>NC_057865.1:219317652-219627887 GCF_019393635.1 Dromiciops gliroides | reverse complement strand
GGAGAAGGGAACTTACTAAGTGGCTCTTCATTTTGAAAGGCTTATTCTCCATGCCAGTAGGGACCATATGTTATTAATTAATTAATTAATTAATTAATTAATCAATTAATTAATTAATTAATTAATTTATCTCTTTGTCTGTCTGTCTGTCTGTCTGTTTATTTATTTATTTATTTAGTGAGGCAATTGGGGTTAAGTGACTTGCCCAGGGTCACAGCTAGTAAGTGTTAAGTGGCTGAAGCCGGATTTGAACTCAGGTACTCCTGACTCCAGGGCTGGTGCTCTAGCTGCCCCCGGGACCATATGTTATTGAAACCTTTGTGTTAACCTCAGCACCTAGCACTGTGCCCTGCACACAGTAGGTGTGCTTACTATCTAATTGTCTGGTTTAATTGAATTGACTAAAAATAACTGTGATCCAGTCCCACTGTGGGCAGAGATGGATTCATTAGTAATAAATAGCTAGAAAAAGAAATTGTAGAACAAAGGAAAGATTTCCTTGTGGGAAGACCTGTTGGAAATTAGCAATGAATGCTAAGGGGTAGTGGAATAATCAATGACTTTGGAGTGAAGACCTGGATTCGTGTCTGGATTCTGACTTTTAATTTCTGGGGATGTTGGGCAAGTTCCTTCTCTAAAACCTTAGTCTTCTAGGCACAGCGGGTGTAATAAGTAATGGGGTAGGTAGGTGGCTCAGTGACTAGAGCGGGGACCAGAAGTCAGGAAGCCCCAACTTCCGATCAGGCCATAGACAGCTTAACAGTTATGTGACCCTAGATAAGTCATTTAACCTCTGTTGGCCTCAGTTTCTTCATCTAAAACAAAATATATAAAAACTCCTACCTCCCAGGGTTGTTGTGAGGATCAGATGAAGTAATATTCAGAAAGTGCTTAGCACAGTGCCTGGCACATGGCACTATAGGAATGTTGGCTATTATTATCATAATTATCAGCATCATCAACATTATTATTATACTTCATAAACCTTAAAGTGACACAGAAATAGCCTTTAAAGATCACCATCAACCATCGTGGGCTGGCCCCGGTCCCATTTGTGCAGGTCCCCACGACTGGAATGCCCATTCTTTCTTCCTTCCCTTTGCAGAGTGTTCTCATCATTCAAAGCCCAGCTCAGGTACCCATGTCCTACATGAAGCTTCCTCTGCTCTCCACCCCAGCCAGTGGCAAATGTCCTTTCCCTCCTTAAATATTTCTACTGCCTGCTGCTGCTGCCCAGGTCCCTGTTCTGCTGCCATCACATTCTACCTTGTATTTATGGTTGTGTATGGCAAACATCCCTACCACCTCACCCCTACCCCACCAAGGAAAACAATGGCTCCTTGAGTCCCCCTAAGAGTGCCTCGCACATAGTAGGTGATTAATAAAGGTATGCTGAACCGACTTAGGAAAATGGCCAGGTGATTTTCCTGGCACCCATGCCTTCTGGCAAGCCCCCTCTTGCCTTTCTTCCGAGAGGGGTTATTTATACAGAAGGGTGGGCGAGGGGAGACAAGTTCCTGCAATGTGCATGTCGCTGGATTGCTCTAAATGATCCATGCCAAGGTTCTCTGAAGAGATAAAAGGGGATGGATGCTCGAGCTCCCTGCTTCAGTCTCTCGGGTCTCCTTCGAGATTGCTACTCCCGTCTCCTCTACTGGACCTGATGCGCCGGTCCAGGGTCACTTGAATGCTGGCTATAGGATTTCACCTGCTCTAGGAAGATGCTCTGGGGTTGGTGTAGAGGGAGTGGCAGCGTCCCCAGGGCCTGACCCTGGCTCCACTGTGGAAGGCAGCACAGGCAGTGTCCACATACAATATGGGTAGGGACAAGGCACATCTTCATTCTCAGCCAGGAGGCCTTGGAATCATGTTGGAACTCTTTCTGACTTCTGTCTGAGGGTATTAGTTTTGTGGGTGGGTTGCACACGCCCGGAAGGCTTTGTTCTCTCTTTCCTCCCCCCCACCCCCACCCCACAGGATTTCCTTCATCATAATAGGCAGACCCTGCTGCACCAGAAGATGGACTTCCAGATTCAAAGGGTGGGAACAGAGGCACAGGATCAAGACACTCAATAAGTTTGCCTTTCTTGGACTAGGTGAGAGGATTGCTTTGGAGAATTACCCTGTTTGGCATACTGTGATTGGTGGAGGGATGAGGAGGGTGATGGGAAGAGGGAGAAGGGCACATCAATAGTAGGGGAGATCTACATTCTGCCCATGGAAAGGTTCCCAATCTGATGTGGAGGACTCGCTCCACAACCAGGGCACAGAACAAGGCAAAGCGGTAGAACTAAGATGTTAATCAGAGAGCTGGTTGTTAAATATTAACCAGCAGACTTCTGCTTTGTAACTCTCCGCTTCTGTTAGATATCAATACTTGCAGGGGCGGGGGTGGGGGAGAGGGGGAATGAAGAATGAGAGAGCAAACTCAGTTCATAGGAGATTTCATGGAGTGACTCTTAAGGGGGGGTTAGAAGCAGGAGGAAGGATTTATAGTCCTTGATCCCAGACCTTTCAACTAAACTGGGGAGAGCAACCAGCTGGATTTACAGATACAGAAGGACCAAAGAGTTTAATCCTTGAAGATCTATGATTTCATCAGCGTCTACTCCCTTACTCCCAATGCATATATCAACCCTTTTATACTCACTAGAAAGTCTTCAAGAGTCACTGTAGTTGAGTTAGGTGGTACAGTAGATAAAGCATGGACCCAGAAGTCAGAAAGACCTCACTCAGCTCAAATCTAGTCTCAGATATTCACTAGCTGAGTGACTCTGGGCAAGTCACTCAACCACTGCCTGCCTCAGTTCCCTCATCTGTAAATTGGGATCACTATAGTACCTACCTCCCAGGGTTTTGCAAAGATCAAAAAAGATAATATTTATAATGCACTTTGCAAACCTTAAAGCAGCACTGTATAAATTCTAGATGTTATTATTAAAATTATCATTATTCACTCTGCCGCCAATCTGGTAATTAGTGTCTCTGACCACAACAAGGCTGGTCTTTAGACAACACACCAGGCCCATAACTGAAAGTGCTCTCATCTCGCTGGGACATGCCAAAACAGGGACTCTTCTGGCAAGAAGGGAACAGCAGGCTTCAAAGCACTCTAGTAAAGTCAGTAGAAGGAATACTTTAGAGTCGAGGGATGGTCACGAAGCCAAAAGAGAAATTCAGAAGAATATGGTGCAGATGGTGGGAGCCTGGGAACCATACACCATGCAAATCTTCTTGGAGGAGGTGAGTTTGGAGGCAAGTTTTAAAGGAAAGGAAGGCTAGCGATGGATGAAGCAGAGCGAGCAGGGTAGCCTGGCTTGGGAAGGGAGGAGTGGGCAGCTCTGAGGTGAGGAAGGAATGAATGACCCAGGTGAGGGTTCAGAGGCAGGAATGAACAAATCCCTTCTCCAGGCTGTGGTTTTGGGTCCTGATGGTGCTTAGTTTATGTACCAAGTGGGAATATTATTTTAGGTCAACTATGATGATCCAAATTGGTGGGGGTGGGGGAAGAAAGAGGAAAAGGAATGCTGGTAGCAAGGAAGGGGAGAAATTGTGAATTCAGGGAAGACCAGCATGAAATCACGATAGGAGGGATTGGAGGGAACAGACATTCTAAGGACCCTATCATCCATCGCCATTCTTCCCAGAAGGACTGAACCTAACCGGTAGTAGTAGTATTAAAATTTGGAGGCAGCTAGGTGGTGCAGGGGATAGAGCACCGGCCCTGGAGTCAGGAGGACCTGAGTTCAAATCCAGCCTCTTAACACTTACTAGCTGTGTGACCCTGGGCATGTCACTTAACCCCAATTGCCTCACCAAAAAAATTTAATTTAATTTTAAAAAATAAATAAATTGAAGGGTCCATAACATGAGTGGGGAGAGCAGGAGTGGGGATGTCGAGTGTGGGGGGGGGGCGGACAAAGAGTTGTATCCAGAAGGATTTTGGAGACTGGGAGCTGCAGAGCTCCCTTGAAGACTTGGCTCAGGTATCACCTGCCAAGGTTTCCCTATTCTCCACCCCTCCTCTATCCAATTGTTACTACTTTCCTCCCAGCTCACAATATTTTCCATGTACTTATCTGTGTTATTTATCTTGTCATATGGACCCAGTTGAATACAAGCTCCTTGGAGTATGGGGACTGTCTCACTTAGGTCAGGAAGACTCCTTTTAATGAGTTCAAATCCAGCCTCAGACACTTACTAGCTGTGTCCCCAGGCAAGTCACTTCACCCTATTGACCAAAGTTTCCTTATCCACAAAGTGAGCTGGAGAAGGAAATGCCAAACCACTCCAGTGTCTCTGTCAAGAAAACCCCCAATGGGGTCATGTAGAGTTGGTGTTATTGCTCAAGTCATTTCAGTCATGTCTGACTCTTCGAGACCCCATTGGGAGTTTTCTTGACAGAGGTACTGGAGTGGTTCGGCATTTCCTTCTCCAGTTCGTTTTATAGATGAGGAAACTGAGGCCAACAGGATGAAATGACTTGTCTGGGGTCATACAACTAGTAAATGTCAGAGACCGGATTTGAACTCAGCTCCTCTTGACTCCAGGCGTAGCACTCTATCCACTTTGCCACCTACCTACCCATACACAAGGAGTAGGACATGATTGAAAATGACTGAACAGCAACAACCTACCACAGTGCCTTATACATAGTAAGTGCTTAATAAATATTGGTTGAATATAATTGTTTGATAGCCAGAGCATTTTCCCCCACATTGCTGCATTCCCCACCCTTTATAACAATAGCAATTATTATTATGAATAATTCAATCTCTACTTCTTTATAGTTACAAAACATTCTATAGTCAGTATCTCAATTCATCCTTACAACATCAAAAGAAGAGCAGAAAATGAGAAAGGAAGTAGGAGAACACAAACATGAAGCCTTCCCTCATATTTCCATACTTGTCCTGCCATGTGCCTTCTTGAACCTCATATAAGTGGAGAGAGTGCGGGGCTTGGAGTCAGGAAGACCTGAGTTCAAATCTGACCTCAGAAAGTTACTAGCTGTGTGACCCTGGGCAAGTCATTTAGCCTTGTCTGCCTCAGTGTCCTGTAAAATGGGAATAATAATAGCACTTTCCTCCCAGAGTTTTTGTAATTGTTATTATTATCTTGCACTCCTGTGTTGTACTTATTATGGAAAACTATGAATTATAGATATGGTTATAATTTGTGTTTATGTTGATATTTGTATATTATGTATTATATTATCACACATTATACATATTGATGATAGTAGTTATAGTCTGTATTTATGTCTTGTCTCCTTACCAGACTGTAAGCGCCATGAGGACAGGATCAGAGTACTCTTTAAACTTTATATCTCCCTTTTCATCTAGCACAGATGTTTTTCATACTGTAGGCACTTAATAAATGTTGGCAAAGTAGACCAAATGAAAGGCACACTAAGATTTCTAACATTTCTGCTGTTTCCCCTTCCTTCCATTAACTTGATTAATTAGCAGTTGTTGACTCTATTACGATTCTAAATCTGAATTTTCTAGCAGAAATGCCCAGCTGAGAGGTCTTTGACACTCCCAACTCCATAAACTTCCTGCCATTGTTGCTGCATTTATCCCGGGTCTATTCTGAGCATGTTCTGACCTTTTCCACCTTTGTGCCTATGATGGGGTCAATCCCTAACTCATCTCTGCCATCTGTCTGATGGAATGCTATCCATTCTTCAAGGGGCAGCTCAAGGTACTGCCTCCCCATGAATCCCTCAGATTCGCCTGAAGCATGCTCTCTCCCCCTTCCCTGAATCCTTTTTGCACTTGGTTACTCTTGTATCTGTCATTCTACATTGTCATACTGTCTTCCCCTCCTAGATGGTGGTAAGCTACTTGAGGAAGGTGATCTTTGTGAATATAGCCCAGCACTTAATGTGGAGTCTAGAATGAAGAGATCCTTCACCAAGTGGCTATTGAGTGAAATTGAATGGAAAGTGTGATGGATTGCCTCAAATGGAGGCAGGTTGGGCTGGTGGACTGGGGAGGTTGTTGGGGGGGGGTGATTATCACTCCTTAGAGTGATTCTAAAAATGTATGATGGACCACCTATAGGGTATTTAACAGTGAATATTCCTTTCCAGTAAGGGTTGGACCAGATGGCTGCCAAGGTCCCTTACAATCTGAGGTATGCCAAAGCTGGTTTTGGACCCGATTGTTAAATTTCACCTCACAAATCTACAAACACTACTAATTAGGGCTTGAATGATTGCTTTGTTGATTGTCTACACTGGAGAAAGTGATAGAGCAAATGTAAATAAAGCTTAAACTTAAAAGTATGTCCATTGTACTTTTTTCCCCCTGGAAAGCTTATTGTTAAACATCTATTGGCATACATCTTCTTGTGACTCTGAATGTCTCTGAATCTGTATAAACTAACAGTCTGTCAAGGGATGCAAGTTATGGTAGAGGAGGGAGGGAGTAGAGAAGAGAAAGAAACCCATGGTCTTGAGGTTGGGATTCTTTTAGGGTCTTTTGAGCATCCCTTGTCTAACAATGAAAAGCATTTCCCAAACTTGGCCCTAGTTCAGGAGCTAAGCACCCGAGGTTGAGAGCAGGGAGATGCTGAGGGTCAGCAAAAGGGAGTGGCCCCAGGAATCCACAGACTTTCATGGACTGAGAAAACCCCAAGTGTCCCCCATTCCCCTTCACTATGCTGTCTTGCCTGCCTGGGTCAAAACTCTATTATATCTTAAATTCATTCTCCGTCCTGCCCTCTCTAACAACTGTAATTTGACTTCCTAAGTATCCACTTGTGGTTTTCAGAAACTTGGACCATGTAATTATGAGAATTCATTACTTCCTTGCCTTTCAGTCAGGTGTCCAAGCAGGTTCACATTCAGATCTCCCAAAGATGTCAGGCAATGCATTGTTCTGTCCCATATCCTGGCTCCCCAGTCTTGGATACTGGGATGAAGGGTCTAGCGGCGGGGAGGGAGGGTCGGGTTCATGAACTAGAAATGCAGACTCTCCTCCAAGGAGCTCCTGGTCTCATGGAGACAGGATATAAATGCATAATCTGAGCTATCTCAGAGTATTCAGGGATGAGAGCAACTATAGAAATCTCTGCATCATCTTTGGGAGGTCGATCATGGGAGTTCCCTGATCAAATTGATGGTGATACAAGGTAGTAAGATTTTGGAACTTTTTAAAAATTCTAAACTTAAGGAATAAAATAAGCATTTCCATAACAAAGTGGAATAGAAAAAAGATCATAATTTACAATGTAATATGATATGATATAATATAACAAAACACAACATAAATAACATATTATATAATATATTATATTATGTTTTAGTGTGTAAAAGTTGGGAGAACTCAGAATACCACAACAGTTTAAAGTCTGGCTAGTTGAGATACAAATTTAGGAAGTGTATTGGTTAGTCATCAGAAACTAAGGTGAGGGGGCAGCTAGGTGACACAGTGGATAGAGCACCAGCCCTGGATTCAGGAGGACCTGAGTTAAAATCCGGCCTCAGATACTTGACACTTACTAGCTGTGTGACCCTGGGCAAGTCACTTAACCTCAATTGCTTCACCAAAAAAACAAACAAACAAAAAAACTAAGGTGAAGTTCCTAAACAAAGTTACCTAGCCCTATAAGAGGCAAAAGTATTGATAAAATAAATAAATTAAAACCCAAAGATAGATGACAATAGTTTGGGGGAGTGACAAGGCTATTTGTTGTAAAAGAGCATTATACAGGGTTCTAGGAATTTACTTGGGAGATGGGCCAAGACTCCAAGGTTGCAAATCAGATGACGCTTCTACTAGGAGTGTAGCAGGAAAACAGTGTCTGACAGTGTCCCCTAGAGACTCTGAGACCACCGTCTAGAGGAAGTGCATGGACAGCAGCCCCAGGAGAATAAGAAACCCGATTTTCCTTTTCTCAGTAGGATCTGGATGCCTTGGCTTTATGCTTTTCTCATGTACATCTCTCTAATTTCATTCTTTCTGCCTGTCTATCATCCCTACTGTGAAAAATGATTATTCCTCTCCGGTGTTAATAACTAATTATATTAATATATTATAATTAATAAATATATTATATTAGGACCAAGGTTTTTCCCCTTTTCTACTTCCTCATCCAGAAATCAACTAGTGTGAGAAATCTCTCTCAAAGATGTACCCAGGCCAAGATCTAAATCAAAGTCAGTAAGAGAAATGTGTAGTTTGGGCTAATGGGCGCATTCCTGCTCATTGTGTTTGCTCAGACAGGTCTGTGAAAATGTTGATTCTCCTTTTTGTCAGACAAGTAATGTGGGAATTGATAAGTCTCTTTGCTTCTTTTTTTTTAGTAAAAAGTTTATTTATTTATTATTTTAGTTTCAACATTTGTTTACAAAAGATTTCCAATTTCAATTTTTTCTCCCTCCCTTCCCTCCCTCTCCCCTACCCCAGACAGCAGGTAATCTAATATAAGATATTACATACATATACAATTTGACTAAGATTCGGGTGATCCAAGTCATATGCCCACAAGACCCTCATTGTAATATAGCCCACCCTCTCATTGTAATATTCATTTTCTCATTGTGTTAACCAATCAGAGTTGATTGCCACTCTCAGGAACACCTGCTTTTCAAAGGACTTATAAACTGTGAGCCTACCACCATGAGGGGTCTTTGGTTTAAGAGAAATGACCAAATGACCATCCTTTTGTTAATAAACATGATAGCCTTATTGATAAAATGATTAAATTATCCAGAAATTATGTCTCGTGAAATGCCACACCACTGCTGTTCTATAGTAGACTATAAGTTCAAAGTTAAGTTTAACATAAGGCAAGAGCATGAAGTATCCACCCGAAAAGTTACTGCAAGGTTGAATTAAAAGAGGCAAAGTGTCAAAAACAAAGGAAATGATAGCCTCATTCAATGTGTCAGACCACACCTGAACAATTATGCTAAGTTCTAGATGCCACATTTAGGAATGACATTGCTAAACTAGAGAGCATCTGGTGGAAACCAACTTGTGAGAGATGAGAAGAAAGACCTGGAGGTGTTTAACCTGCATAAGAGAAGACTTGAGAGGGGGGAGGGGTACAATAGCTGTCAAATCTATGAAGGCCTGTCATATGGAAAAGGGATTAGATTTGTTTTGGCTTGGCCTGGAAGGCAGAAGTGAGAACAATAGGAGGAAGGTGCAGAGTTGCAGGTTTTGTCTCGATGTCTGGGGTAAACTTCTTAACCATTGAAATGAGCACCTCCAGAGGTGGTGGCATCTTCTTCTTTAAAGGTCTTTAGACATAGGATGTTTGACCACTTGTCAGAGATGTTGTTGAGGGGAATTTCTACTCAGGAATGGGTTGGACTGAATGGACTCCGAAATTGTTTTTAATTATGATTCTGTACATGTTGGGGGAACAGAGTCAGAGGACTAATCCAGAAAGGCATCCCACAGGATGGAAGTATAGAGTAGATTCAGAATGGAAGGACATGATTAGGATTTTGGGGGGTGGGTAGAAGGAAAGACCCTCAACCCACCAGAGCTATAGGTAGTTATTTTGTGCCTATGAAGTCCCACAAAGCTGAGACAATGGATTGTTTCCAGTGACACAATGCCCCATTTTGTTTACCATCTCAGGGAATAATCCTTACAAAAGATTGGAGATAGGGGAGGAAGAGGTGTGGTTAAGAACAGGGCCTTTCACTCAACACAGACAAAATACTTGGCCAACACTACCAGTAGCTAGGTCCTCTGGCTCCATGAGACCAGCTCCAAGCCAGTGTTAACCATGGTGGCTGAAGGCTGGGATCATCAAGGACCTCTATGTAGATGGAAAATGTCAAATACTGGAATAACCAGAGGTCTAGGGTCTCCAGAAAGACCAGACTGAAGATAGCTGATCCAGGTCAGGGTTGCTGACCTGTGTTGGTCTAGAAAGTTCCTCACTAGAATATACCAATGATTTTCTTGTTCCATCTCTTATAAGATGGAGAAACTCAATGAAATTTTTCTTTGGTTTTAAAATTCTGTATGGAGCTTTGATTCTGGATCTGAAGCTGGATATGCTTAGAACCTTTGGGTGTCCATCTTAACTACAAGCCTTCCCATATTAAACTTTACAAGTCCTTCCTTCCCAGCTCCTCCTGGATAATTACAAGTGGCAGCAAAAATCAGCCAAAATCGGTGCTGATGTCACAGAATCATAGAATTCCAGATTCATAAGTATCCTCAGAGTCTGTCCAGTCAAATCCCTTATGTGAAGCATGCATCCTATCTACCGCATTCTTTAAGTGGCAATCTAAACTCTACCTTTCAAAGACTTCCCAGATCAGAGAAACTCACTGCTTCTGAGATAGCCCATTCCAATTCTGGACAAACCCAATTGTTGAGAAGTTCTTGATATTAAAAATAAAATGAGCTCCTTTTATTTCCCTCTAGTTATATCCTCTGAAATGAAACAGGATAAATCAAATCCATTTTCCTCCATGGCAGGGATTTTAAAATGTGAAGACAGGGACTTCCTGTCTTCAGGCTAAATCTTAGGAACTCCTTTTTCAGGCTATATTTTCCTGCTTGCTTCAACCAATCCATGTGTGTCATGACTTCCTGTCCTCTTAGCATCCTGGTTACATGATGCTGTTAGTCAATGTCATTCTGAAAATGTGGTACCCAGAACACAATATTTTAGAAAACAGTCTGACCAGAGCAGAGCCCAGTAGGATTATAATCACCTTCATCCTGAACACCAGACTTCCACTAATGTAGCCCAATCTGAGCAGATGATAAAAAAGTCAACAAGCAAGATTTTCCAGGGTTTAGCCACAATGACAATCAGTAAGTATTTCATTTCACCCTTTAGATGGAGATTGCAATAGGTCTCTCCCCTTCTCTCATCCACACTGAGTCATTAGGGGAATGATTGTGAGGTATAGCTGAAATTAAGGTGGGGAAGGGATTAAAATTGGTTATGGGGTTTATGTAGCAGATGTGAACGTCTCAGTGACAGCTTTCAGGTTTACCAAGGGTTAGGATAAAGATGTTACCAGTCAGTTTCTCTAATCTTCCCATGATAGATATGCTGATGTTGCAGCAAGAGGAAATAAGGTTAGATTTTCAGAGATTGGTGCCTTATTTTGTTTGAAACCGGCATTCAGGAAGAGGGTGCATCCTCAGGATTAGTGATGGGAAGGGGGCCAGAATGAAGGAAGTGTGGTATACTGGGACAAAACATTGGCTTTGGAGTCAGAGAACTTAGGTTTGAGCTCCAGCTTTGCTATTAATTAGCTGGGTGACCCTGGCCACTTAAAAAAAATTTTTTTTATTTTTAAATTTTTTTAAATTAAAAAAAATTAGACCCTGGTCGCTTTTTAAGAAGGATGTTTTGGGGGCAGCTAGGTGGCACAGTGGATAGAGCACCGGCCCTGGAGTCAGGAGGACCTGAGTTCAAATCTGGCCTTAGACACTTAATACTTACTAGCTATGTGACCCTGGGCAAGTCACTTAACCCCAATTGTCTCACCAAAAAAAAAAGAAGGACGTTTGGAGGGAAGGGGACAGAAAGCAGAAAAAGGGAGCTTTATGTTCTCTATGACCCAGAGATTTTGAGATCCTTCTCTGGCACATTCTTTTCCCTAGGGAGTTGCTAGCTATATGAATAAGCCCAGGTAGCCTTGTTGAGGGACTAAATTAACTTCTTGAGGGTCCTCCTGTATAAGGCCAGTGATAATAATACTTCCCAAATGCTCCAAATGCTGTCCAAGTAGGAGCTTAAGCTCTTAGATTCTTAGATAAGATTTTTCTATAGATTCTTAGAAATCCCAAATTCAATACTGTCTTTACTGTACTATGCTTTATCAGCCCCAAAAGTCAATGAGTCAATGGCGTGGGATAATGACTTTGGATACACAGGTATGACTTTAAGCAAGTCACGTCTTTCTGAAATGACATTTTCTTATCTTCAAAGTGAAAAAGTTGTACTATATGACTTCTAAGGAGTCTTTCAGCTCTCTTAAGCGCCTGACCTTCACCGGTGACAAAGTGAAATGAGGGTAAGAGAAAGAATCCAGGAGGAGGAGACCTGGTCTCTGCCAGAGCTTGAAATCAGATAGGGAGATGGGCCACACACTCAGCTTTGAGTCTGAGCTGTATAGCCATGGGTCACTTCAATTCTCTAAGCCCTAGTTTCCATATCTGTAAATTGGGAATAATAATACTTGTTCTATCTTCCTCAAGGGGTTGTGACAAAAGCGTTTTCTAAATCTTAAAGTGTTAGAGAAGTGTGAGCTATTATTAAGATGTACTATAAATATCATGCTGGTAGGGTTGGGATGTCTTTCTCCAAGCCAGTCAGGTCTGATCACAGGGTGGAATCTCCCTAGAAGCTTCCCCCCAAAGTATGCACAGCACAAAAAAAGGTAGAGTTAATGCTCCCTTGCTTTAGTGTGGCTGGGACAATGCTACTTGGGAATAACATTGCAGGGAGAATAAGAGTCAACAGCATCTGATGGTAGGACAGTGAAAATGATCTTTTCTTCCCTCAATTTCCCTAGTGTACTTTACCTGGACCTCTCCTTTGGCAGCTATTATAGTCTGTTGTTGTTTGTTCTTCATTTCAAAGAGGACCAAGGAAACCATGGGGTGATGTCTTGATTCACATGTGAATTGGATTGAAGTGAGGCAGAGATGCCTCACTCTCTCTTCCAGAGTCATCAAAGTTTAGTGGCGAGACAAAATCAGGAATGATTGGAGATGGTCTGGCATGCGGTAGATGACATTGGCATCTTTGATGGCTGACCAAGTTCTAAGGGCTCCACAGAGCCTGCTCGAGCTGCCTTCGTGTCAACTGGAAGAAATCATTCTTGTCTTCGCATTCTTTTGGATGGAGTTTTCACATGCTTGGAGTAGACACCCTCCCTCCTAACTCATCAACGGGTTTGAGGCCTCTTGGTCACCATTAACCTGGTTTAGCTCGTCTGTCGAGATGGTTTTTTATCAGGGTGTGGCTTCTGTACATGCTATAGCTTCTTGGAGCCATGGGTGAGAGTTGGGTGAAGATTGATACTAAAGGTAGATGAGCAGCTCTGACAAGGGTTCAACAAGCCGTTACACTAGAGGTGCTAGACCTCCTCAACACTGCATAAATCCTTATTGTTATATTATAGTTACATTATAATTATTTGGACACATGGAGTCAGGAATCTAGATTTGGGTTTAAAGCCCACCTCTGGGGGCAGCTAGGTGGCGCAGTGGATAGAACACCGACCTTGGATTCAGGAGGAACTGAGTTAAAATCCGACCTCAGACACTTGACACTTACTAGCTGTGTGACCCTGGGCAAGTCACTTAACCCCCATTGCCTCACCAAAAAAACAAAAACACAAAAAAAGCCCCCCTCTGACACTTACCAACCATATGACCCCAGAAAAATCATTGAACCTTTCTCAACCTCAGCTCCCTTATCTCCAAAATGGGGACGATCATAACTGCAGCGGAGGGTTATTGTGAGGATCAAATGAGATAATGGCAACGGAGTGTTTTGAAACCTTAAAACACAGTGGAGATGATAGTTGTTACTGTTATTGTTAGGCAGGCCTCCTAAGCTGATTATGTTATTTGAAAGCAGGCTCTGTAACTTTTCTGCCTTTGTGTTCCCCAGTGCAGGGTCCAGTGACAGACACAGTGGGTGATCAGTACATATTTGTTGGATTAAATTGAATTGCTTAGGGAACCCGGGGCACATTCTTGACTGGAGGGGAGGTGGGGTGAGAAGGGGGTTTGAGGATAGCCAGAGTTCCCAGGAGATGTGTTAGATAATTTCCCAGACTCAGAACAATGGTTCTATATAAGTCTGAGGTCTCCAAGACCATAAAGTGTTATTGTTCTCTGCAGATGGCAGTGTGCCAACCTACTGGCTGCCAGGGAGTTAGCCCTCAAAAACATTCTGGCCAAGCTGGATGAACTGTAGGAGACCCTGCAGAAGGCCAAACAAGGCTTTGCCCACCAACTTGTTCCGTGGTTATCAGGCGCTTCTGAGCGTCTGACTGGCCCTGGACTTTGATAGAAACAAAGTGAAGCTATCTGTGAAGCTTGTGAAGATTAGAGACCAGTTGGGTGGAGCAGCAGCCCCATGGGGCCAGGGCCAGTTCACAAACCTGTTGGGCATCCCAGTCCCTTGCTTGCACTGGGATCAAGAGCAGAGGGATCATGAATAGAAACTTTTGTTCACTCTGGAGTACTCCTGGTCTGGAAGGGTTGAGCTCCAAAACACAAGAATACTTTCATTGGGTGGAGCCCACCAGAGCTTAGGGACACCCGTCTAGCAGAGGAGGGCTGAAGAAAACCAGGTCGTGGGTCAAAAGAGAAATCAGGCGATCAATATGAATGAAATGGAACCAGCTCCTGTTTGGGTGGTCTGGTCTCTTACAGTCCACCTGGGGCTCAGGCATAGGCTACTTCATTAGCCTCAGAAATGGGGTTGAAGCATTTCACAGCCTGGCAGGAAATGCTTTTTGAACCAAAGGACTTCGCTTCAAGTACTGGCTCTGTTATTTACTAACTCTGTGGCTTCCGGCAAATTATTTAACGTCATTGGGCCTCGGTTTCTTCATCTATAAAACGAGGGGGGTGGAACTCCGTGTTCTTTAAAGCTCTCTCTCTAATTCCAGCACTAAGACTTATGAATAACCTTCTGAAGTCCTCCAACTCCATGGGAGCCAGCTGAATGTTCTGGTCTCAGACACCTTTATAACAGGTGAGATGAGGAGGAGAGGTAGCAGTTATAAAAGCCTATAGACAATGGCAGTTGGGCCAACTCTGAAGAATTAGCTGAGTATTTTCTTTTTAGAAATTATACATTTCAAGAAAAATCTCACTGATGCAGAATACTACCAGAAAAAGCAATTTTTTTAAAGGTTCTATTGAAATCTTAGTCTTTCCCAAGAGAAAGGTAGGAAGAGAGTATCAAGAATCAATGACTAAACAGCTCCATTTTCTCTTTTTGACAAAAACATAGGATGTTATCGATTCAATTGAACTCCACCATTTACTATGTGTGAATTTGGACAATTCATTGTTTCTCAGTTTCCTCATCTGTAAAATGAAGGAGTTGGACTAGCTGATATCTCAAGTCCCTTCTAGTTTTATGTTACTTTTTAAACATTTATTAAGCACCTACTTACTCAGGCCACAGAGGGAGAAAGAAAACTTTGTCCCAGACTTTATGAAGGGTGACAAGTTCTCTTAATCTCTCTCTGTGCAAAGTCCAATCTCTATCCAGGGTCCTGACATTCTGGAAACTTGCCCATCCATTGGTGGGAGGATCTGGAGTCCTGGCTCTGTTACTTCCTTCTTTTGTGTTCAGTGGAGGTAAGTAATGTTCTCTCTGCCTCTATACACAATGAGACTTTCCCATCCTTATAGGAACTTTTGACACATTCAGTGAATCTGACACATTGAGTAAATCTCAGGCTCAGTGGTTTTTGTGGCTCTCTTGGGTTGGCCAAAGAAAGAATCACACTATAGGGAGCATCTGTGAGTAACTCATTTGGCTTCATAATAAAAATGAACGAGCAGACTCTGAATTTTCTGTTCTACCACCCATCCTCCTGCACTCCCATAAAAATTTAAACCAAATTCCACACTCATTCTATTCTTGGAGCCCAGTCCTAAAAAATGGAGTTAGGAGTGGAAAGGAAGTGAAATTCAGCAAGAGGAGATGTGAACCTCGCTGAGCTCCTAATTTGGTGGAGGATGGACAAACATCCCAGAAAGAGACGCCAAATGAGACAAAGACAGAAGCAATCCCCAGTTGCTTCTCGAGCAAATGAAAAATTCTTTTGAAATCCTTTCACAATCTTCCCCCAACCTGGAATCTTTCTGGAATCAGTGAACATAATTTTCTTTCTTTCTGTATTTGTATTACACTCCTGCCTTCCACAGTTCCTGAAACATTGTAAGCAGTTAATAAATACTTGTTGATTGATTGGAAAGAGTTTTAGACATCCATGTAGGAGAGAAGAGGAGGAGTTTTAGGATGTGAGTTTAGTTAAAGAAGACTCCCTGAGCATGCTATTTTTCACTTTTGTTCATGTTTTTTCCCTTTGGATCTGTGTCTTCTTTCACAACGTGACTAATACAAAAATATGTTTTGCATGATCACACACGTGTAACCTATATCAAATTGCTTACTGTCTCAGGGAAGGGGGAAGGAAGGAAGGAGGGGAAATTTGGAACTCAACATTTAACAAAATAATGTTAAAAATTTCTTTACATATAATTTGGGAAAAAATAAAATATTTTTTAAAAGACTTCTCAGATAAAGAACTTAAATTCCTAAGGAACAGACTGGGGCAAGAGGGAAGAGGCAGAGCCAGGGAAAGCCAAGGGCAGAGGGCTTCTTCTCCTGTTTATAAGGCTTACAGCCTATGTCAAGGTTTTGGCTACTAAAGAGAGAGAGGCATGGCTTGGGGAGGGGATCCCAGGGAGAGGTGATGCTGTTGGCAAAGTAGACTTCTATCTAACCCCAAGCTGTGCTATATGCACGGTAGTCTGGGAGAAGGGTTGAGAAAAGGTTACGTGAAAGGGAGGAGTCCAAGACAGGAGACAAATGATCGGCTTTGGAGCAAATTTCTGCAATGGGAACTCTGAGCCAGCGACTCACTGGTGGGAGAGAAATGACAAGAAGGCTTCTTAAACCCCATCCTAGGGAGTGTGTATTCAAGAGGTAACCAGAAGCCCCTGTGGATTTCTGAGTGGTATAGGATCAGGTTGAGGGTTCAATCTGCCTTGATAAATGGGAGTGGAAAAGGCATTCCCAATGATTTTCATTCTTCTCCACAGCCACGGCCAACTCCAGTTGAAGAAGGATACAGCAGAAGGGAGAAGAAGGCATTGGTAGTGGCTTTAACTCAGGCTCAGGATTAGAAGGACCAGCTCCAGGGTGAAAACTGAATCAATAACAATACAATAACAATAAAACCAGGCATTTAAATAGTGCTTTGAAGTTAGCAAAGTGATTTACAAATATCTCATTTATCCTTTAAAAAACCCTGGGAGGACAAATGCTATTATTACCCCCATTTTACAGATGAAACAGAGTCAAACAGAGACTAAGTGATTTGCCCAATATTATACACCTAGTTTTGTTGAGACCATGTTTTTACTGAAGTTGAATTGTTTTCCCTTCTTGAGCCTGCACCACACACCTTGCTTTCAATATCTGTACTCCCTGCCTATTCCATGACTAGAAGCCAGCCATGTCTGTCTTGTCCAGGTCCTAGAAGAAAACAGGGAACCACTGCCTCCATCACAGATGCATTGGATGGAGGGAGGTGGGAGTGAGAAGTAGAAGCAGAATGATAAATGTGCCCAGAGCACAAGTGGGCACAACTAACAAGTGGGGCTGAATTGGCTCTCCTCCATCAGCATGAAGGCTCCACTATTCCTGAGGTGCAAGTACCTCAAATGTTCAATTTCTCTAGATCACTCCTAAAACTGGGTCAAGTTCAAAGGTCCAAAACTGTCCTGCTTCCTGACAGACGACCTCCTGAACACTTCCCTCCTTCATCTTCCAGTGCATCCAAGAAGCAGCATCCACCTTGGATGCTGTTCATTGATCTCACAAACAACACACCCTGGAAAAGGGGGCAAGGAGCAGGAAAATGGAGAGAACAAAGAATCAAAAGAGAGTAATCAAAGTCCAAAGGTTGGGAGGCTCTGGGTAGGGCAGGAAAGGTCAGCCAATGCCGGTTTACTTTGATAACTTGCTAAGTCAATGATATCCCTTGGAAAGAAGATAACAGTTCTATTTCAACACTGCCATTGACTCATTCACATTCAAGTCTTTCTACAACCAAGCTTTCAATAGCACTTTCAGTTGCTCATTTTACTTAAATCATCTGGTGATATTATCACTATTCGACCCAATTAAATTAATTCTACAGACATTTATTATTCCACATTATTATTAAGTATGAGGCAGTAGACTAGACACATACAAAGACAAAACAAATTTAAAAACCAACAAATAACAAATAGTCCCCGAACTCAAGGAGCATAAATTCTGTTTAGGAATGAAATCTGCAAACTTAAAAGTAAATATAAGGTGATTTGAGGAGGGAAAAAGTACTAATAACCATTGAGATAAATATAAAAGGATTTTAAAGAGTATAAAGTCTAATGTGAATATTGTATTTGTGATTGATTATTATTAATAATTATATTATATCATAATTATACCATCAATTATAACCAACCATGATATAATAATTATATTATATGTGATAATTATGTATAATACAATATTATATATTATATGTAATTATGTTATATTATCATTATGATAAATTATTATTGATTATTAAATGATAATAGTAATAAGTCATGGCCCAGAACCCTAGCTCTGAGTTTTCACAGATCAGGTTTGACTTGGTAGGGGCAGGGGGGGGGGTTTCCTCTAGGAATATCAGAATACGGCTCATGTCTGGATCTAATACTAATGAAGAATAAAGCATGCACCTACTTCCCTCCTCTTGTTGCTCCCTGACCTCCATTCATTGCTTGCAAGGTTTGATTTCTCCGCTTTACTCTAGGAAGCTTGGTCCAGTATCTCCATCACTGGAGGGTTCCCCGTCCAATAACTATTTTTTTCTAATTCATCTCCATAACTTCTATTTCTGGTGCACAGAGTTTCCCTGCATAGGGATGGGTATGGGGGAACTACACAGATAAACAGGCTTCTCCTTCCACCACCACCCCCAGCTCTATCTCACATCCTCCCTACCAATCCAGGTACTCAGTCCTCTCTCTATGTGTATCCCTTCTATCCACAAACCTCAGCTCTAGTTTCTGTCTGTTTATGAAATTAATTACCTCTGTGGACTCTTGTTCCTGAATATAGCTTAGAGGCCAGCAAGAAGCAGAAAGCACATACAACAGAAACAAAATACATAGCACTTGTTAGGGTATACTTGTACCTTATGATTTACCATATAGGGAAATTGTGAGCCATACAGACAAAAGCTTAGAGAAAGAGGGCAATTTTCCTCGGGCTGGTGTTTTCCCATCAGTCTGAATGTGATGCAGTCCATCTCCAATGTGGAGAAGGGTGGGGTAAAAGGAAGGAGCCACTTGATAAGATCAGGATGGGGGAGCAAGAAAGCTTTCCAGATTTTCTAGAATTTTGTCTTCACGAGGGGATTTCATTACTTGGTGTTAAGGGTTGTATATTTCCTGGGAATCAGACACACCTACATTCCTAATAAAGACAAAACAAATTCCAGCTATAACTAGAAGTTGTTTTTTTCTGAGTAATTTACTGATTTTGGATTATTTGGGTCACTGTTCTTCTCTGTTAGTAAAGAGAGCTGAGAACTGACTTCATTGTGCTGTTTTTACTCTGGGACCAATTTCCCCTTCTTGGTTTTCAGGCCACAGCTTTCATCAGCCAAAGCCAGAATGGGGGTTTCTGAGGGCTTAGTACACCATTGGCACAACACCCTTCCAAATGAGGGAAGAACATTCCTCAGACTTGTGGGGGCCTGTTGGAAGAAAGGCATAGCACTCAATTTTAAGCCCTCACCCAGCTAGCTCCCATCAAAGACTGTCAAAGTAATGAATTAAGGTCTGTCCTGATTTCCTTATGCACTTTCCCTGTCCTTTCCTCCCTGTTCCCTCCACTCCGTGTATGACATTTAAGTCTTCTGGGTTTTGGTAACCCCTTAAGAGGACTCAGAGCTCCATTCCCTAGGTGGCTTTGTGTGTTTTCCCACAACTTGCTTGTGAGTCCAGCCATTACACTCTTCAGGGAACACATGGGAGAAAAAGAGACCAGAGAAGCTAAGAAATTTGTTTATGGGCACACAGCAAACTGAGGCTGAATTGAGACCAGGATTGGTCTAATGTGAGATTATTTTTTTCTTTTCTACTACTGCTTCTTTTCTATCAGCAAAATCCAAAGGATGGGAGTTTCTTTCTATCTAATAATTCCAGCAACAAGTTTTCCCCATGGTCTAGCTATATATTTTTACTGCAATTATTCCTGTCCAATCATTTCCCTAAGACTTTGAGGTCTCCCTTTGTATCACACTCATACCATCATGCTTCTTTGTGTGATCTCAAAGCAATCTTCTTTATGCAGCTAAAACTCACTGAGATTGAGTGATTTTCCTAGAATCACATCATAAGGCTATAGCACACTTCAGTTTGCAGGAAATAGACAATATGACAGAATACTAGAACTGGAAGTATTCTTAGAGACCCTTATTTTACAGATAGGAAAATCAAGTCCCAAAGAAGTGAAATGACTTGCCTAAGGTCACAAAGCTAGTTAAAGGTGAGCCAAAACTTGAACTCAGTTCTTGTGACTCCCAAGTTTGAGAGTCCTTACCATGCATCTTACATACTTCCTCTTGCTTCTCTGGACAAATGCCAATCTATTCTCATCCATTTAAAGGCTTGATTCTTGCTAAGTCCAAACTTGAGACTTGGGGTAGGGGCGGGGGACCCCCCAGTTTTAGGTGGAGCCAGGGGAAATATTCACTCGCATTCCCCCCTGAGGCTAGAGCTTTGTTAGCAGTTGTCTGTGACTGGCAAGTGGCTGGTACCTGCCCCTCCCCATCCTGCTGCCTTTGGCTTGGGCACCCCGCCACTATTTCAATGAATAGTCTGACTCACCAACCTAAATTCAGCTTACAGCAGAAGTTCCAACGGAATAGAAGCTTTGCAAAAACAACGGAGTCAGATTTGGGGTGGAGGGGGGCCCTGACTTCTCCTGATAGGACTCCCGGGCAATAGGGATCAGTTGAGGTGTGACCATTGGTGGAGAGAGATTGTCAGCTCAGCTGGCTTTTTGCTGTTATACTGAATGGATTCCCTTCTTTGCATGGGATCTGCCCTGCCCTGCCCTGGATGCAGGAGGTTGGGGGTCACAGGGATTGAGAGGGAGCAGAAAGCATTACATACCAAGTAACTCCTGGGCTGATGATGGGGAAAGAGGGGTCCACAGAAAGCACAGTGGACACAAACAGCAAGAGGAACCCAGGGAGGCAGGAGGTATAACACAGAGCTTTCTAGCCATCCCCACTGAGGGATGGGAAGGGACTGGGTGGAGCAGGGTTGGCTGTTAGTCAGCAAAGTCTTCTAGAATCACCACAGAATGTTTCAACTGGAAAGAAGAGTGTGGAACATGGGTGGTGCAGAGCTTATCTGTCTCGCTGTCCTATGCATGTCTGCCCATGCCCCCAGCAGTACAACACTAGTTAGCATTTCCTTATTCCAAGAACTCAAAAGTGAAGAGCTCTCCCCACAAGAACTTGGCAAGTTGGGGCTTCACAGATGAGAAAACGAGGCTCACACAGGTTAAGGGATGTGTCTAAGGTCATATAGCTAGTAAGCACCAAAACCATGTATTTCGATTCCAGTCCTTTTATATCTCTGACTGAATTCAGGGACATGGGAGAGTGGTTCCCTCGAGGACAGGAATAGTTGTTCCTTTCTCATTTTGCATTCCCAGTCCCTAACGTGGGGCATTGCACAGAGAAGGTACTTTTCAGTCCAGTGACACTGTTCTTTAAACAAGACATTCCATCTCCCATGTCCTCCATGCATTTGGATTGGCTGGCTGTCCCCCATGGCTGGAATGTTCTTTTTCTTCATTTCCACCTCCTGACTTCTCTGGCTCCCTTTGAATTTCAGCTACAGCCCCACCTCCTGCAGGAGATTGTTGTCCAGTCATTTCAGATATGTCTGACTCTCCATGACTCCATTTTGGGGTTTCCTTGGCAGAGATACTAGAACGATTTGCTACTTCCTTCTCTGGACTATTTTACAGATGTGGACTGAAGACAAACAGGGTAAAGTGACCTGCACAAGGTCACATGGCTAGTAAATATCTGAGACCCGATTTGGATTTAGGAAGATCAGTCTTTCTGACTCCAGGCCTAGCACAACTATGCCACATCTCTACTGTGCCAACTAGCTGTCCCTCCCTCCAAGTTATCCTGCAGTAAAGTGCTTAGCAAAGTGCCTGATGTAGCATGAGCACTATATTAGTTATGTTGTTATTATTAATTGTTATTAATAGTATAGATATCAAGATTATTAATTATATTATTAATCTCGCATGAACATAGTTGTTCTCATGTTGTCTACACCATTAGATTGTCAGCTCCTTGAGGGCAGGGACTATTTTTTGCTTTTCTTTGTATTTCCAGCCCTTAACCCAGAAACTGGAACATATCAAGCACATTGACTAATTGACTTTAAACTGCCTGTGGAATTGTATGGCGCTTTCCATACATTGAATCCAGATTTATGGATAGTGGCAGCAATCCCTTCATCCCTGGTGCAAATGTGATGTGGTAAGCGGCACGTGGCCATGAAAAGAACACCAGATTTGGAATTCAACCTCAGTCCACTTCCCAGCTCCTCTTACTGCCTGTATTACCTTGGACAAGTCACTTTCCCACCCTCTGGACCTCAGTTCCCTTGTCATTCCCTTATCCAAATTAAGTCATCGGATTAAGATTCCTTGAAGAAGCTGCCAGGCTCTGGTGGTCACGCCCCCAGAGGATATTGGTGCCTGTGGGAGCATCTGTATTATTCATCCTGGTCATGTTGCCCTGCACTCTCTCTGGAGATCTGGCATGGTTCTGATTTGCCGAGTCTGCTCTGAGGACGGAAGAGCAGCTGCCTCCTTCCCTTAGAGCAAGGCACCAAACAATATCAGGCAGTTTACCCACCACCCACTCAGACTCTCGAGGTGGCACCTGGATCAAGATCTTGGCAAGCTCTTGTGATTCCCAAGCAGCCCAGGATACATTCCTTTTTCAGTGCCCTGTGCATTTTAATAACACAGCTGGGAGGAGGATGTGGAGAAGAGAATGTCCCAGTGTTCCAGCAGGGGTGGGACTCCCCCAGAAGGCAACAGCAAGCATGCATGGGATCCTGGGATAAGAGAGGGAGAGTTTCATGGTCTGGATTTTTTTCAGGGGATCATCAAGTCAACCTGACCAAAGGTTCATGGACACATGTGGGCTCACCTCCCAAGAATCATCTTGCTTTGAGAAGGGATTGTGGTAGTGTTGGGGAGATGTGTGTGGGGGTCTTTCTTCCCTGTGCTGCCTCTGACCCTGAAGCCACAGACTTTAGCAAACAGCCACTTCTGGTTCCCAGAATCACTAAATAAAGCACACTCAGCACACTCCACGCCTGGGAAATTCAGCAGCTCTCCAGGGAGGTGGCCCAAACCTAATGACTTAAGACTTGTAACTGCAACTCTGTCTGTCTCTCTGACTTACTCTGTCAGCTTCTTTCTCACCACAGCTCTTGAGTAAGGGGCAGAGAGAGAGAGAGAGAGAGAGAGAGAGAGAGAGAGAGAGAGAGAGAGAGAGAGAGAGAGCTACCAAAGCCAACTTCCAACAGACTATTGAATCATTTCACATGGGTTTGGCTGGAGCCTGGGACTGAACTGTATTTGTATGTTTCTCCAGGGACTCCATTATGGAATGCCCACATTCCAGTTACACCAAACCCCCAAAAATCTAAATCCTAAAGCCTCTTTGCTGCTCTGCCTCCCCAACTCCAAACACAAGTCTAAATCCTGTGATCCCACCAACACTTCACCTATGGCCAGAGCTATACTGACCACATCTTCAGCAAGCTCAGATTGGGAGGGGGGTGGTGCGGGGGTGAGGTGCACAGGAATAATGCGAAGAGCCAGAGGCTACAGCACCAAGTGGGGAAAGTCGGGATAGCTGAGCACAGTTTTTAAAAACCACCTTGAATTGTCCCTCTCTCTTGAGCATCTACAAAGATCCTTTCTCCTCTTGGGTAAGGTACATAGAGTGTGCTACGTACTGAGAATACAATAACACAAGGAACAAACAGTCCCTTGCCTTGAAGAGCTTATATTATCTGTGTGTTCCTGGATTCCTGCAATCTTTAGCCATTCCTTTGGCAGGGGTATCACCTTCACTGGGATCAAACTTGAAGACTGCATAGTCAGTCTCTGCCATGCAGAACAATGCAGCATGCCGTTATAACAGGTAGGCAGATTTTCAACATGTTTCTGGCGAGATTAGAAAGCTCCTGCAGGTATGTGTTTGTGGCGGCCTTCAGCCTGTATCAACAGATATGATGATTCACTCCTTCCTTTTGTGGAATGAGGCTTGCTGGAACACACCTGAGGGGAAAGGGGGGCAAAAGAGCCCCCCTAAAGGGGAAAGAATGAGATGGATGACTGGTTCTTGGTGTCTCAGTGCTGTTTGTAAGTGGAATGAGGAGTTGGGAGACATCTTCATACAGTCCTGGTTAAGCAGGAGTAATGGACAAATGTCATGGAATACTTTGCTTTGGGGAGAACTGAGTCAAGGCAGGTTGGCCAATGAAGAGGGTATGCACTCAGGGGGTCTTTGTGTAAATTGGGCTGAGGGTACTTTTCTGGAGACGGGAGAAGGAAATTAAAGGGGGGAGGATGCTAGCTTGAGCCCCTGCATGGGATTTAATACAACTGCTTCAGATAAGTTATAGCGTCTCCAGTTTAAAAGGACCTTAGAAATTGCCTTGCTCACTCCCTGTTATTTTATACATGTGGAGATGGAAACCCACAAAAGTAAAGCAATTCACCACACACTCCAAATAGTGGAGAGAAGGGATCTGAACCCAGATGGAGATCAGGCAATCTTTCTATTACTCCAGGTCATCCTACCTTAAGATTAAAGAATTTACCTTAAGGTGGGCAAAAAGTTATGATGTCAGGCTACTCTATAGAGCTTACAAGGACCCTGCTCCCTTACTGCCCCTTCCCTCAGGAAAATAGCAAGAGCTGATTATTACACATATCACTGGATACTTGCTTCTCTTCCCAGTGAAGAAGTTCACATCACACACATCCCCAGGATTGGATAACTCTACCCCAAGCAAGAAAAATCAATGCTCATGATGGCAGGCCACTATACAGAGCAAATTGGAAACAGTAACCCCTCCTCTAAAAATGCCTCCCCTTCAAAATTGGATGAATGTCCATTTGCCCCCGGCATTATCTTTTTTAACCTCCTCCCAGCCTCTGGTGGGGAAGGGAGGGCTTGGCAAGCCTGTTGGGCTGCCACTGACATATGGACGCTGCAAGGCAGGGTTGTTTCTAAATGAGCCAAGTCTGCCAGGAAGGAGTCTTTTGTATCCCCTACTACTCTGCAGGTGTGAGAGGGGTGAGCTCACAGCTGCCCCCCAGGCATGCCCAACCCACTTAATCATTCAGATCAGCAAGAGATTCTTCAGCCCAACCCAGCCCTTAGAAGGGTATAAAGAGGAGGGGGAAGATCTGAGTCCTTGGATAACAGAGTCTCCATCTTCCTCCTTCACCTTGCTCTGTTCTTTTCTTTCTAAAGTTACTCTAGTACTTGGTGCATTTGCTCCCCAAGTAGCCATGTCTCGGCAATCAAGCGTATCATTCCAGAGTGGGGGCCGCCGTGGCTTCAGTGCCTCTTCAGCAGTCACTCCCTCTGTCAGTCGAACCAGCTTCAGCTCTGTCTCTGTATCCCGGGCAGGAGGTGGTGGTGGCGGTGGCTATGGCCGCATGAGTGTCTGTGGTGCCGGAGGGGGAGCCGGCTTTGGCAGCAGGAGCCTTTACAACCTTGGAATGACCAAGAGGATCTCCATGGGAGGCGGTGGTGGCTTCAGGAGTGGCTACGGAGGGAGAGTAGGAGGGGGAACTGGCTTTGGTGGAGTAGCCGGTAGGGAATATTTCTTCGGCGGTGGGTCTGGTGGTGGCTACGGGACCGGTGCTGGAGCTGGCTTCGGTGGTGGAGCTGGCTTCGGTGGAGGCTATGGGGGACCTGGGTTCCCTGTCTGCCCCCCTGGTGGCATCCAAGAGGTCACTGTCAACCAGAGCCTCCTGGCTCCCCTCAACCTCCAAATTGACCCCACCATTCAGCGGGTGAAGACTGAAGAGAGGGAGCAGATCAAGACCCTCAACAACAAGTTTGCTTCCTTCATCGACAAGGTGAGACAAGAAATGCTTACTAAACTGCTGTGAATCTGGGCTCAATGCCAAAGCAAGAAAGGATAGGAAGGAGATTTCGTTTCTTAGTCAAACATGTAGAGAACGTGCATTATCTTCCTTTCTACTCATCTGTCTGTCCACCCTCTCATCTGGCCATCTGGCCATCTGTGTGGTCTATCTTCCCTGTTAGGTTAGGAGCTTGAAGAATGGAACATTCACCTATCCTTCTCCATCTGCTCCTCCCAGAGCCCAGCACCAGACTTTCCACATGTTGGATACTTAATCTATGTTATGGAGAGAAATTGTGGGCAAAACCTTAAGGGCATGCAGGTTATTCTGAAATCAATGTCAATCCATTTACAACATCATTTTGCATCAATTACATCCTCTTGCAAAGATGCCTAGAGTTCTGTTCAGCTGCTCTTCACTTTGTTTTTGTATCACTCTAACTTGTATCCTCTATACTGAAGCCCTTGAAAATAAGGACCATTTGTAAGCCCTACCTCTAGATTTTCTCTAGGGGATGAGGGTGGTGGTGAGAGGAAAGGCTGTGTGTGTGTGTGTGTGTGTGTGTGTGTGTGTGTGTGTGTGTGTGTGTGTGTAGAGGCAGAGAATAAGTGAGGGGGATGATTGCTAAAAATGATAACTTGAAAGCAGCAACCCTGAGATAGTCCATGGAATAATACAAATATTGGATATTCTTCTTGAAATGGTCTCTTCTTCTGGTTTCCAGGTGCGATTCCTTGAGCAGCAGAATAAGGTGTTGGACACAAAATGGACGCTGCTCCAGGAGCAGGGTCATAAGACCGTGAAGCAGAACTTGGAACCACTTTTTGAAACCTACATCAACAATCTCAGGAGGCAGCTAGACAGTATTCTTAATGAGAGGGGTCGCCTGGATTCTGAGCTGAGGAACATGCAGGACACTGTGGAAGATTTCAAGAACAAGTGAGTTGGGGAGTAAATGGGGTGTATGTGGGAGAAGTCTTTCTACAGTCAGATAAAGTTCATGACGGAGAGTTAAGGAGAGGAAGAGGGAAGCAAGGGGTGGGGAGAGACAGAAAGACTCAGAAAGAGAGCCAGATGGACAGAGACATAGAGAGAATTCTATTCAGGAATTTCTTCTGAGTACCATGGAAAGCGCTGAGGTTTCTTCATTCTAGAAGCTAAAGGTCTAGTTACTGGGAGGGAGTAGGGAAATGGAGGGAAGTAGAAAGAAGAAATAAAGAGAATAAGAGGTAGAGTGAGGAAGTCAATCTCCCTGCCTGACAAAATCTTGGCAATCTGTGGACATGGGCTAGGGGATGAGATAGAGTATGATTGAGTGGGGAAAAGAGCCAAAAGAATTGAAAGGGTAGAATGTGATAAGGCTTTGCTTTGTTTTGAGACAAATTCCAGACCTTGAATGTCCATTCCATGTGGTTTGAGGGATTTGGGGAATGAGGGAATCCACAGTCCTTAGCCTTCCCTATACTGCCTTTTTGATAGCCTTCCTCAGACCATAACAGTCTGAAAAATGCCTAGTCATCCCTACGAGTTTCTGCATCATTCTAGTTTTTCCAGTCCAACTTCCCCCACCTCTGCCTCACATTCCCCACAACAGGAGTTATATACCTTAGCCATAAAACCACTAAGCCATGGACTCCCTGAATTGGAAAGCACCTAACAGTTCATGAGTCCCCTCCTCCAACACTGTCAACAAATGAGGATCCAGCCTTTGACAGAACTGTGACATGTATTGTGTACATGTATTTTAGGCTGGGTTCTTATAATGTTCTGGGAACTGTACAGAGTATCACAGTGTGTCCCCCCCTTGAACCTATGGCAGGGGTGCCTTTGTTTCTGAGTCCTCCTACTTGGTGTCCTCCTACCCATCCTATCCCCCCCCCCAATCTCAATACTAAGCCCCCTGGAGCTGGGAGATATTGCCCTCCCCAGTACTATGTGGCAATTTTAAAAATCCTTGCTCAGGTGTGAAAAAACAAGCCAGTTTAGGGCTTAACCTCTTTCCCCTGTCACTTCACCTATAGCAATGATTATACTCTTATAGCATAGGTATACTATATAGTCCCTGCCCCTTAAGGACTTTCATTCCCATTTTTAACACAGTAAAAATTACCCCCATATCCAAGGAGAAGAAGAACAATGGTGACCAAATGAAGCAGGCATTAAACATTTATGTTAAAGTCTCTTCTTCTGACACTCCCACAGCTGGACTCCTGGTTCTGCTTGAATTGAATTGAATAAAATGGAATAGGATCCAACTTGATTCAATTCAATTCCTTTTATTCCCATCCCAGGGAGTCAGCATGATTTAGTTCTGGATTTGGAGTCTCGTGACTTGGGTTTGAATCCCACCCAGCTCTACAACGTACTTTCACGATCTTAAACAAATTACCTGCCTTTCTGGTGCCTGGTCAGACCAGATGGCCTTTGCTAGGTCTTTTCCAACTCTATTTATGATTTTAGGATCCTGTGAATAACTATTTGATAACCTCAGGTATTCAATGTATGAAGAACCAGATGCATTAGTATAAATGGCTTTGTGGATTGGAGAAAAAGTAAGATAATCTATTAGTATATTATTAGAATAATTGAATTAGTAACAGACAGACTGAGCAGGCAGTTATAGGCAGGATGATTCTTCCCAAGCAGACAGGGAAGACAGATTCCCACAACTGCCAGTACCCAGGGGTTCAGGCCATGGCTACTTACCCTCCCGCCAAGGAGCCCATTCCTTCATAGCAAGTGCACTATCTCCTTCTCTCTCCCCAAGTGGAGGTTCCTGGCCTATAGGAAAGAAGAAATGCAACAGCAGAGATGAGTCTCCTTGTAGTCAATATGAAGGCCAATGTGTGCTTGGCTGAGTCACATGTGTAATCGTGCCCCTCAAAGTTAACTATCCCAGGTCCCCTACCAATTGATCCTGTTCCCTTTTTCATTAGGTATGAAGATGAAATCAACAAGCGTACTACAGTTGAGAATGAATTTGTGATACTTAAGAAGGTAGGTGTGGGTTGGTTAATGCCTATAGCCTGAAGTTACATTTTGGGTACAGGGCGTGGCTCATTGGAATTTGGATGGAAATTTTGGTCTGTTTTTTTCTAGGATGTGGATGGTGCCTACATGAACAAGGTGGAACTGGAAGCCAAGGTGGACAGCCTCAGTGATGAAGTCAACTTCCTGAGAGCCCTCTATGACATGGTAATGAACCACGTACAGGATGTAGCAATTGGTGACTTTGCACGAGCTAAGACCTTTGGGGACTAAGGGCTATAAGCTTAAGTAATAGCTGGATCCCCAGATCCCAATGCTAACAAATAGAATCCTTTTCCAGACTGAAAGATTCCTAGGAACAAACCTGAAAGGAATTCTTCATTCACTTTTATGCTTTGTAAAGAGCATTGACATTGAGTCTCATAGATTCATAGGATGTTTGAGCCAGAAGACATCCTTGACATTACCTTATTCAAGGCCCTCCTAGCTTCATGGACTATTTCCTAGTCCCTTCCAGAATAGGAAGCTATATTTTAATTAATGAGAAGAAGAAGCAAGATTCAAATTTGAAAGGTCATGGAAACCTTTGGTGGGGGAGTGGTGAGAAAAAAAGTCATTAGAAAACCACCGTGTTGGAAAATGTTTGGAATCTTGCAGTTTTTCAAGAATTGTTGGGGGCAGCTAGGTGGCACAGTGGATAAAGCAGAAGCACTGGATTCAGGAGGACCTGAGTTCAAATCTGGCCTCAGATACTTGACACTTGCTAGCTGTGTGACCCTGGGCAAGTCACTTAACCATCATTGCCCTGCAAAAAACCAAAAGAATTGTTTCAGCCAAGATTTCAGTTGCTCTCTTAACTTTCCCCAACATCTGAATGTGGGCTGTAATTGTTTCCTATGAGAGGAAAGAACAAAAGAGATTAATGACACAGACCCAGATTATCTGACTCCAAATGTCTCCACAGGAACTCTCTCAGATGCAGGTTCATGTCTCTGACACCAATGTTGTCCTGTCTATGGACAATAACCGTAGCCTTGACCTGAACAGTATCATTGCTGAGGTCAAAGCTCAGTATGAAGACATTGCCAACCGCAGCCGAACAGAAGCTGAGTCCTGGTACCAGACTAAGGTGAGCTAGTGCTAATTTGTAATGGGAATCCAAACTCTGGGACCTAGCCTAGGACAACTAGACAATTGCTGCTTAAGGGTGTGGGGAAATGTGAAGGAGAGGCATAGGGTGGACCTGATGGGGAAATTTCTAAGGATTGTTGGCACTCCAAGGGAAACCAGGTCAAGGATAGGATTAGTCTTGTCCATGAACATTTAGAGTCTGAGTCCTAATTCTGCCTCTTAACAGGTTGTGATTTTGGGTAAATCACTTAACCTCTCTGTGCTTCAGTTTCCTTACTTACAAAATGAAGTTAATAATACTTGACATTTCTAAATGATGAGATTGTCATGAGTATAACACTTTATAAAGCTTGAAGGATATAGAAATTGGGGCTATTATTCTAATCCCCACAAGCTTTTTGGTTTCCAAGATTCTAAGTCTTAGGTTCCAGAGACAACAATTTTCCTTCTATCAACACTTTCCTCATAACAAGAGTGCCTTCTCTCCATACTTACTCTAACCCTTTTCCTCTTCTCTGGGGGTATCAGTATGAGGAGCTGCAGCAGACAGCAGGCCGCCATGGAGATGACCTCCGCAATACCAAGCATGAGATCTCTGAGATGAACAGGATGATTCAGAGGCTGAGAGCCGAGATTGACAACGTCAAGAAGCAGGTAGGGTGATGTGGAAGGAAGGGGGCAGGTATCTGTGGGCATTCCTCAACACACACACACACACACTCAAATATATAGTCATACTCATCCAGGAGTGGGAACATGGTACCTCCATGTATCCAAGTGGCAGATGCCCTTGAGTTCATAAAGGGCGCTTCTTCTGGTATATCAGCTGGTCCAGTTTGTGTGACTTAAGGCTCTTTAGGAAGAAAAAAAGAAAGGCTGGGTTCTGTCCACCATGCTCCACCCCCAAACACTTCTCTTTCTTCTCTCCTTTCCCTTGTAGTGTGCCAATCTTCAGGCCTCCATTGCTGATGCTGAGCAGCGTGGGGAGCTGGCCCTCAAGGATGCCCGAGCCAAGTTGGCTGAGCTGGAGGATGCCCTGCAGAAGGCCAAACAGGACATGGCCCGGCAGCTGAGAGAGTACCAGGAGCTGATGAACGTCAAGCTGTCCCTGGACATTGAGATCGCCACCTACAGGAAGCTGCTGGAAGGAGAGGAGTGCAGGTGGGAAACTGACCCCTCCCTTCTTTCCCTACTTCCATCCCAAATCCCAAAAATTTTATCTAAAGCTGAAATAATTCATCTTGGGTGAGCCTTCATTTCCTTTTATTTAACATTCACAAGGGTATTTCATTCATTTAGCTATCTATCTATCTATTCATTTATTTTGTGGGGCAATGAGGGTTAAGTGACTTGCCCAAGGTCACACAGCTAGTGTCAAGTGTCTGAGGCCAGATTTGAACTCAGGTCTTCCTGAATCAAGGGACGGTGCTTTACCCACTGTGCCACCTAGCTGCCCCACATAAGGCTATTTTAAAAGATAAATCAGTTTTTTTTTTAAATCACACATTTTTCAAAGCATCACCAGTCAGATACAAATAATCTGGGATCTTTGGATTTCTGTCTCAAATTTCATACATTTGAAGGATTGAGGATGCCCCCAGCAGAGAGATTTTGTTTTGACTGAGAGCAGAGAAATTGTTTTCCATCACTACCTCTCAGGTAGACAATACCAGAATTGGAATGCTGGTCCTCAGAGTCAGCATCCTGCCTCCAGGGAACCAGAAACCAAAATAGATGATCCAAAAAGGTCTCCAGGGAGGGAGTTGCCATAACCTCCTTAGGTTACCTGGTCTATTAGGAAATGATTTGTAGTAGTCATGAAATCTTCCCTGTGATCTAACCAGCTCCTTTCTTGCTGCAATTTAAACCCATTTCAGTGTATCATAGCAATGACTAGACCTGAACTCAGTGCCTGGAGTTCTGCTCCCAGAGTCAGTAATTAAAATCTCTCCTCAGACTAGTGCATGACTTTGAGTATGTCACTTAACTCTTTGAGTCTCCACTTCTCTATCTGTATAATGGGAGCGATAATAGCGTCTACCTTTCAGGGTTATTGTGAGCATCAAATGAGATTATACTTATAAAGGGCTTTGAAGGTCTTTGCTGACTACCTTCTGTTGTTGGATAGAAGGTCCCTAGTCAGTTATAGGACTTTGGAGTTATCTCCGTGGACACAAAGTTGCTTCTTGTTTCACCATCCAGTTCCAATCTCACCTCCTTTTCTTTGTTCTTTATAGGCTGAGTGGAGAGGGTGTTGGACCAGTCAACATCTGTAAGTACCTTGCTCAGAATAGCAGTAATAATGTTATTGATATTAGACATTGGGTCCCTAGATAGCAATCATACCACCTAGAAATTCCATGTGGGCAAGATGTCTGGAAAAAAGGTGGTAAAGTGAAAAGAGCTCAGAAGAGGAGGGAAGAAGCCTAGGTTCTTATTCTGGTTTTGTCACTGACTTATTGAGGGACCTTGACCAAAGGGAAACCCAGAACCTTAGTTTTCCTCAACTGCAAAATGGGAATAACAATAACCTACCTTACAAACCTGAGCAATTGTGATAAAAATTCTTGTAAATGCTTTAAAAGGTATAAAACTCAGATGTTGGCTCCTTGAGAATTGTGGCCATATGGGTCTTATATTGAGTCTAACACCTAGCTTGACGCAATGCATACTTGTTAATTGAATTAACAGAAGATTCATATGATAAAAAAGAAATAGAAGTAGTAATGATCCCTAGTACTACGATCTAGTCATTTTCCTCATCTGCAAAGTGATTCTCACTTTCCTCATCTGCAAAAGAGTCGGACTGGATGATGTGTAATTGCTCCAGCTCATAATCTATGTAAAAATGAAGTTCTGGAGAGTTTTTACAGTGAATATACTAACAGGGCCCTACAGAGGGGCTGTAATAATCATGGGTTTTTCTAGGAAATCACTCGGGGAGGTTGGATGATTTGCCCCTCGCGCTCCTTTACAACCTCCCCCCCCCCCCAACCTCAAGGTCATATGGGACATCAAGAGGGGAGCGGGTGGAACCAGTCCTAGAATGCAGACGTCCTTCCTTCTCTTGGTCAGGGCCCTTGCCATCAGGACGGCTGGGCAGTGCGGCCTCATCATCTCTTCTCTCCCTTTCCCGTAGCTGTGGTCACATCCAGCGTGTCCGGCGGCTACGGCAGCGGCGGAGGCTTCGGAAGCGGCGGAGGCTTCGGAAGCGGCGGAGGCTTCGGAACCTCCGGTGGCTACGGCAGCGGCGTGGGCGGAGGGCTCGGAGGCGGAAGCGGCTACTCCTACACCAGCAGCAGCGGCGGCGGCTCCGGCGGTCTCACCGCGGGGGGCTCTGGCTTCAGCTCTGGCAGTGGCCGCGGCCTAGGGGTTAGCCTGGGCGGCGGTGGGGGCAGCAGCTCCAGCGTTAAGTTCGTGTCCACCACTTCCTCCAGCCGGAAGAGCTTCAAGAGCTAAATCTTCTCCCAGCAAGTGTCTTTCACTTGAATATCAGCTCTCCCTTTCCCTTGGCCACTGGCAGTCCCGTCCTTGTTAACTTGGATGGCAGCCAAGCCGCTCTTTGCTTTCTTGTCTCCGCCTCTTCCTTTCCTCCCCATTTCACTGGTGTTTAGTCTAGACCAGACTAAGGGGGTGATTTGTATTCATGAGCCTTCCAGGTCACCTCCAGCACTTAGCACCCTCATCTCTCGTTCTTAACTCCCAGCCTGGCCAGAGGCTATCAGAAAATGCTTTCCAATGATCCTCTGGGGCCTTGTAAGTAATCTCTCTCCTTTCCACGACTCCACTCATTCCAGCCCTTCACCTCACTCACTTAAGCACTTAGCCCAAAGCTATGACCACATCCTCCTGACTACCTGGCCAGAGAAGAGAGGAGGATGGTCCAATTGGGTATGTTTGCTTAGGAATCCCTTCAATTGAGGTAGATAAGGACCCAAAACAACTGAAGGAAGGCTTTGGTTCAGTCTCCCTTGGGCGGTGGCAATCCCCAAGTCTCTTGCTAGGGACCTCTAGGGCAATCTTGTGATTTCAGAAAGAGTGGTTCAGCCCAAGCTCTATCTATCGGAAAGGTGTCTGGCCTCATCCCGGTGAAAGGGTGGTATTTAGCCATTTGTCATGTGAGCAATTCTGGTTTCTTCTGGGAGACAGACAGCCTTTCATTCCTCGGGAGGTGGCATTTGGTTGTACTGGAAGCAAAAGTCGCTCAGTGAATGTCAACAGAACTCCACTTCCCCCCATTGTTTGTTCTTGATTCTGACCACTTTTTGGTGTTTGTTCAATAAAGTACATTTATAATTTAAGTATCTGTGCAGACTTTCCCATATCTATAACGAATCTTGAGGGTCACATCTGGATAATTCTTAAGTAAAATGGGATCAATGATTCTTTTTTGTTGTTTGCTTTGGGGGGGGCAGGGCAATGAGGGTTAAGTGACTTGCCCAGGATCACACAGCTAGTAAGTGTCAAGTGTCTGAGGCCAGATTTGAACTCAGGTCCTCCTGAATCCAGGGCCTGTCCTTTATCCACTTCAACACCCAGCTGCCCCTATAATGGGAACATTGATAAGGGCAAAGGGGCAGGAGTGAACATTTAGTACTTTGTTGGAGAATGAAGAGTAAAGGGAGGTGGGGTGGAAAGTGGTCCCTGGAAACACTGATTAGTGACTGGGATACCTGGGGATTTCCCTGGATTACTGTAAGGACCGTGAACCCCTAATGCTTCCAGAAAGGAAGGACCCCAGAAAGGATGGCAGGATGAATAATGAAAAGAGCCAGTGGCCCAGTAAACCACATCTAGTTTCAAAGTTCCTGTTCAGCAATTTGCTAATCGCTAAGGCTTGAGACAAATCATTTAATTTGTGCTTCAGTGCCCTCATCTATGAAATGGAGAGAATACTTGTTGAGGATAAAATTAAAAAAAAAACCCACTCTGTAAAGGAAAGAGAGTATTATAAAACATAGGCAACCTGTTTGCATTTTTCTAGATGAGAGAGACAATTAGTGACCTGAAACTGTGCTCCAAAGGCTTCAAATCCTAGAGATTTGCCTAGCTTTCACTGGGGAGACTGTCTAACCCTGACCTTGCCTTCAAGGCCCAACACAATCTGGCACTGGGCTATTTTTCTTGTTTTATTTCCCTGTGTTCCCCTGCCCCCAACCAAATGGACTACTAGTTGTTCTCCTCTTCCCTCCTCCCTTCCCCTTTAATGATGCTTGGATTATACTCTTTCCTCATCAATACCTGTTGTCATTCTCTCATTTCGAGGCTCAGTGCTTTCAGGAAGCCCTCTTTGGTCTTTTTTTTTTTTTTTAGGGCAATGAGGGTTAAGTGACTTGCTCAGGGTCACAGCTAGTGTCAAGTGTCTGAGGTCAAATTTGAACTCAGGTCCTCCTGAATCCAGGGCCAGTGCTTTATCCACTGTACCACCTAGCTACCCCCCACTCCCTTCTTGGTCTTAACTAAAATCCTGCTCTGGTTCCATAAGCTAAAAATGCACTCTCCTTCCTCAAACTTTCATAGAGTACTCTGTCTGGATGTCTCTTTTGGTCCTATCCTTCTCTATCATAATCATAATTATTTGTTCTTGCATTTGTTGTTTCACCCACCTTACCCCATCAGCTTTTTGTCTTCTTAAGGGCAACTTCTTTGAGGCAGTTGGGTGACAAAGTGGATAGATCCCTGCATCTGGAATCAGGAAGACTTGAATTCAAATCTGGTATCGGATATTTAGTAATGGTGTGACTCTGGGCAAGTCACTTCATCCTCTTTACCTCAGTTCCCTCATCTATAAAAATGAGCTACAGAAGGAAATGGCAAACCAATCCAATATCTTTGGCAAGAAAACCCCAAAAGGAGTCACAAAGAATTGGAAACGAATGAACTGCAGCAACATAGGTCAAGGATTGTATTTTTTAATTTTTTATTTCTATTCAACTTTATAAGCATTTATTAAATGTCCATGTGCCGGGCAATGTCCTAAATCTGTCAATACATGTTCTTTTTTTCCCCTTCAGGGCAATGAGGGTTAAGTGACTTGCCCAGGGTCACACAGCTAGTAATTGTCAAGTGTCCGAGGCTGGATTTGAACTCAGATCCTCCTGAATCCAGGGCTGGTACTTTATCCACTGTGCCACCTAGCTGCTCCCTAAACCTGTTAATACAAGGACAGAAATGAAAGAATTCTTGCCTTCTGGGAACTAAATACTACTGAGAGATAGAACACATATACAGATAATTTCAGGAGGGAAGAGAGTAGTAACAACTGAGGAAATCTGGGAAGGCTCCTCTGATTGGGTAACAACTGAGCTGACCCATAAAGGGAGCTATCTCTGGGATTTTGACAGGTAGAGACAAGAAGGGAGCACATTCCAAGCATGAATTCCAGGCATGGAGGACAGCTTGAACAGGAGACCGGTAGTAGTTTAACACATCTGAGGCACGGGGTACACAAAAGGGAATAATATTAGAAAAGACTGGAGGAAAGACAGGTTAGAGACAGATTGTGGAGGGTTTCAAGTGTCTCCACTGGCATTTGAAGACTTGGTTTTTATTCTGGAGTCACTCAGGAACTAATGAATCTTCGTTAGCATGATCTGGAGCATTGTAGGTGCTTGATAAACCTTTGATGAGTTATTGGATTGAAACCCCAAAGACTCCCAGCTTCTCCAAAGCTGATCTTCTATAATAGAAATTTTTATCCCCTTTTCTCTGTCCCTCTATAAGTATTAAACATGCTTCTCCTGGTACATTTTTTAAAGTTTTTTTATTTATTTGTGTGTGTGTGTGTGTGTGTGTGTGTGTGTGTGTGAGGCAATTGGGGTTAAGTGACTTGCCCAGGGTCACACAGCTAGTGTTAAGTGTCTGAGGCCGGAATTGAACTCAGGTCCTTCTGAATCCAGGGCCGGTGCTCTATCCCCTGCGCCACCTAGCCGCCCCCCTCTCCTGCTACATTTGAGGAGCACTCTTCTCACCCACATCATTACTGGAGGTGTCTCTGGGCCCTCTCCACCCCTGTGAAAGAAACCGGTAGGTGGGTCGGAAGCAGCAAAGAGCAAGGGACACCTCGTGCATGAACCACAGTGGATGGGAGCCTTTGCTTGCCACGAATCTCAGCTAGACAGTTTGAAATGAGGTGACAAAGGATTTGAAGGGGGAGGAACAATTAGAAAACCTAGTTGGCTTCCATTCTTTCTAGGAATTTTACTTTTCTGAACTATACCAAGGGGTGTAGAGAACACAAGATCTCTGGAGCCAAAAGACTTGGGTTTAACTGTTGGCTCTGCAGCTTAAAGTTATGAGAATGAAGGCATGTCATTTAAAAATGGCCTGGAAGGATATCATAAGATTTAGGGCTGTAAGAGGGATCTTCAAGGGTTTTTTTTGTTGTCGTTTTTTGTTTGTTTTTTGCAGGGCAATGAGGGTTAAGTGACTTGCCCAGGGTCACACAGCTAGTAAGTGTTAAGTGTCTGAAGTCAGATTTGAACTCAGGTCCTCCTGAATCCAGGGCCGGTGTTTTATCCACTGTGCCACCTAGCTGCCTAGAGTCTAAGGATAGATAAGTAGATGTTGTTGTTTATCCTTCTTTCTAGGACCAATGACATCAGGAGATGATGTCAGGACTTGCAGTGAATTGGATCTAAGCGAGGGAGGGCTGTGCAAAGTCACCAACCTCACTCTCTCCTCCAGAATCATCTGGGTCCAGTGGCAAGATACATATATCAGGATGGCTGGAGATGCCCCCAGATGTTTGAAGCAATCAGGGTTAAGTGACTTGCCCAGGGTCACAGAGCGAGCAGTGTCAAGTGCCTGAGGTCAAATTTGAACTCAGGTCCTCCTGACTCCAGGGCCTGTGCTTTATCTACTGCACCAGCTAGCTGCCCTGATAGATGGATAGGTAGATACCATAGATAGATAACTGCATTTCAATATAACTGCTCTCCCTTGTAAGTTTATATATTGTATGTCTTTAAAAATGTTATTCTGAGAAGGGATCTATAGGCTTCACCAGACTGCCAGAGTGATCCATAACACAAAAAAAGTTAAGAACTTGTGAATCAATGAAAACCTGTTTGCTAAGTATGGGCCCAATCCCCAGGATGCCTTAATGACCAGGCTTACCTGCCCTGGGGATCAGACATTGCCCATTTCCCCAGCCGCTTCTTGTTACACAATTAGAGTTAAGTTTCCTGGGTTCTTGTTCCCCACTCTTCATTCCTTTTTAGGCAACTCAGAAAATATTCTCATTTTAGTGGTCCTAGACCAGAAGCACCACAACACTCCCCAGTGGTTGTGGACCAGATTTAAATGTAATTGGGAAATATTTAACAAAATGCTTAAAAATGATACACATAAATATACATATATAAAAACAATACAGTGCAAAATACAAATACTATAAAATGCTGGTAACCTTCCATTCAAAAGCTAAGTGAACATGAGAGTCCATATGTACGATTTAGTGGTCCCTATTTCTACTTGAGTTCGACACTGCTGATAGAATCTACCCCCAGTGTCTTGCCTCTTAGGTAGTGCCATGTCAACTCCTTGTTCATATCTCTATAAACGTTTGAGTTCTGAGTGGCTCAGAACTTTGCTGCATGTGTGAGCCAGCAGCCTGCCCAGGATGCTGGGGGCAGTCATGTGCAAGGGGACACAAAGGGGGAATGCCCCTATGCTGTTTCTCATGTAAGGGGATTAAAATTCAAACTATACTGTCTAAAATATCTAATGAGTGGTCACCAATAAATTATGAGTTTTAGCAAGAGTTAGACTCTTAAGCATTTATCAAGGAGAATAAGAATTTGGTAAAGAGAGAGAGAAAGGCCTAGATTCATCTATCTATCAAAGGGAGAGCACATTTCTAGTTCCACTCTCTACCAGCGTCCTGACTAAATCAACAGATCAGTGCTGAGGCAGGCAAAAAAAAGCAAGACCTATTTTCCTAAGACCATACATTTTCCTCAGAAGAGAAAAGGTCTTTGAGACTCTCCCCTGATGGTATTGTACCTCCCCAGAGAGCGGAGATCCTTCAAGACGTAGCAGTGGGAGGGAATGAGGTTGAGACCAGTTTTTGAAAGTACCTCCAGCTTGGGTTATGCATATGTGTACAGCTGCTCCAAGGTCTATCCGAGGCCTTTTTCATCACCTGTCATCATGACTCTGCTAGAAGCAGGCTCCTCAACCTCTTCCAATGTGACTATGGTCCATTCCCCTTTACAATTCTTTATATATTTATTCTCTATATACTTATATCCCCTCACATGCATCTCAGTCACTAAATGGAAGCCTTTTGAGGGGGCAGGGATTATTTCATTTTTTGTCTTGATACTTCCGACATCCAGGACAGTGTCTGGTATGTAATAGACACTCTATAAAAGCTTGTTGCTGATTACATTGATTGGGACTAACTAATTGTGTAGACATGAGCAAAGTGGCTTTAGCCTCTCTGAGCCTCAGTTTCCACATCCGTAAAACGAGGGAAATGATACACTGCTTATGTGAAATGTGCACTGCAAACTTTTTTTTTTGGTGAGGCAATTGGGGTTAAGTGACTTGACCAGGGTCACACAGCTAGTAAGTGTCAAATGTCTGAGGCCAGATTTGAACTCAGATACTCCTGACTTCAGGACCGGTGCTCTATCCACTGCACCACCTAGCTGCCCCCTGCAAACTTTTAAGTACTAAATAAATAAGTTATTATTATCAGAAGAAGAAGCAATCAACTCCCCTCATTCAGCTAAACACACAACCATCTGAGGCACACCTATCACTGACTTATTCCTTTCCCACCAGAGTCTTTTCTAAAGCAGCCCATTGTGCCTAGTCTACTGAATAAAATGTCTTCTGGCAAGTCCTTTCTCCGGAAAACTTTTCCAGGATTGACAGGACAAACTAGACAGGATTCCCCCAAATTCTCAATCTATGCCAATTATGTATTTAGGATCATAGATTTGGAGCTGCAAAGGACATTAACAACTCCTTCTAATCCAAGGCTCTTATTGGTAAGGAAATGGAACTCAAGGTTGAGTGACTTGTCCAAGGTCACAGAGGAAGTAAGCAGCAAAGACAGGAACTTGAATACAGAGTTTTGGACCTCAAATTCAGAATTTCCCCTACTTTACCTTTAATTTGTACTTAGCTTTTACTTATAGGGATAATGGAAAAAAAATATCCTTTACCTTTATAGTACTTCATGGTTTACAAAACATGGTACATAGAAAACAAATTAGATTCAGAGTTAGAATATCTGGGTTAGGATCCCTGTTCTTTCATTTATTTCCTCTGTGACCCTGGGCAAGTCACCCCATCTCTCTAGATCTTGGTTTACTCATCTGTAAAATGATGGGGTTGCATTAGATGAACTCTAAGGTCCCCTTTAGCTTCAAATCTATGATCCTATAAACCCTATGAGACAGGATGAAAGTATGATTGTCCCCTTTTCATAGAATTTAGAGCTGGAAGGGGCCTTAGAAATCTTCTAGTTCAACCCCTTCATTTTTACAAATGAGAAAACTGAGGCTCAGAGAGGTGGAATGATTTGCCTAAGATCATGTAGTCAATTAGTCTCGGGCCAAGTCTCAAACCCAGGTGCCCTGACTCCAAGACTAGGGATCCTTCCATTACTCTTCATTCCATTACTCTTCATTTGTGTCTTGATTTGACAATATCTGCATTCTACTGTGGGTTTGCATAATCAAATTCCCATAGATGTCATGCCTTTCATGGGCAGAGACTGAGTTGATGCAGGCTTGGGCCCTAAATCAGAGTTTTCTGATGATTATGATAGTTTGCTTTTTTTCTTCATCCCCTAACCCAACCCAGTGTTGCAGCCATCTGGGTAAATTGTCATGATAGTGAATGACTCAGGTTACAATTGCTCAATATCCCTGGAAAAGTAAGAAGCACACCTGCTAATCCATAGGTCACTGGGAAAAGGTTATAGAACTCCTTAGGGGAGGAGGCAGCAGTATCCTACTACCTCAGGGCAGGTGGCTCCCTGAGGTTCTACCAGGATCAAGTATGATTTCTATTTGGACACTCTGCCTGGGGAGGTGGCTCAACTGTCATCAAGAGTTACTCAGAACTTCTTGTTTCAGTCTGTTTTGCAAGTCTGTCTTAACTGTCAATCCTTTGTTCTCCTCTGATTAAGACAAGCCTTACCTTCCCCACACTTAGTCCTGTGGGAAAACATTCTAGGATGCAACAGTCAATAACCATTATGAGTATCCTATGAGAGCTACTATAATTGTCCTGAGAAGTCCTTAAGCTGAGTCTTGTCCTGAGTGCTGGGTAGGAAGAACATGAAAGAGGGGAGAGGAGATATGATCTCCATCCTTGGGAGCTCCAAGTCTGATGAGGTTGGAGAGAAGGGTTTGGGGAATGAGATGGGACACAGACCCAGAACATGAGCATACACATAGGAGTATTTATCTCCCCTCCCAGATTATGTAGACAAATCCAAATGAATAGAGTGATGGTATTTGGGTAGGAGTGAAATATTGGGAATGAATGGGGAAATTTTCTTCGGTAGGTTTCCTGGGGAAGTTAAATTTTGAACAAGATTTAGAAAATAAAGAAGGAAAGTGGTAAGCAGACAAAGCTTCATACATAGGAGAAAAATCTTGTTCAAAGGGTGAAAAGTCGAAAAGAAAAAGATATTGGTAGATGGGAAGCAAGTTAACCCATCTGGAATACAGAGTCTAAGCTGGGACATCAACAGAACCCAATAATAATTAGAAAGAAAGACCTAAATATTCTGTCCAAAGGGTCGGAACTTACTCCTAAACCTTGAGTCTAACCATATAACCTTATTACTTAGGAAACTACACTAGTTCCCTATTACTTCCAGGATCAAATATAAAATATTTTTTGACACTGAAAATCCATCACAACCTGAGTCTTTCTTACATTGCAAGTTTTCTTATACTTTAATTTTAGAAGTTTTCTTATAGTTTTACTTTTTCAATACTTTTAAAAAAGTTTCTTATACTTTACATGTTCTTGAACATCTGGCCACACTAGTCTGTCTTACAGAAGACACTCAATGTCCCAGCTCCATGCTCTCTCTCTCCTCACTTCCACCTACTGGTTTCTGTGATTCAGCTCAAATTCAAGAAGGCACTTATTTCCTGGAATTTTCCCTGTCTATCCCTTCCCATCTCTCCCTCCCCCATACTAGTACCTTCCCTCTGAGAGTACCTTTGCACTATTCTGTATATAGCTTGTATATATCATCTCCCCTATAAGAATGTGAGCTCTTTGAGAGCAGAAGCCATGTCGTTGGCTATTTTTGTATCCCAGTGTTTAGCACAGTACCTAATATGTAGTTAGCACCTAATAAATGCTTGTTGACTGTCTGATTACTGTGGATGATGGATCCCCTTCAGGGAATGTAGGGGATCAAGAGTGCATTTCAGGATGATGACAGCACCATGGCTACTAGGTTTGCAGGAGGCGTCAAACTACACCCAACCCTAAACTAAAGACACAATCCAATGCTAACAAAGGCCAAAGTTAATGGGGGTGAATATGACTGTGACTCAACTGTCAGAAATGTAGGGAAGGTAGAACTCATAAGCAGCCAACTTATCAGTCTGAATGTAGCCATTTCTTCCCGCTCTACTCCCGTGGCATTTCTCTTATTATTCTTCCCAAGGATATCCTATATTCTAGGGATTGGTACACATGCCTTTTTCTCCCCTCTCACACTATAAGCTGTCAGGTATTGAGTGCACCCCTAGACTCTCTTCAATGGCAGAGGACCAGAGTCCATTTTTAAGATCAGGAAAGCTGCAGCACATATCTTCCTCACTCAGTTCCTCTTCTTTGATGTACTCTGTGTCCTAGAAACACAAGAACTCATTGTAGAACCCCCCAGCAAAATATTTTGGGGGATATATGAGAATATGTGGGCTTGATTGCCTTCCCCAGAGGTTAGATGGGTGGGTAAGATTACAGGTTTGCCATATGCTTGAACCTTTTTATTTATATTCTTTTATGGTGCTTGTAATAGTCAATTTATTTAATGGAGAAATACATGGACTTTCCACTAGAAGTTCATTCAGCTGATTGCCCTAATAAGGATATTATATAGATTCTGTACTAAAAAAGGATGAATTATAAGCAGGATGAATTGGAGTGAGAAATGAAAGGGTGGGGGTGTAATATTTGAAAGAACCAATTAGATGTTGCCACGGCATCCTGGAGAATACCAACAATAACAATACTAATAATAGTAGAATTCAGATATTGCTTTAAGGTTTGCAAGTTCTTTTGCATATGTTATCCCATTTGACTTTCACAACAATCCTGGAAGGTAGGTAACTGGCATTATCCCCCATTTTACAGATGAGGAAATTCAGATTGAGGGAGGTTAATTGAGTTGTTGAGGGTGACACAGCTAGTAAGTGTTTGAAGAAGGATTTGAATTCAGGTCTTTCTGATTCTATGTTCAGCTCTCTATCCATGGTGCCACCTAGCTGGTCAGAGGTTTATGGTCTATGTAGTGCCTGGCCTTGAATCTTAACCTATCTGAAATTAACTGTATCACCACAGATGGGCTGGCTAGTGTCCAGGACAAAGTTTTTAGCTGAGAACTATTTAAAAGACACCCTCAGTCGATATGTGACCACACCCACCCTACAATGCTATAATCAGTGATGTTCTTCCAATATCACCTGGAAGATATGCTCATTGTTTTTGTAAGTATAGATATAGATATAGATATAGATATAGATATAGATATAGATATAGATATAGATATAGATATAGATATAGATATAGATATAGATATAGACATAGACATAGACATAGACATAGACATAGACATAGACATAGACATAGACATAGACATAGACATAGACATAGACATAGACATAGACACATGCATTTCTTTGGATTGTCTAATAAATATGCTTTTGTGTTTAAAAATTAATCTATATATGACTCAAAATCAGAAACCTAAATAAACCTAAAGTTAATAAACCATTGTTTTAAGAATGACTTTGCATGACTAAGTCATTTTGGCTATTATAAATACACAAATTAAAAATAAAGGACATACAAAGAAAGATGCTATCTGCATCCAGAGAAAGAAATTATAAATAGAAGCATGTAGAGAATAAATTTACATATATGTATACATGTGTGCATATATACATATGTGTTTTATATATACACACATCTATTTCTGTCTAATGGTAGCTATCTCTAAGGCAAGGGGGGGGAAAGGAAAAAAAGAAATTTACATAACTTTATTATGTATTTAAAAGGAAAAGCAAGTTTAGTGGTCTCATGTACAACCATCTTTTTTAAAATTATTAAACCATGTTATGGAAATGCTTGTTTTATTCCACAAATTAAAAATAAAATAAATTTTTAAAAAACAGTGTATGTATACCAACAACAACAAAAGGCTTATACGAACACTGCCACCAACAAAAAATAATCAGAAATATTTAACAAAATAAGTGCAAACAATAAACATTTTAAAATTAAGTTTAAAAAAAGCCATGGTAGGGGCAGCTAGGTGGCACAGTGGATAGAGCACCGGCTCTGGAGTCAGGAGGACCAGAGTTCAAATCCAGCCTCAGACACTTAACACTTACTAGCTGTGTGACCCTGGGCAAGTCACTTAACCCCAATTGCCTCACAAAAAAAAAAAAGCCATGGTAAGGAGGCAGCTAGGTGGCACAGTGGATAAAGCACCAGCCCTGGATTCAGGAGGACCTGAGTTCAAATCTGGCCTCAGACACTTGACACTTACTAGCTGTGTGATCCTGGACAAGTCACTTAACCCTCATTGCCCCGCAAAAATAAATAAATAAATAAAAATAAAACATGGTAAGCTTCTTGGTCACACTAAACAAAAGTAACTAGGCAGCTCCAAGCTTCTTAGAGCCATGTTAACCATTGCTATCTACATTTTCATACTGCGAGCTACCTTGACAATTACACACCAGCACTGAATTTGGCAAAAACCTAGCTTGATTTCCTTGTCTTCTCTGACCCAGGAACAAGTAGAGTCGCTGAAACTTGTCCCTGATCTGTGGCCTCAGCTGTGTTCCTCTGCCTACACACCTGTTCCTAATGTAAGGTAGCAGAAGCTTTATTTTATTTTCCCTCACATCCCTAGCACATTTGGAGTAGGAAGTTATCAGACCCTGATAGCACAGTGGCTAACATATAGGATTAACCCAAATCAAAACTTTAAAATGAGGCCATTATAGGACATATCAATAACCGGTCAATTAACAAGTATTTATTAAGAGCTTAATATGTGCCAGACACTGTGCTAATCACTGGAGAAACCCCCCCAAAAAAACCCCATCAAACAAACAAAAACAGTCCCTACCCTCAAAGAGATTCTGTTCTAATGGGGGAGAGCAAATACAAATCAGAACATATAAGAAAAATACAGTGTAGATGGAAGATAAACTTAGAGGAGACAAAGGAAAGGCCTCCTGGAAGAGATGGAGCTTGAGCTGAGTCTTGAAGGGAGCCAGGGATTGAGTTCAGAGAAGGAGATGGAGAGCATTCTAAGCATGGGGAACAGCCAGTTTGAAGGCAGGAGTGGGAGATGGAGGGTTATGTAAGGAACAGCAAGTTGACCAAGTAAGGCTGGATCATAGCATCTGTATACAGGAGTAGAATGTGAGAAGACAGGAAAGGGCCCAGTTGAGATTAACTAGCATATGTGGAAAATTGGAACACTAATGCTTTGTTGGTGGAGCTGTGAACTAATCCAACCTTTCTGGAGAGCAATTTGGAACTATGCCCAAAGGGCTATGGGACTGTTCATACCCTTTGACCCAGTGGTACCACTGCTAGGTTTGTATCCCAAAGAGACCAAAGAAAAGGGAAAAGGACCCACATGTACAAAAATATTTATAGCAGCTCTCTTTGTGGTGGCAAAGAATTGGAAATTGAGGGAATGCCCATCAATAGGGGAATGGCTAAACAAGTTGTGGTATATGAATGTAATGGAATACTATCATGCTGTAAGAAACAATGAGCCAGAGGAGTTCAGAGAAACCTGAAAGGATTTACATGAGCTGATGCTGACTGAGAGGAGCAGAACCAGGAGAACATTGTACACAGTAACTGCAACATTGTGTGATAAACACAATGTGGGATAGACTTGGCTCTTCTCAGCAGTGCAATGATCCATAACAGTTTCAAAGAACTCATGATAGAAAATGTTCTCAACATCCAGAAAAAAAGAACTGTGAATTATGAATGCAAATTTAACCATACTGTTTCTACTTTTGGACTATTATTTTCATTCCTTTTTGAAGTTTTTCCCTTGTGCTCTGATTCTTCTTTCACAAGATGACTAATGTAGAAATATGTTTAATGTGGTTGTACATATACAGCCTATATCAGACCGCTTTCTGTCTTGGGGAGGAGGGAGGGAAGGGAAGGTGGGAGAAAAAAAAATTGGAACTAAAATTCCTGTGAAAACAAATGTTGAAAACTATCCTTATAAATAATTGGAAAATAATAAAATACTTTAAAAAATAAAAAGTTGAATGGCAAAAAAATAGTAGTAGAAGACAACATACAGTTGAACTGGTTTGACACAAGATCAAGATTGAATAGAGAGGAGAATGTAGCCAGAGCAGGGGTGATGCCCTGGAACAGCCCTGAGGGATGCTGGGATTGGAGGGCATAAGAAGAATGGATAATAGGGTTAGGAGGAGTAAGGGAGAAATGGAAAGATGAAAGGTTGTGATCAGATAAAGGAATTTCCTAGTTTATGAACATGGAAGTGGAGCATTATTTGACCAGCTGAGGTAGACCAGGGAAGTATGACTAGAATGAGGAAAGGGAAAGTTAGAGTATATGAAGGGTATGTGTGCGTGTGTGTGTGTGTGTGTGTGTATATATATGCACACATACACACATACATATACACATGTATACACATGTACATACACACATACATGTATACACATGCATATATATTTAAAGATATATGTTGAAGTCCCCTAGAATAAAGGAAGAAATTAGAGTGGGGAGCAGAAGTATGAACCAGGTACTGAACTCATTGAGAAAGGAAGGAGAGTGTAATGGGGTGGGGGTTCGTAGATAACAGCTAGCAGAATCTGAATTGGGTGACAAATTTAAATGGAAAGATCTTCAGAGGAAGAGACATTGATGAGTGATGAGGGTGAAGGGAGCCTTTAGAAATGTCAGTAGGGAGCTAGGAGTAATCTGACAACACCACCACAACCAGTGAGTCAGGGATATGAGAGAAAGTGCTGAAGAGGGTAGCAAGGACAGCAGTATCATCAGAAGGGAGTCAGGTTTCAGTGAATGCCCAAAAATGGAAGGAGTGAGAAAGGAAGATGATTAAATGTAGGCAGGCATTGCAGGGAACATAGTGTAAGGGACAGGCAAAACTGTAACATTGGGGATGGTGTAGGGTTAAGGGAGTTTGGGATGAGGGAGCAGACAGCTAAGGTTGGGGAGAGAGATTTCTTTTTTATCAGCTAGAGATTCAATATCATAGGGATGGGGAAAGTAGGAGGGAATGGGTGTATGCTTACTACTGAGCAATACATCTAGGCAGAATTACTGAGAGGGTCTGTTGATAGAGACAAGTGATTAGAAGGTTCAAGGTCAATGTATATATTGGCATAATCTGCTAAATTCTTGTGAATTGGGACAAAACTAGTAGTATTGTGGCCTTAGTCTTGTCAAGTTGGGAAACCTGGAGAATGAATGAATCAATAAATAATAATTAAGCACCTACTATGTGCCAGGCACTTTCTCAAACTCCTCCCTTCCCAATTCCAAGTAAGTCAGGGGTTGGGGGGAAGGGAGGAGTTGGTAGCACAGCTGATCATTAACAGCATTTTAAAAGAACAGGGTGATGGAAATAGCAATGTTGAAAGGGGGTGACAATATAGGTAGCACACCCAGAATACTATAGCTCTTTGGGAGTGATGTTGGGGTGGAATAACAAATGCATTTCCAGCAAGATGGGCACATTCCCATGATTCCAAGCTACTTAGTGAGGCTTCCAGGGGTGGGGCTTCCAGAAATGCTGATTATTTCCCTGATGTCACTAAGAAGTAGGACTTAGAGCAGGGAAGAAACTGATGATTCCTGCCTTTCCCCCTCCACCTAAAATATCACTAATTGGATTCCCTGGACCTTCTTTAATCTCCAAGTATGGAAGATTTTAGGTCTACCATATCATACCATTCATTCAGTCAATCAACAAATTCTTATTGAGTCCTTGCGTTGTGCAAGCAAGTTGGCCAATATTTGACTCAGGGCAAATATTTTACTACAACAGTTTGTTACCAGTGAGAATCAATGATGGGAATCAAGGAAAATACAGACCATCATCTAAGCAATATGAGAAACTGGATTGGGAGTAATGAGGGGAGTAATGAGGAGGTCAGGGAGTGGCTCTCTTATTAAAATTATCTCCTGCCTCCTCAGTAGGGCTCTGGACTGACCCAAGGACACAACTCAGGCAGGGCTTGCTGGAAGGGAAGTGGGGTCTTCTAGACTGGAATAAACTTGTATTTTCTCCCTCCTCCACTCTAACTGACCTCCCTGGTTTTGATTAAATTGCAATTAAAATCCTCTCTTATATAGGAAGCCTTCCCTAAACCCTTAATTCCAGTTCTTTCCTCTTTAGCCTGTACATAGCTTGTTTTTTATATATTCCCCGCCCCTCCACCCTCCCCAATGTTGGCTCCCCCATTAGATTGTAAGTTCCTTGAGGATAGAGACTGTCTTTTGCCTCATTTTGTATCCCCACTGCTTTAGCTCATTGAGGACAGACATTGTGCATCCTATTTGTCTATCTCCCAACACTTAGCTCAGTGATTTTTGCATTTAATAGGCACTTAACAATCATTTGTTGGATTGAAATTATTAGTCAGAAGAATAATGAAATTTTTAAAAATCTTTTCATTTAATCTGGACCTGGCATTATGTAAACATAGCCTTGGAAAAACCAGGGCAAGAAATGTTGCAGAGGTTATGGGCAGATATAGGCACCAATGCATTCTTAGAGAAGTTTTTAATTGATCCAAATGTTGCATTTAGTTCCGAGCTACAAGAAAAACTGCTCTAAATATTTTTGTACATATTGGTAATTTCCCTTTTACTTTGACCTTTGGGGGTTTATGCCTAGTAGTGCTATCATTAGTATAGTACCAAATTTCTTTCCAGAGTGGTTGGACCAAGCAAGAGGATCTCGACCACCAATTCACCAGTCTGAGAATTTGTCATCCAGAAAGTGTTGCATATACAACATGCCATCCTGTTTAAATTAGCCTTAAAATGTATTATTCAAAATCCATAAAACCAAGTCTATAAGAAATTGAAATAATTAAACTTTTTCATTTTTAATATTTTTCCAATTACATGTAAAAAGAATTTTAACATTCATTTTTTACAATTTTGAGTTCAAAATTCTTTCCCTTTCCCTTCCCCTAATAATTAAACTTTCAAGTGATGTTTTGTAGGTATATAGTATTTATATTTCTAAAGTTATTAAAACTGAAAACTGCATTAAGACTCTTCAGACATTTTATAAGTATAAAATATTTATAAAGACACTTTTTAGAGTAGCTAAGAACTCAAAACAAAATGAGTGTCCATCAGTAAAGGAATGATTAAATAAATCATACTATACATATGTAATGGAATGTTATTATACCTTAAGAAATGACAAATACCAAGAATTTGGAGAAAATTAGGAAGACACATCAGATAATCAGCAAACATTTATTAAGGGCCTACTATGTACCAGGCACTATGCTAAGTTCTGGAGATACAAAGAAAGGCAAAAAAAAACCCCAAAAACCCCAAACCAATCTTTCCTCACAGTGTAATGGGAGAGTCAATATGCAAACAACTATGTGCGAACAAGCTATATACAAGATAAGTTGGAGATGATCAACAGGGGAATGAAGGTACTAGCATTAAGGGAGATCTGAAAAGACTATATGAACTGATGCAAAATTAAATGATCAGAACCAGGAGAACAATTTATATGCTGACCACAGTAATGTATATCAAAACGACATTGAAAGACTTTCAGGGGGCAGCTAGGTGGCGCAGTGGATAAAGCACCAACCTTGGATTCAGGAGGACCTGAGTTCAAATCTAGCCCCAGACACTTGACACTAGCTGTGTGACCCTGGGCAAGTCACTTAACCCTCATTGCCCCCCCCCAAAGACTTTCAAGTTCTGTCTAGTGAAGAAATCAATTGTGATTTCAGATTAGGAAGTATGCCTTCCACCTCTCAACAGATGGGTGGTGATTTAGAGATTAAGAGTGAAGCAGGGGGGGGCAGCTAGGTGGCACAGTGGATAAAGCACCGGCCCTGGATTCAGGAGAACCTGAGTTCAAATCCAGCCTCAGATACTTGACACTTACTAGCTGTGTGACCCTGGGCAAGTCACTTAACCCTTATTGCCTCACCCCCCCCCCCAAAAGAGTGAAGCAAACATTTTCAGGCAGATTTGTTGTACTTGTCCATATAATTATTTCTTCCACATTGGGAAAGTTATGGGTGTGGCACCCCTGTGATCTGAAAAATCCCCATAAATATTTTTGACACTCCCTTCCTACCAGAAAAGAAGTTTGAATTTTTTCCCCTTTTGTATGTGGTACCTTTTATGGGATATCTTTTTTTTTTACAGTACCTTATCCTAAAATTTGGGTTAATATTATACAATATTATACATATATTTTATGTATTTCTGAGTTTCCAAAGTTTTTGTGTCATCTACTGGCCTTCTTGTGTCACCTGCAGCTTCCCCAAAACTCCCCCCACTAATTCCCATTTAATTTTTTATACCTACCCTCAATATATCGAAACTGCAATAGGGAAAGTCCTGATATGGAAGGGATAACTACAATTATTAGTTATAAGCACATGCTATATTTTGGGAAGGAAATGACAGTCAGTAGGAAGTGACAAATATGCAAAAAAAGAAATATCAAAAATTATACATTATCAACAGAATATTTAAAAAAAAAGAAAAAAGGAAAGGAGTAGCAGGGTATTATGGTGAAAGTACAATCAGCAGGGATATGAGATCTTTGACAAGCATATTAGGCCCATTCAGAGGCTAAATTCCTAGAAAGAAGTTTGTAGGAGGCTGCTTCCTTCCCCACCTAGAGAAAGTGCCTAATTTGTTGGCCAACTATCCCATGGCACATTGTATCTTCCTTTTTTCATATCAGGTCTTCCTACCTTCTTTCTGAAGCTGAAGTCAAGTCTAAAGCACTGACTCCAAACAATGGGGGCAGAGTCTGTGTGGTAGGGTGGTAAAAGTGCTGGATTAATTCACATGGGTAGTGGACTTTGGGTGGAAGAGCTGAATTTAAATTTGGTCTCAGCCACTCACTGCTTCTGTGACCTTGGTCAAGTCATTGACTTTTTATGCTTTTGTTTCTTCACTGATAAAATGAGGGTGTTGGACTAGATTGTCTCCGAAGTCCTTTCCCGCTGATCCTAGTCAGGGACACCCTGCCCTGAGAAGGAACATTTTTTTCCCAGAACTGGGTGGAAGCGCATTCTTGGAATCCCGTTGGGCAACTAGGGTGGGGGGGAAGAATGCTGTTTCCGACATCCTCAGGAGCCATCTGCCAAGCCAGACGCTGAGTTGGCATCTTCTTTGGTGGCAGAGGATGTTCCACCCACGGCAGGGGTGGGGAATGGTGACCATCCAGAAGGGCTAGAAAGATCCAACTACTTGATCAAAAGCTGAGAATGGCAGCAGGAAAATCCACTTCGTTGAGAGAAACAAGATTACTTATATTTCATTATTTCTCTCACTTGTTCCTAGAATATGGGCCAGATTGTTTTTAAAAACCTTGTTTTAGTATTTGTTTTAGTACTTAGTATTAGCTCTGAAGGCTATACTATCAGGAAAGAGAGAATAAAATGTAATTTTTTTCCTCAGCAAATGGTCAGTCTCAAATTACAGTACTCCCCCTTCCTCCTACCCAAACACACTCCCCTGAGCAAGTCTGCTGGAATTTGAATTTGCAAGCAAGAAGATCTGAAATATATGATTGATATATGCCTCTAAACTCACTCCTCTTACTTGTAAGGACAAATACCTATGACTCATAGGTGAATACCCCTTCGCCCCTCCATATACTCTCTACTAGAAGCCTTGATGCCTGATTCTGAAGATTTGCCCCAAATCCACTACTGGTTTCTTTAACATTACATTGCTCCATTAATTTATTTTGCGTTCTCATCATTCTAGCTGCAGGTGGACAATCCAAGGAAGCAGAAAGCAGAGAGGAAAATGTGCTGATAGTTTAACAAAAAAGCTAAGGTCCCAGGGAGTCAGGTGTAAAGAACAATGGACAACATCCACTCCAAAAAGTCAGGAACTGTAGTCTAGGCACTGGAAATACTCAGAAAAAAGGAACCCCAAAACCTGATCTTTCTCTTAAAGGGTTCATATTCTACTGGAGAAAAAGACATCTTAGAACTGTTAGTGATCTTTTCCCCCCTTAGTTACCTTGTATATACCTAGTATTGTACATGGAATATCATTCCAGCAAAATGTTAAGGCAGAATGCACTCCACATGATAATACTTAAATACCAGGTCAGTAGGGAAGAGAATCACAGTTCAGGTTATGTCTTTTCTCTCAAAAAAGTTCCCTAAAGACCTGCTGACAGTGGGTGGAGGGCTCCATTGCTGTCAGGCATCAGCAAACTGTGTCCCCTCTCTCTCTCTCTCTCCCCTGAAAGGTGTAATGCCTCTCTCTACCAAAGTAAAATCCCCAGGATGTTAAGAAGAAATTATAGGAACAGGTGAGACAGTGGCTTTCTTTGCCTCCCTAGAAACACACACACACACACACACACACACACACACACACATTAACCACTGAGTAAATGCCTAACTACCCTATGGCAAAGTCCCACCCTACTTGGGTGGAGGGTGGTGCTGGTAGAGGGAGAGACTTGGGGGGACCCATCTGAGTAAGCAAAGGAGAGCAGAATTACCACAGATCAGCTCCTTGTCTCCTTTGTTTAGAAACATGACTCGCAGATGACTTCAGTGAATTTGCATACTGCCTTTATTGTCTCTGGATCAAGTTAAGGCTGGAAGGCTAGAGAATTTCTCTATGACTAACGGAAGCCAAAAAAGCAATCTTGGTCTTTCATACCTTTTCCAGCAAGGTGGGAGTGATCTCACTATTTGTAAAGCCCAGCCCTTCCCCACCTGCAAGTTCATCTTCGTGCACTGACCCAACCCTATTTGCTCAATATATAAAGCCACTGCTAGGCTCTCAGTCTCACACAGTCCTTCTCCTCTCCTCTGGCCCTCTTTACCTTTAACTTCCTTTCTTCAGCCTCCTCATTTTTGAGCAAAACCAAGCTACTATCATGTCTTGTCAGTCTTCAGTCAGGATTCAAAGAAGCGGCCGGAGTGGCTTCAGTGCTAACTCCGCCATCATCCCTGGCATCGCCCGGTCAGGCTTCAGCTCTATGTCTGTGTGCCGTTCCGGGGGCAGTGGTGGCTTTGGAAGGGCTTGTGGAGTCTCTGGGGGAGCTGGTTTTGGCAGCCGAAGCCTTTACAACCTAGGGGGGTCCAAGAGGATCTCCATCGCAGGGAGCAGAGGTGGATTCCAGAGTGGATATGGTGGAAGAGTGGGAGGTGGATTTGGTTACAGCAGTGGAGTCAGTGGTGGCTTTGGATTTGGTGGTGGAGCTGGCTTTGGTGGAGGCTATGGAGGAGCTGGGTTTCCTGTCTGCCCACCTGGTGGCATCCAAGAAGTCACTATCAACCAGAGTCTTCTGACTCCCCTCAACCTGCAAATTGACCCCACTATCCAGAGGGTGAGGACTGAAGAGAGGGAGCAGATCAAGACCCTCAACAACAAGTTTGCTTCCTTCATTGACAAGGTAAGACACAAAGATATTTCCACCATCGGTATTTCAGAGTTTCCTGAAAATCAGTGGCTAGCTCTTTGTACTTAACTTGATGACAGAGAGGGACTTGGGAATGAGAGAGAAGAGAGAGACTCAAATTCTCTTTGCTTTGGGAAGCTTGCCCAACAGATGATTACTGAAAGGGATAACAACATGCCTAAGTTGTTCAATTTCTTCGAAACATTTCCTCTTCTTTATGGATGGAGAGAATTCTCAGCTGTCAAGAACCCACGTGGGAAGGACAAGTTAAAATACGGATTGTTCTTTCATTGCTGGAATATGAGAGGGAGTGGTGAGAAATTTTTATTGTGAGCCAATAATAATTGAGCTCCCATTGCATAGTAAGGCAGCATGGTACAGAGAAACTTCAAACCCAACTGGGAGTCAGAGGACCAGCATTTGAATCCAAGTTCTATTATGTATAACCTGTTGTGTGATCTTAGGCAAGACATTCTTTTTGAGTCTCAGGATCCCCAGCTATAAAAGGAGGGGATTGCATTGGAGGACTGCTAAGATTCCTTTCACCTTTAAGGCTATGATCACTCCTATCCTATTATAAGAGGATACATGTAAAACAAAAGATATTTTCAATTCACTCGAGCATCATCATGATGGGAAGGGCAACAAATTCTTGGACACTTTCAAAACATAGAAATGAACTGAAATAACTATTGCTTTCAATCAGAGGCCTAAAAGGGTTCTATATAAGGGATTCCTGCATTGGGTGGGAGGTGTGACTAGCTGTCCTCTAAAGTTACTTCTAACATTAAGATTCTAGGACCAGGGGGCAGCTAAGTGGTGTAGTGGATAGAGCACCAGCCCTGGAGTCAGGAGTACCTGAGTTCAAATCTGGCCTCAGACACTTAAAACTTACTAGCTGTGTGACCCTGGGCAAGTCACTTAACCGCAATTGCCTCACTAAAAAAAAAAGATTCTAGGACCAGCTTTGTACCCTGGTGGATAAATTGTCTTCTTAAATTCAATTACAGCTAGAAAACTAAAGTGATGAGGTAAAGGAGAGATATTTAAATCTGTTGATAGAGTTGGTGACTAAGTGACCCCCACAGTAAAATGAGGGGTTACCAGTATAATCTGAGTAGAGAATTGCCATGGTCAAAACCTCTTTTCACAATACAACACCACAAGGGTTTGCTGGCCTGCTAGAATTTGGGAAAGGTCATGCAACCATTGATGACATTATTGTCTTCTTCTACTGACTTCCACCAGCTCAGGAAATGCTTTATGGGACTGACTTTCTCCTCTGTTCTCCAGGTGCGATTTCTTGAACAACAAAACAAAGTTTTGGATACCAAATGGACACTGCTCCAAGAGCAGGGCACCAAGACTGTGAAGCAAAATTTGGAACCATTGTTTGAGACCTATATTAGCCAACTCAGGGGACAACTGGACAAAATCATAAGTGAGAAAAGTTTTCTGGATGCTGAGCTGAGAAACATGCAAGATCAAGTGGAGGACTCTAAGAACAAGTAAGTGAGAGCTGATTGCACAAGACAAGGGCTACATTAGCCAAGAGAAAAAGTGTGGGAGTCAGTTCCCTGAAGGATGAAGACCAGGAAGAAGGAGGAAACTCCCAGTGTCCGGATCACAAAAGATTCATAGAGGAGGGAAATACCTCATATTGTTCCATAGCATCCCCGAGAGGACAAAATGAGGGTGGTAGAGTAGTAAAGAAGTTCAGAGATCACAACTCCATCTCCTAAATGTCCTAGCATGCCCTGTGTGAGTTCACCTGTCCATATCAATGAAAGGAGACTCATGGTCCACATGGGAAGAGTTCATTTTGTGGGAGACCTTGGATTTGAGGCTGGTTTCCTCCTGCCTTATTGGTCATTGGCTCAACCATATTTCCTTACTTCTTCTACCCAGGTTTGAAGATGAAATTAACAAGCGCACAGCAGCAGAGAATGAATTTGTGACACTAAAGAAGGTGAGTTGATTGATTCTAGGGGACAGGCTGCAGAAGGAGGAAGTCTGTGCCCAAGTAAACATTCTGGGTTTGACTGTAGGAGAAAGGAGCTCCCATTAACTGATTTTTCATTCTGTTTTCCCCATCCAGGATGTCGATGCTGCCTACATGAATAAGGTTGAATTGCAGGCCAACGCAGACTCTCTCCAAGATGAGATCAGCTTCCTCAAAGTCTTATATGAAGCAGTAAGAATTCTACCTTTATTCTCCAAAAAGTTGTTTTTTTTTAATGGAAGAGGTGCCAAAGGAAGCATTCTTAATATTCAATGAGTAAAACTTTAATCCTGGTATCTCAAATACATTAGGTTCTGAAACTTCACCCAATAAAGGTTTGGGGTAGGGGACCTATTGGAGAATTCTCAGATCCCCTGAGAATGTTTCATACTGACTAGAAATGATACAACTGTTTGTCTCTGTCCTCCAGGAACTGTCCCAGATGCAAACCCACATCTCTGACACCTCTGTTATTCTGTCCATGGACAACAACCGCTCTCTGGATCTGAATAGCATCATTGCTGAAGTCAAGGCTCAGTATGAAGATATTGCTCAGAGGAGCAGGGCTGAGGCTGAGTCCTGGTACCAGACCAAGGTGAGATAAGGGGGCAGTAGCTGGGCTGTTTGTAATCCCCATCCTAACCTGCCAGAATGCTGAGGGCAGCTTAGAGTCCTGTCCCACCCCCTTCTTCATTTGAGAAATAGAACATTGTGATATGAAAAACCACCCACCCTAATAGCTGGATTATGAAGTATAAGCTGAAAGTGTCCTAGAGAACATTTAGAGAGAATCCCACGGAGAAACACGGAGACAATTTGGGAAGCATTTTGGGTGTGATGCTGATGCTATCTTATCTCTGTCTCTTCCTTTTTCTGTCCCATTAGTACGAGGAACTGCAGATCACAGCTGGCCGCCATGGGGATGACCTCCGCAACACCAAGCACGAGATCTCTGAAATGAACAGAATGATCCAAAGGCTGAGATCTGAGATCGATAACGTCAAGAAGCAGGTAGGCTCTAGCCATTTTTCTGGGCCACAACTGCACTTCCTTTCTGGACATCTTCATCATTGTTACCATGATAACTCAGTCTATATAGCATGGTAGGAGCTACCAAGCTCTTTCCTCACAACTAATTTACCCATATGACTCCAGCGATTAATGAGCCTCTTTATTCTAAAGCCCTGTCTTTACTATGCCTGGCCCATCTCCCACCAGTTGCCATTCATTTCCACTTTTAACGTGACTAACACAGAACAGCATTAAATTAGGGCTTGCTAATAACAAGGACCGGTGGTAGGGAGAAGAGCTGGGATTGATGATTTCCAGCTGCTTTCCTAATTGTTTTGTGCCATAAGCCTCCATCCCAATAGAAAGGAAGAAAAAGTAAGATCCCTTTCTTTCCCTGCAGTGTGCTAACCTACAGAATGCCATTGCTGAAGCCGAGCAGAAGGGTGAGATGGCCCTCAAGGATGCCAGGACTAAATTGGAAGAGCTGGAAGCTGCCCTGCAGAGGGCCAAACAGGACATGGCCCGCCAGCTACGGGAATACCAGGAGCTGATGAACGTCAAACTGGCGCTGGACATTGAGATCGCCACCTACAGGAAGTTGCTGGAGGGAGAGGAATGCAGGTGGGTACTTGTTCTCTGGGGTTTGGGCAGTGGGTCACCTCAGGCATCCAGGCACTGAGCAGAACCTCAGGAACATGGAGCTCTTTTTGAGAAAACGCAGAGTGAATTGGTTACCCTCTGGGCCACTGGGGAAACTTCTGGGATCATGCCACTTTGTTGTGAGTTCAGTCTTCTGAAAAATAATCTTTGGTTTTCTTCCCACACAGACTGAGTGGAGAGGGTGTTGGACCAGTCAATATCTGTAAGTACCTTTAATTGTTCTCCTCACTTCTGCTTTTGCTTCTCCGTAACTTTCTGACTTAGTGGGGTCTCAATTTGTATTTTTTTCCATTCCTTCCACAGCTGTCGTGAGCTCCACAGTCTCCAGTGGGTACGGCAGTGGCAGCGGTATCGGCTCTGGCAGTGGTTTTGGTGTGGGTGGAGGAAGTGGTTATTCCTATGGTAGTGGCGGCAGCTACAACATGGGAGGAGGGCTCAGCGTTGGAGGTGGCTTCAGCAGCAGCAGTGGGAGAGGCAGCAGCACCAGTGTAAAGTACACCACGAGCACATCTTCCAGCAGGAAGAGCTACAAGCACTAACGTGTCTACCAGATCCTTGGCTCCGGAATGCCTCAAGCTCTTTCTCCTGTTCCTAACCCTTAGCATCAAGGGTGCTATCCTTCTGGCTCCTGCAGATGTTAGGGTTGGTTTCTAGACACCCACTCCCAACCTTTGGTCTTTTCTTGCACTCAGGGTTGGGTCCAAGATTTTAAATGCCACATTTTCACCCACTGAATTATATTAATTGAGTGTGAACTTCCAATAATAAAATTGTTGAGAATATCAGTGGGCAAGGTCACACAAGTTCTAGATGACCCTCCTGTCTAGCTATCAGAATATCCACCTATTGTCTATAAGTTTCTAAGTTTGAGGCCTTGGAAAAATGCCTAAGTGGTCTTTTTAAGAACAGACACTCACTTAGGGCCTGAAAGAAGCATTGCGTACTTGGCCCCTTTCAGCTGGCCATCCCGAACTGCACATCTCTATGTGCTCAAAAAGAAGTGGTGCTGATGTTTTCTTGCAGTGTCCCTGAAGGCAGAGGTGATGATAGAGGCAGATAGAATACTGAAACTGTATCCCTGTGGCATATTTCTTTGGTCCCTTCCACCTCTTATACTTGTCTAATAAAGCAGATTTATAATATGTACTGATATTGTCTGGAGTTGCCTTTGTACTAAATTGGTGGTTGTCAAACTTTTAAAAATCTCTATCCTCTCACTCAGAGAAGACTCTAGTCCAGGAATTCTGGTCCTCAAGGGTCAATAGACAGATTTCGGGGTGGGGGGAACATGAATTTGTTTTATTTAAATATTTTATAACTATTTCAATATAATTGGCTTCCTTTGAAATCCTATGTATTTAAAAGTTATTCATTTAAAAATGATATTCTGAGGAAGGTTTATCAAACTTCCATACAAAAAAGGGTTATAAACCCCTGCTCTAGTCAAACTTTCTATAAGATTTGCTGCCAGCATGGGGCTAATGGGCCTTTGCCATGAAGTATTGACACTTAGGGGACAGACTTCTTCCACATCTAGAGAGTGGGCTTCTACCCCAAAACAAGACATCCAGGGAATGACTGTCCTCCCTTATAGTTTGCCTCACATGGTGGATATGTGCCCCCAAGTAGAGCAACTGCTGCCCCCAGCCACCCTGTTTCAGATTGCTGTGTACTTAGGGGGCAGCTAGGTGGTGCATTTGATAAAACACCAGCCCTGGATTCAGGAGCATGTGAGTTCAAATCCCACCTCAGACACTTGACTCTTATTAGCTGTATGACCCTGGGCAAGACACTTAACCCTCATTGACCTGCAAAAATAAATAAATAAATAAATAAATAAACAAACAAATAAATAAATAAATAAATGAATGAATGAATAAATAAATAAATAAATAAATGAATAAATGAATGAATGAATGAATGAATGAATAAATAAATAAATAAATAAATAAATAAATAAATAAATAAAGATTGCTATGTCCATGCTGCCCAGTTTTGATCACCTTCTTCCCCCAAACTGGAGGGGGTTATAGTTCCACTTATCCCTCTACCAGGGGACAGTGCTTCCACCCTGCCTCCCAACTCTAACACTTGGGCTTCTTGTAGCTAGGATTTCTTTTCTTTTAGGTTTTTTTTTCCCTGAGCTGTGACTTTTTTTGCAGGGTAATGAGGGTTAAGTGACTTGCCCAGGGTCACATAGCTAGTAAGTGTCAAGTGTCTGAGGCCGGATTTGAACTCAGGTCCTCCTAAATCCAGAGCCAGTGCTCTATCCACTGTGCCTAGTTGCCCCCCTAGAGCTGTGATTTCACTGGTAAAGAACTCCCAGTGAAAAAACCCTCTCTCTACCAGTGCTGATAGACACTTGTTCTGCAAGTTATAGTCCTGTACATTTGTATGGGGGCACTGGAGAGTTAAGTGAAATCTCTCATCACCCTTTGCAAGTCCCCAATCTCTCTCCTCTAAAGTCCTCTTCAACATGGAGTAGGAGTTACCACAAGATGTCAGGTCTGGAAGGCACCTCAAAGCTATCAATTCCAATGGCAACACCGATATCAATTCCAATGCCAATTCCAATGGACAATAATCCCCTCTATGCCATATCTGATAAGGAGTATTCCCACCCTTGCTTAAAGACCTTCAGAATGGAGAAAGCAATCAGTATGGAACCATGGAAAGAACATTCAGTTTGGAGTCAGAGAACCTGCCTTTGAATCTCTGCTAGGTAGAGCTGCAGTTTTCTTTAGTTTTCTCATCTGTAAAATGAGGGGCTTGGATTCTATGATCTCTAAAGTGCCATGTAAGTCTCAATTTCTGATCCTATGACCTTTCAAGACAGTTCATTCCACTTTGGGATAGTTCTAATCAGGAGTGTTGTTTTTTTTTTCCTTACCTCAACCCTAAATCTATCTCTCTGAAACTTTCACTGATTGTTCCTGATTCTGTCCTCTGGAGAATCAAAGAGCAGTTCTCATCTCTGTCCTTCATGATAGGTTTTAAAATATTTTAAAAATTTAAATATTTACACTTAAAATTTGAATTTTAAGTTCAAATATTGAATACCACCCTCATTGCTAGATCTCCCACTTCTTAGCCATGTGATCTTGGGCAAGTGACTCCTCCTTTCCGAACCTCAGTTTCCACATCTGCTTAAAAAACAACAGTGTTCTATACTAGAAAGAACTCTGGATTTGGAGTCTTAAGAACTGAATTAACATCCTAACTCTTCCACTTGCTAGCTGTGATCTTAGAGAAATCACATAATTTTTTTTTGGGGGGGGGGGAGGGCACGGAGGGTTAAGTGACTTGCCCAGGGTCACACAGCTAGTTAAGTGTCAAGTGTATGAGGCTGGATTTGAACTCAGGTCATCCTGAATCCAAGGCCAGTGCTTTATCCACTGCGCCACCTAGCTGCCCCGAAATCACATAACTTTTTTATCTTCCAACCTCGTTTATTAAACTCAATTTTTTTCTTTCCCCAGGTGAAAGTATTTTGAATTCTGTCTATGCCTTACCACTGCCTAAGGGAACAAACGCAGCTCTTAGGTCATTTTATAGGTTTCACTACCACCTAACAGCGTTCAGATACCTTGAATGACACATAATACTCACATAATCAAGGTCAGTCTTCAAGAACTAAAAGAGAAAGGGGCGGGGGGGGGGGGGGGGGGGGAGAGGCGGGGCTTGGTCACCCTGATCTTATGTCTTGAAGTTTGTTGCCATAGCTACAGGTTTGCTATTCACATCCCTAGCCTCTGACATCCTTTAGGAATGAATGTAACAGAAGTTCACAGTTTCATATACAATTCTTTTTCCTGTTTTTCTTCATTTATTAAAATGCTTGTGTCTGTTGAAAATGAAATTTTAAAATTAGAAAAGAATATTTAAAAATGAAAAAAATGCTAATGTTGGATTTCCAAAGGATTCTGAGCAATTCCCTACATTTGGAATCTGGGAATCTATTCAAGTTTAATTCCCATATGTTCCAGGGAGTTGTGGATGAGAAAAAGATTTGGATTTAAAAGACAGTGATGAAGTAGAAAGAGTCCACCAGCTGGACTTGGAAACAGAAGACCTGGGTTAGTGTCTATGATGTCCAAAGGTTCCTTTCAGATTTAAATCTATATTCCAATAATCCAACAACCTCCCCCATCTAGCTTTGGCTATAGTTGCTGATGTGAAAGAGAAAGGTCTGAGCTGAGTTTTCTTCAACCTCTCCCTTCCTTAGTTTGCCCTCTTGTGGAGCTTCTAGTGAAGAGGGATATCAAAAGTTGAGAAGTAGGACAGAGGGTATATCACCTAACTGGATCATCTGCCTTGAGTCAGGTAGAGTTGACTATAATGTCAATGAGTGATGTCACTACCCTCCTTGGGCAAGTACAGCCAACAATTCAGTCTTCACTGAATATTCAACAACAACTTATGAAGTGTCTACTTTGTTTATAAGGCACTGTTTTGGAAGTTGGGACGAAGGGGTTTTGGCCATAGGAAAAGAAGGATAAGTCTCTTCTCCAGTTTGACACAGTCTCTCCTGTCTTCATAGATCAGTTCTGCTTCTCCTCACAAATTCTACTTTATCCTCTACTTTTATAGGGAGCCTTTCCCAACTATCCTTTTCAGCTCTATATTCCCACTTGGGTATCTAGGTGTATATCTCTTGCCATTGGAGCCAGATGGCTCTGGAGGAGAGAGTGATGTTGGTGACCTTGCACAGGCCTCCCTTATTTAAATCTAATTCACTGCACGTCATGACATTGCCCTGATGTCATGGTCCTCTTCAAGAAAGAAGGACAAACAACAACAACAACAACACTCCCACTTCAACTCTTCATTCCTCAGGGACCTTCACTTAATCCAGAGGATGGCAAGCTTACTAACTGAGTTTGGCATGTGTACACACTAGCGCCAAAAGGACATTGGTTTAGAATCTAGATAACTGTTTTGAAACTTTGCCAGTTATTCACATTATTGTATTCAGGTAGTTAATATATACTTCTAATGCAACCTGAAAGTCATTCAGTCAGCAACATAGTATAAGACTTTCTGTGTGTAGAACCTTGTCCTGAACAATAGGGGGAGACCCAGAAGGTGCTAAGTACTCAACAAATACATGTTGAATTGGGTCTAGTAACAGTCTCTGCCCTTGGAAGGTCCTCACTTTGATGAAGATAAAATACTCAGCTTATGACTCAGAGCAAGTGTAAAAGAATGGAAAACTCTAAGTCCAACTGGAAAAATAGTTAATGAAAGAATGAAGAATGAATGGAAGAGTCAGAGGCAATCAGATTTGGACGGAGAGAGTTAAGCAGGAAACACCACCTGCAAGAGAGAATGGAAATTTTGAGCCAGTTTTTAATTGACCTCTCCTCTCTTTTCCTTTCTTCTCCTCTCCTCTGCTTTGTTCTGTTCTGCTCTTCTCCAACAAGAGCACTGTCCTGCCATTCAATTCAAGATGACATTGAGACAACATCATCAGTTGGCTATACTTCTCTCTTGTGCTTGCTAGGGAATTTATCCACACACCCGCTAAAGTGCAAGCCTGATGAATAGGCCTGGGTTTTTGGAATGCTTCTTAAACCAGCCAATTGGGTACTTTTCCAATGAGGCAATAAAATGGCCATCCCAGAACATCCCAGAATGAGCCAGTTTGGATCATCCCATCTCAGGAACTAAAGAAAGTGTCCTTCAACCTGACTTCCCCAATTCCCCTGTCTCACAAACATTTCAAGCTGGGAAGTTTTTCTTATTCTTTAACCTGAATTCTTCCTGAGGAAGATAAATCCATTCCCTGGCAGAAATGGAAAAGAGAAGCTCAGAAGGTTAGCCTTTTATAGACTGGAAGGGGCTTATTCATTGATTCTACCCTGCCTCTTGTCATCACTCCCTCCCACATCTAGCCTTCTTTAAATCTACTCAATCTAATTCCTTACACCTTTGCTCATGATGCCTCTTTCTCAACCCTTTTGTTATTTTCCTTGTTGCTTCTGGATCTCATCCAAATTTTTTGAGCCTTCCTTAACAAACTCATGATCAACAGCAGAGAAAAAAGGATTTCTAAACATTGCCTTTAAAAAGGACTTTCCTTTGAACAAAATATCACAACACATTGAAGAAATTCCCATAATGTAACTTTCCGGCAAGACATGTGATTGTAGAATGTTTTGCATTTTTTTCAAGTTGGTAGGAAAAAGCAAGATTTTATCCCTACTGATTTCCTGCTTTAGGAGCTACCTTGCTGATTGTAGAGATAATTGGACCCCACTCTAGAGACATATTTTTGTCTTGAGCAATACATGTTACCAGGGGACTGCACTCACTGGCCTCTGCGATCTTTCCCAACTCTTCTTAGAGTCTATGATTTTTGCCTGTTCTGTAAAAAAAAAAAAACAACAACAACAACAACAACAAAAACGTTTATACATTAATCCATTCGGATACAGCACCGGCCCTGGATTCAGGAGGACTCGAGTTCAAATCCAGCCTCAGACACTTGACACGTACTAGCTGTGTGACCCTGGGCAAGTCACTTAACCCTCATTGCCCCACAAAAAAATTAATTAATCCATTATTTAAATGCAGTAGAAGAGTTAGCTAACTAGGTAAATTCTTAGGCTAGTCCTTTTGTAAAATGAAGAGTCAGACTCATATATAATTGGAGTTTAACCCAATCCAACAAATCATTATGCATCTACTTTGTGAAGGATACTGAGCTAGCCAAAGAGATGCAAAGATACAAAAACAAAACGGTATCAGCCCACAAGAAGCTTAAAGGGGTTTGGATGCAATAGTTTCAATAAAACTGAGCACAAATGTTTTCAGACCCTGCTTAAGGATTTCTTTTGTGACCCTGGGTCTTGATGACAAAATACTCCATTTTCTCCAACATCATTGTCATTGTATTGGCCATTGTCAGATTGTCACCATCACCATCACATAACCATCATCACCATGATTACCAAAACTTGTTGATTCTACTCCAGTCTGTGACTTTGAACTAAATATATTCCAGAGCAAGGAGGCCAGAGCTTCCTCAAACCACAGCTTACCTGATATCCAACAATATTAGGAAAATGGAAAAACTCAACCGCACTTGATATTTAATCCCTTGGAGTGTCAATAGACACTGATTAGAAACATTCAAATGAGTTTTTTTCTTTACATGGTCAATGTGGATGATGGATTTAATGAACAAATAGGTCTTGATTTCTACTTTAAGGATTCTCCATGGCAGATGCAACAGTCCGGGTCAGCTCTCCTGGCATGAATCTAGAATACCTCTCCTTGCTATGCACTTCTAGAATCTAAAAAAAAAATCACATTGCACATTCACAAAACCAAAATGAAACAAGACAACAGGCTCTCTGTAGTCAGATGGCCTGGCTTCAGAGCCTGGCTTTTCTACTTATTATCTATATTATTATCTATTGTCTCTGGTAAATCTCTAAACCCTTGGACATAAGTTTCCTCATATCCAAAAAGAGAGAATTTGCTTAGGTTCTGAGAGGTACCATGTAGCTCCGAGTCTATGATCCCGTGCTCCACTCTCCACCCATTCCCATGAATTCTTTATTATGTTCAGTTATTCTCTAATTGTTTCACACACCACGCTTATGTTTGCCTCCAGAATTATTTAGCAACTTGAGAGTCAAGGATTGTAGCAAATCATCCCTTTGTGGTCCCTATGGCATCTAGCATAGATAGAGCTAGTCACTAAAAAGTATTCAAATGGACATTTATTCAAATACTTCATTTGTATGTTACCTCCCATATATATCACCTCCTCTGACACAAATCTTGTTCTTTCCTCACAGTTTAGACACAGGACATCCATCCAATGTGCTGGAGGCCTTATTCGGTTTTTCTGATGTTGAGAGGGAAAAGGAAGGAACAGACAGGCGTTTATTAAACCTACTAGACACCAGACACTGAGCTAAGTGCTTTACAGATATTATAGATATAAGATAATGATCTTTTCTCAATCCTTGTCCTGTAATGACCTCTCAGTAGCCTTTGTCACTGTTTCTCACTTTCCCCTCCTTGATACTCCCTTCGATCTGAGTTCTGGGGCATTATTCCCTCCTGGTTCTCTTCCTAACTATGTGACCACTCCACAAGTCTCCTTTTCTCAATCTTTAGGTCATAACCTAACCATGGATATTCCACAAAGTTCTGACCTGGGCCCTCTTTTCTTCTCCTACTATATACTATCTCACATGGTGATATAAGATTCCCCCCGCCCCCCATGATTTTAGTGTCTTCCCATCTTTTGAATACCTTGTATTCACATTTTCCTCTTTCAAATCCCTCAGTACCCTCACAACCATGACACCTCTCATTTTAAATTTTCTTAACAGTTAATTGATTTTGTCCTGTAACTGCCTAAGTCATGGTTCTTTGTCTCTGAATTTAGTTCAAAAATTCAGCTGGTATATAATGAGTTAAATTTAGCAATCCAGTTCTCTTGCTATTCTTGTGTCAAAGAAAGCTGCTATCCTTGGGGAATGCAAGTGGACACTAGGAAGTCTGGTCTGGTATCTTTATGCCATCAAGCTATCCTTCAAGGATGTCTGATTTGCTATCCGAAGAAGTCTGGTTCCCTATCCTTGCAGGTGGACTCAAACAATGAACACAGCCTAGTCACAGGAGGGAGGGAATGGGTTGTTGCTAGCTACTCACTCTCAACTTCCAACCAATCATGTTGTTCTCCATGCCTCAGCTATGTAACCAATAATATTGTCCTTAACTCTATGTCACCAACCCTATAACCAATTGTATTATTTCCCCACCTACCCTGTTCTGTTCTTTGTTCTAATCTTATAAAAAGGAACTGAGTAGGGGCAGCTAGGTGGTGCAGTGGATAAAGCACCGGCCCTGGATTCAAGAGGACTTGAGTTCAAATATGACCTCAGACACTTGACACTTACTAGCTGTGTGACCCTGGGCTAGTCACTTAACCCTCATTGCCCTGCAAAAAAAAATGGGAATTGAGTCACTATTTTTGGGATCTTTTGGCTAACTTAGACAGTCATTAGACTCATCTTATTGGAAGGTTTGTGCCCTATTAATAAAATGTTATCTTATTCAGAGGTATGTACCTTAGTCTACCTTTGTTGAATTTTACTCCCAACAATGCCCCTTATGTATGCTTGCTGTCATGTAGCTGCTTCTCCCATCTTTGTTCTCTTTGGTGCTATTTATACCGGTTCTATGGCATAGCTGTCTTTGTGTTCACATCTAAGAGTATTACCTCTACTCTCCTTCATAGTGAAAGTAATCTGCAACTAAAAACAACTTCAGATACTTTTCTTCTTTGTCATCCTCCTTTGTTGTTGTTGTTTTTTTTAACTTTAAATGTCCTTGAGGTTTTCTCAGTTGGATCTCTTACCAATCTTTCTTTAAATGACCCTTCACTGTTTCCTTCTGTTTTATGGGGTGATGCTCCTCATAATCGTCCATCCTCAAGAACTGCTGCTCTCACAAATCAGTCATTTGGAAGAAAGTCTAAAGTCAAGGACACAAGTAGAATAGTTGGCTTAGGCAAGAATTCTGGACCACCTCTTCATTAGTGACTGAGACAAAGGAAGAGGGAATGATGAATAATTAGCTGGGTTCTGAGGCAAGGAATAAGAGAGCTAGATGTAGAACTCATAGGGGATCACCTCAGTTTTCTTGGTAAAATGAAAGGTAAGGTCCACTGCTTAGAGGAAAGGGGTAGGAAGTGGTACAGAGAATAAGAAAGAGTGGTTGTGGTAGATGTATAACTTCTTGAATTTGGGAACAGCTTGAATAAGGCATGAGAAAGTTAGGAGCAGTCATGGGAAGAAGAGGAGTTGGGGAAAAATTGCCTGGAATGGGAGGCAGATTTGGGAAGAGCTAGATGGATAGGGCTGATTGATAGGAGGTTTTATCTTACCCTCCCTCCACTATTGCCAGAAAGCTATGGGATATTTTCCTAGCAGTTGGTGGGATTACTTTCCCATTTTGTGCTTTTCTTTTCTTTTTTTTGGTGAGGCAACTTGCCCAAGGTCACCCATTTTGTCCTTTTCCAGGAGAGAATGGAGGTGGGCAGAGTAGCAATGACCCAAACCCTTAAACTGCCCAATGGTGTGTCACCATATTCATTTTTTCAACCTTTTTTGGAGGGGGGATCCCATCTTGCTTGAAGGTCCACAGCAGAAACATTTTTTTGATCTGGAGGTGAAAGTTGAGGCAGGGGATCGACTTTTGATATAGTGGACAGAGTGCTGGCTGCACATGGACTCAGGAAGAGTCAGGTAAAACTTACCTTTTACATTTAGTAGCTATGTGACCTTTCTGAACCTCAATTCTCTCATCTGTAAAGTGAAAATCAACCTGTAAGTACCTGTCTTGGGGCTGAGGTGAGGCACAAATGACATAATGTATGTCAAGAATTTTGTAAACTTTATAGTTCTGTATAAATGACAGTTATTACTGGAGAATCAAGTTGGAGATAAAACACAGGGGTTGTCAGAGTTCATGAAATACTGTCTGAGAAAGTGCTCGAGCCAAATATGGGGATGAGAATACCTCTTTTAGTGGTGATTTCTTCACACAGTGACACACACCCCAACCCCCAGAGACAGCTAACTCTCCCTACATGATAACAAGCCAATAGGATGGTGTCAGGAGTTTCTCCAGGCTAAGGCAGTATCACCCAGCCCACCTAACCGGAACCATCTGTGGGCTGTTGCTGCTACATGTCTGCATTTACCATGCAGGGATTTCTAGGGATTGTGCTACAACTGGTAACAGAGAGCCTATCCATCCCCACCCAGGGGATATGCCCAGCAAAAGAGCTTCTCTCTCCTCTCCAAAAGAGGAAACATTTCTCCTTCCTTTCTCGACAGATTCCCTGCTTGGCTGCTTCTTCTCAGGAAGTTTTGGAGCATCGCAAATTTTGGATTCAATTAAAAGATTAAGCTGGATGATCAGGATGCTCTTGCTATGCCTCCAATGATGCTTTTTCTCTTTTATTTTTATTATTATTTTCAAATAATAAACATTTTTATTTAAAGTTTTGATTTCCAAATTCTATTTCTCTTTCCCCTCCCCCCTCCCTGAGGTGGTAAGCAATCAGATATAGGTTAGACATGCATGATTATGTAAGACATATTAGTTATTTGTTGTAAGAAAACTTAAATAAAAGAAAAAATGAAACAAAGTGAAAAATAGCACTCTTCAGTCCGTGTTCCTTCAAAATCAGTTCTTTGGGGGCAGCTAGATGGCGCAGTGGATAGAGCACCGGCCCTGGATTCAGGAGTACCTGAGTTCAAATCCGACCTCAGACACTTAACACTTACTAGCTGTGTGACCCTGAGCAAGTCACTTAACCCCAATTGCCTCACTAAAAAAAAAAATCAGTTCTTTGGAGTTGGATAGTATGCTATATCATTAGTCAGTTGTCATTCACAGTTCCTCATCAAATAATATTGCTGTCTCTGTGCTAAACATTCTCCTGGTTCTGCTCACTTCACTATACATTAGTTCATACAAGTCTTTCCAGGCCTTTATGAAATCATTATCCTTGTCATTTCTTATAGCACAATAATATTCCATCACCATCATATAGCACAATTTGTTTAGCCATTCCCCAATTGATGGGCATTTCTTTGATTTCAAATTCTTAGCCACCACAAAAAGAGTTGCTATAAATATTTTTTGTACAAATATGTCTTTTGGAGGATATCTTTCTATTATAAACCTAGCAGTGGTATTGCTGGATCAAAGGGTATGCACAGTTTTATAGCCCTTTGGGCATAGTTCCAAATTGCTCTCCAGAATGGCTGGATCTTTTCACAACTCCACCAACAGTGGTCCAATGATACTTTTAATACTTTCTTGTCTAAATCCAATGCTTTCCACAAAGCCCCAATAATGCCACATAGGCAAAAGAGAATTTCTCTGACTCCACCCTCCCTTAAGATTTGGGCCCTCTGTAGACATTGTCAGACTATCTGAGTACTTGTAAGGTATTTTCTCTATGCATATATGTGTACCTGTGTACTGGTGCTTTTCATCTACAATGGCATTATAAACTCTCTAGGAGCAAAAGACTAGCTCTTATTATTTTGTATTCTGCTCTCCTCCTTTTCTCCAAAACAAAACAAAAACAAACAAACAAACAAAACCCAGAAAACCTCCTGACTCAAAGCTTTGACTATAAGGAGCTCTTTTTGATATTATTGAAAACTGATGTAAAGAACATACTTGGCCTGAAGGAATGTCTCCTTGTCAAGCATATCTGAATCTTCTGGAAAATGTTTGACTCATCTAGATCAGGGCTTCTTAAACTACAGTTTGAGTAGCTATGATCTAGATAATCGCTCATTAACAGATTCAATTCAAGTCAATAAATAGTGCTTAAATGCAAGATTCTGTGCCTTGGGTAAATAAAGACCAAAAAAAAAATTGGTCCCTGTCATGAAGGAGGCTCAGGTGGGGAAGGTGCACAGGCTGGTCAGAAGCTAAGAACCACTCCACAGAAAACTTTGCTGGTTGGTTGTTTAGTAAGTAGGCTTGAGGTTATCTCCGGACCAGAGAACAGGCCAGGCAAGAACAAAACTGGCCTTCCCTCAAACCAAAACACCTGGGACCCTCTGGAGCTGGGAACAGGAGTGAAACTGAGAAGCAGCCTCCTCCCGCCAACCCCAGTGGAGAGCTTAAAATCAATTAAAAGATGAGCAAACAAAGAAAGTTCAAAATTATAGAAAGCTATTTCAGTGACAAAGAAGATCAAGGTGCAGCCTCAGATGAGGAAATTAACCACAGGGCCCCTATGTCCAAAGCTTCCAAGAAAAATATGAACTGGTCTCAGGACATGGAAGCTCTCAAAAGGGACTTCAAAGAAAAAATAGGAGAGATAGAAGGAAGATATAGAGAGAGGGAAGAAAGAATGGAAAGAGAAATGAGAGCAATGTAGCAGAGTCATGAGAAAAAAAGTCAACAGCTTGAAACACCAAATGGAAAAGGAGATTAAAAAATTGTCAGATGGGGGCAGCTAGGTGGTGCAGTGGATAGAGCACCAGCCCTGGAGTCAGGAGTACCTGAGTTCAGATCCGACCTCAGACACTTAACACTTATTAGCTGTGTAACCCTGGGCAAAGTCACTTAACCCCAATTGCCTCACTAAAAAAAAAAAAAAAAGAAAAAAAAATTGTCAGATGAAAATAATTGCCTAAGAATTAGGATTGAACAAATGGAAGCTAGTGAGTGACCTTATGAGAAATCAAGACACAGTAAAGCAAATCCAATTGAATGAAAAAATAGAGGGTAATGTGAAATATCTCCTTGGAAAAACAGCTAACCTGGAAAATAAAGCCAGGAGAGATAATTTGAAATAATTGGACTACCTGAAAACCATGACCAAAACAAGAGCTTAGACACCATCCTCCAAGAGATTGTGAGGGAAAATTGCCCTGATATTCTAGAAGCAGAAGCTAAAATAGAAATTGAAAGAATCCACTGATCACCTCCTGAAAGAGATCCCAAAAGGACAACCTCCAGGAATATTATAGCCAAATTCCAGAACTCCCAGGTCAAGGAGAAAATATTTCAAGCAGCTAGAAAAAAGGAATTCAGGGGCAGCTAGGTGGCGCAGTGGATAGAGCACCAGCCCTGGAGTCAGGAGTACCTGAGTTCAAATCCAGCCTCAGACACTAAACACTTACTAGCTGTGTGACCCTGGGCAGGTCACTTAACCCCAATTGCCTCACCAAAAAAACAAAAAACAAACAAAAAAAAAAAAGAAAAAAGGAATTCAAATACTGTGGAGCTCCAATAAGGATAAAGCAAGATCTAGCAGCTTCTATATTAAAGAACTGGAGGGCATGGAATATGATATTCCAGAGGGCAAAGGAACTGGGACTATAGCCAAAAATCACATGCCCAGCAAAACTGAACCTAATTTTTCAGGGGAAAAATGGAATTTCAATGAAAAAGAGGACTTTCAGGCATTTGTGATGAAAAGACCTGAACTAAATAGAAAATTTGACTTTCAAATACAAGACCCTGGAGAATAATAAAAAGGTAAATGGGAAAAAGAAATCACAAGGGACATTAAAAGATTAAACTCTTTACAGTCATACATGAGAAAATAATACTTCCAACTCATAAGAAATTTTTCAGCAAGGAATACAGAGGATACAGGTCTGAAATGAATATGAAGGGATGGTATTTGTAAAGCATTTATTTTTTGTATATCCTTGTTCTTTGTGAAGCAAACAAGGTGGGTTGTCTGGTGTCTGGGGCCGGATTTGGACTCTGGGCCTCCTGGTTCCAGGGCTGGTGCTTTGTCCACTGTGCCATCTAGCTAACTCATGATGACATCTTTAAAATAAGGGGGAGAGGTAGGAAAAGTAGATTGGAGGAAGGGGAGGGGAGAGGTGGAATGGAGAGAAGTAGCTCATAGGAAGGGATCAAGAAAAAAGCCTATGGGGGGGAGGGGGGAGGGGAAGAGGGGGAGTGAGTGAACTTCACTATCATCAGAATTGGCTCAAAGAGGAAATACCATACATACTCAAACAGGCATAGTAATATATTTTTGCCCTGAGGAAAAGTGGGAGAGGAGGGAGATTGTGGGGGGAGAAGAGGGGAAGGATGGAAGGGAAGTTTGGGGGAGGGAGCTGTAAAAAGCAAAACATTTTAGAGGAAGGTGAAGATGTTCTGTATAACACCACATGTATGACATATATTGAATTGCTTGATTTCATGGGGAGAGTTGAAGAGGGAGGGAGGAAGAAAAATTTAGAAAACAGAATTAGCTCAAAGGCCATAACCTCATCAGAGTGGGCTCAAGGAGGGAATAACACATACATCCAATAGGGAAGAGTAATGTATTTAACCCTTCAAGAAAGCAGGAAGGGAAGAGGATAAGGAAGGAAGTCTGAATGAAGGGAGGGTAGAGCAGGGGAGGGGACGGTCAGTAGCAAAACATTTATGAGGAGGATTAGGGCAAAATAAAGTAGACAATGGAATATATATCATTGGAAGGGAATGGGATGGAGGGAAATAGTTATGTTGATTGACTACAAGGTCAAAATGTATGGTACCTACTCTGCTGGGCTATTGTGAAGAAAATTCTGTCAAGTTCAAGGTACTCTATAGAAATTGTGATGAACAGGATGCTATCAGAAAAACCTGGAAAGACCCACATGAACTGAAGCAGAGAGAAATGTACTGTATACAAAATAACAGCATTAATGTAAGATGATCTGCTGGGAAGCACGTGGTTATTTTCAGCAAGAAATATAACTCTGAAGAACCTAGGACAATTGCAATACATCTACAGAGAAAGAACTGATGGTATCTAAAAACAGACTGAAACATATATTTTTTTGACAATTCCTTAATCTGAAGTTTTGTTTTTATCTGTTTCCACTCACAACCTAGATACGGTAGAATTGTTTTCCATGACTACTCCTCTATAATTTATGTTGAATTGTTTGAGTCCTTGGGGTGGGGGTGGGAGGGGAGGGGGGAAGAGAAATTGGAACACAAAGGTTTTTTTGTTTTTGTTTTTGTTTTTTGGTGAGGCAGTTGGGGTTAAGTGACTTGCCCAGGGTCACACAGCTAGTAAGTGTCAAGTGTCTGAGGTCAGACTTGAATTCAGGTCCTCCTGAATCCAGGGCCAGTGTTCTAGCCACTGCGCCACCTAGCTGCCCCCGGAACACAAAGTTTTTTTTTTTAATTGATGTCAAGGGGCAGCTAGGTGGCACAGTAGATAGAGCACCGGCCCTGGAGTCAGGAGTACCTGAGTTCAAATCCGGCCTCAGACACTAAACACTTACTAGCTGTGTGACCCTGGGCAAGTCACTTAACCCCAATTGTCTCACTAAAAAAAAATTGATGTCAAAATTTGTTTTTATATGTAATTTGGAAAATAAAAGTCTAAAATGTTTTTTTAAAAAACATTACGCTGAGACAAAGTCCATTCTCCCAGGCTGTCAAAGGGGTTCAGGATACAGAAAAGGTTAAGAAACTCTACTCTAGAAGGATAAAACATGATTGATCAGAGATCAGTAAATACAAGGTCATTTGAACAGAGAGAGCACCAGTGACTGAGAAGACCAAGAAAGCCTTCATAAGATGGTGGAGAGAGGCCAGGAAGTTGTCTGAGTTCTCCCAAGTTTCCCTCAAAAACAACATTAAATCAAGCCTCTAAACAGATAATGGAGCTGCAGAACCTAAAAAAAGACAGAGAGATATAATCTTCCAACTTGAGATAATTTAGAAGACTTCAGGAAATGTCAGTCTCAGATGAAAGGGGAGTGTAATGCAGCAAGGAGGGGGTATGGGGAAGTCAGCAGGAGGCTCTTGGCCACAGCAAAGATCAGCAGCTGAGGTCCCTTGGTTCTGGCTCAGAAGGCCGGTGATGCAGTAGACCAGTTGTGAGACCTGCCAACCCCAGCTGAGAGGCTAAACTGCCAGCTAGAGAACCACTCACAGAGCAGGCCACTAGGCCAAGCCATCCTAGCACTGCCCAGGGCAGTGAGGAATCCACAAGCCACAGAGGCCTCACAGCAGAAAGCCAACAACCAGGCCCCTATCCCCCAGGACAAGAAGCTTCCAACAGTGGCCCCTGTGCTCCTGGAGCAGCTCTCAACTATAAAAGTAAAAAAAAAAAGTAGGCTGCAACATGAGGAAGAAACAGAAAAGGGCCCTTACCATTGATGGCTTCTATGGCAACAGGGAAGACCAAAACACAAACTCAGATGAGGATAATACTGTCAAAATGCCTACATGTGAAGCCTCAAGGTGGAAGATGAATAGATCTCAAAAACCAAAGAGCCTTCTTGGAAGAGCTCAAAAAGTATTTAAAAAAACAAATGAGAGAGGTAGAAGAAAAATGGGAAAAGAAATGAGAGTTACACAAGAAAATTATGAAAAAAGAATCAACTGCTTGGAAAAAGGAAGCACAAAAATTGACTGAATAAAACAATTCCTTAACAAGGAAGTTTTCCTAATTCCTCTTTCCTCTTAACACACAAAACCTGGAGGTAGGAACCTCCCTTTTGGCTTTCTTTTCTCTCTCTCCCTCTCATACCACAAAGGCAGCAGCCACATCTAATCTTATCTCCCAGAGGGGTGGGGGAGACTGGAATGAAGGGTGGTAGTCCTGGAGCTAACTCAGTTCCAATCTGGTGCCAATTATCTCTTTAGGTGTGTCTGTCCTGTGATTTAGCTTCTCAAGGAGAAGGCTCTTTGATTTACCCCAAAAAACTTCTGAGGTACCCTGGGCCCATAACATTATACCTGCACAGAGCTTTGAGGGAAGGGAAGGATTCTGGGAGACTGGAGTTAGGAGGGAATACATTAGTTCATGTCGGGGCACGGTGGTGGTAGATGCAATGCTGTGTCTGAGGAACAGTTTTGTTTGTCTGTGCCAGTTTTTTCAGAACATAGAATATATGAAGGGGAGCACTGTGAAATAGGGTTGTTTTGAGCCATATAGCAGAGAACTCTTGGCTGAGAACGTATAGCAGCATCAGTTAGAATAGTTTGTATTTTACTCTAGAAGTAATAGGGAGCCATTGGAAGCTTTTGAGCAAGGGTATATGGGTAGAACTAGGGCATTGCTTTAGGTAGGAATTGATTATGAGATCTAGGGGAAAAATTCTAGCTTGTTCATACATAGCATTTAATGGTTCACAAATTTTCCTTACATAGATAAAGGTCTTATTGGAGCCTCATAAGGCAGGTACTGCAAGGTACTATTTTTTTTTTCGGGGCAATGAAGGTTAAGTGACTTGCCCAGGGTCACACAGCTAGTAACTGTCAAGTGTCTGAGGCTAGCTTTGAGTTCAGGTCCTCCGGAATCCAGGGTTGGTGTTTTTATCCACTGTGCCACCTAGCTGCCCCTGCAAGGTACTATTATTTTTTTCCTGATAAAAGTATTTTATTTTTTTCCAGTTACATGTAAAGATAGTTTTCAACATTTTTTTTTTTTGCAGGGCAATAGGGTTTCAGTGACTTGCCCAGGGTCACACAGCTAGTAAGTGTCTGAGGCTGGGTTTGAACTCAGGTCCTCCTGAATCCAAGGCTAGTGCCTTATCCATTGCGCCACCTAGCTGCCCCAACATTTTTTTATATAAGATTTCCAATTTCAAATTTTTCTCCCTTCCTCCCCTCCCTCCCCTAGACAGCAGGTAATCAGATATAGGTTATGTATATACATAAATAATTAATAATATTGGAACATATTTCTGCATTAGTCATGTTATAAGAGAAGAATCAGAGCAATGAGGAAAAACCTCAAAATAGAAAAACAACAGCCCCCAAAACAAAAGAAAAAGTATTGTTCAATCAGTATCCATACTCCACAGTTCTTTTTTTTTTGCTGTATTTGGAGATCCCCTTCCATCATGAGTCCCCTGGAACTCTGCTGTACCATTGCATTGTTGAGAAGAATCTAGTCTATCACAGTTGATCAACACACAATGTTGATGATACTGTGTACAATGTTCTTCTGGTTCTGCTCATCTCACTCATCATCAGTACCTGCAAGGTACTATTAAGCATTTTACAAATGAGGAAACCGAGGCTCAGAGTTGAAAGTACTTACACAAAGACACAGAAATATCAAGTAACAGAGCTGAGATTAGAACCCAAGTCTTCTAGATAGACATACAATACTTAAACACTTTGATACTTTGGATTACTGCCACTCCTCAGACCTGAGATAGGTCAGCTATGGGAAGTAACTTTTGCCATTGAATATAGGGTTTTTCTGGGGGAAGGTAAGGTTAGAAATTGAACGATGACTCAATAGAGCATTCCCATCAGACTCCTGGAAGCCTGTCTGTTCATCACGTTTCATATTCAAAGAGAGTCTAGAGAATGGATGTTCATAAATAGGGTGTCAGGACTTATCCAATTAAAGATGTCAAGTGTTATGGGACCTGCTTCACCAAAACATTGAGTTCAAGGGGGAGGAAGCTGCCTGTGGTTGGAATGGTCCTGTGTATATATGCCTTTTCACATGTGGAACCAACTTCCTTGGCTCCTAGTGGTATCGATGGACACTAAGTGATGATCCCACCACTGTCATTTGCATTTGCCCTCTCTGCATCTCCTGTTTTTCTTCTTCCACAATGGGCTGAACAAAGTTCATGATCTTTCTGGAAGCTAGGACTTTTCCAAGAGAGTAGAGGAGCCTGTATGAGCTTATGAGCCTAGGAGAAAACCTCTATTCAATGCATACTACAACTCCCACTCATCTAGATCATAGGTCAGGGTTACTATCTCAGGAGACCTACCACTTTGCCCCACCCACTCAGCCCTCTAGGAGAGCAGCCCAACTCCATTCTTATCTCCTCTTTCCTTCTCCTTCCCAAGCTCCTTGGTGGCCTAACACACCTCCCCAACCTACTTGGAATATTTAGAATCCTTGGAGTGGGAGGAAATGAGAAGACAATATGACTCTCCTGATGTTGTATCCCCAAGGCATGTAAAATATTCCTCCAACACAACATCCATCAAATATAATCTGGAGGTAACTAGTCCCAGATATACCTCTAAAATAAGCTAGATGGCAGTGAGGTAGAGAATAAAAGAATGACTCTTGACTCTCAAGAAAATTATAATTGTTAGAATCTGGAGCCCGTCTTGTTGTATGGTCAACAATCTAGATCAATGATTCTTAACCCAGTGTCCATAGTTACCCAAAGGGTCCATGAATAGATTTCAAAGCATCCATGAAACTATATGGGAAAAATATGTTGAAAACTATAGTTCTGTAAAAGGAAGGAAAGAAACAGGGCATACTTTGTGTCAGACATTGACCTATTTTTTTTTATAAATATTCTCTCATTTGATCCTCACAACAGTTCTGGGAGGTAAGTACTATTATATAATTGATTTTCTTTGTAATAATATGTATTTATCTCATGCTTTAAGGTTTGCAAAGAGCTTTATATCCAAGTCACTCAATGGATAGAGTACTGGACCAAAGTTCTGTGAGGGCCAAAATTTGATGTACTGAGCATTATTTGGGTGACTCGTCTTAATATTGGGGTCCCAGAAATATGAGGGACCTTTAAGGTTTATTCTTCCCTCTGAACTGCCCTCTGGATATTGTGTCAGAAAATATTTGCAGATTTCTGGCAATGAATTATAAATAAATGTGTAGAGTACAATAGAGGAACCTCTCAAATCTACTGGATCCAATCTGGTGTACTGTCTAGCAGCCTCACAAAGTCTATCATAAAATCTGTTTGGTCTTTCATTAGTCTCCTGAGGTAGGCTTAAAACTTTCTGCCAGTTTTTGGGTTTTCTAAAGCAAGATTCCATTCCCTTTAGAAGTGTTTCCCTAGCGTCTTTTAATTCTTGGAATTGTTGGTCGTTATTATAATTCCAATTCGGGTCCCTGAGAGGCCATGCTATAACTGCCTGACCTTTTGCCACCAGGGCATCAATCTTTTCTCCCCCAAAAGGGGAGGTCCTTCAAAAGCTGCCTATACCACAAATAATTTTCACCACATTCCCCCTCTTTGTTTCTTTGGAAAACCCGTATGGGTTTGCCGATGAAACAGCCAAAAATACCAGAATATAATACTCTATGCTAGCAAACAATATGTTAATATCAATACAGAAAAGGGAGAGAGAAAAGTTTTGTCCAGAGGGGTGGTCCCTCATGAACCGATGCTTTAACATTGGCCTTGCAGAGGGAGGGCCTCTTCAGAGTTGTGTTTTCTAACTTGAATTGGCGCTCCTTTTTAGTATGTTTCATAGCTTCCTGCAGTGGAGCAGTTTCTGCTGATCTGATTCTAGACTTGGATCATCTCCAGCAGAGGGAGCTGTCTTGGCATCTCTCTCGCCACGTGACACTTTCCTCCACAGTATAACAATGATAATAGCAAAAATCCAGCCTCAGACATTTACTAGTTATGTGACCCTGGACAAGTTGCTTAGCCTATCTGCCTCAGTTTCCTCACCTATAAAATGAGGATAATAATAACAGTTACCTCCCAGGGTTGTTGTGAGGATCAAATGAGATGCCTGTAGAGTGCTTTGCAAGCATTTTAGTGCTCTATAGATGCTAGCCTTTTGTTATTATTGTTGTTATTGCTATTTTCTCATTTTTATTTAAAAACATTATTTTTAGAAGGGGACCATAAGCTGCATCAGACTGACAGAGGGGTCCATGACACAAAAAAGACTGAGAACAACTGACCTAGATTAAACTCTTTTCTCTCCCAGGTCCAGAACCCTATCCAGGGTGCTGACTCTCCTGGAAGAAGGAGACATTCTTGTCCTTTGAAGGTAGCACAAAGAACTAGGCTACACACAGAGACAAACAATAGATAATAAACAAACTTTAGTAGAAACTCAATTTGTGGATATAGAGGAAAAAGAAGAGATCAGTAGAGCTCATTTAAACCCAGATGAGTTAAGTTTTAAGGAGGACCTTGAGAGAGAGAGGCAAGACAAACAAAGTGAGCATTTCAGATCAGGGCAGCATTTTGCAGAACCTCTTGGGGATGGAGGTGGTCTAAAAGGAAGAGGTGACATAGTCTGGCAGAGAGGACAGGGATCTAGGAGAAAAGGTCAGGATCAAAGGTCAAAAAGAAGTGAGGTAACATGACTAATGTAGAGATAGGTTTTGCATCATTGAACTTACAGGACCTATATGAAGTTGCTTGCTGTCTTGGGAGGGAGGGAGAAAAATTTGGAACTCAAAATCTTATAAAGAAATCAATGTTAGACACACTAGGGGTGAAGCCAAGATGGAGGAGGAAAGGCAGTAAACTCTCAGAGCTCCTCCACACGATCTTTCTAAAAACCTCCAAATAATGCCATAAGACAATTCCTGGAACAGCAGAACCCACAAAAGGATGGCATGAGATCATTTTCCAGTCAAAGATGGCTTAGAAGACCAACAGAAAAGGTTTGGTGTACCAGGTCCAAGCCTCTGAATCAGCTGCAGTGGTGGCTTCTTCTCGAATTCAGCTCACAATCTGGTGAGAGGGTCCAGCAATTGGCAGGGGGAGATTACAGGGGCTGGCGCTGAGGCAGAACTTGGTTGTTTTGCCCATGCTGGGAACCAGGAAGCAATCTTGAGTGGCAGGCCCAGGTCGGGGAGGAGCACAGGCTCACCTGGAGCTTGCAACCATAAGGGAAACAGATTTTTGTTTCCAGGTTAAAGAGCAAATAGGCCTTGGGTTATTTGCACACTAGAGCAAAAGCCAGGTGAGTGCAGAACATGCCTCTCCTTAAATCATACTACCACCTGGGACCCCCAAAGCTTGGGATAGTGCATCCTGGAAGCAGTGCCTCACTTTAAGAATGAATTAAAAATCAAAAATTAGGCTAGTAAAATGAACAGACAGAAAAAAGATGCAGACCACAGAAAGTTTCTTTGGTGACAAGGAAGATCAAAATACACCCTCAGAAGAAGATAACAAAGTCAAAGCTCCTACACCCAAAGCTTCCAAGAAAAAATATGAATTTGTCTCAGGCTATAGAAGTGCTCAAAAAGGACTTTGGAGATAAAATAAGAAAGGTAGAGGGAAAAGTAAGAGAGCTAGAGGGAAAAAATGGAAAGAGAAATGAGAGTGGTGCGGGAAAGTCATGAAAAAAGTCAACAGCTTAAAAAGCCAAATGGAAAAGCTCTCTGAAGAAAATAATTGCTTAAAAATTAAGATTGAACAAATGGAAGCTAATGACTTTATGAAAAATCAAGACACAATAAAACAAATCCACATGAATGAAAAAATAGAGGGCAATATGAAATATCTCCTTGGAAAAACAGTTGACCTGGAAAATAGATCCAGGAGAGATAATTTGAAAATTATGAAAACCATGATCAAAAAAAGAGTTTAGACATCATCTTCTAAGAGATTGTCAGGGAAATTGCCCTGATATTCTGGAAGCAGAAGGCAAAATAGAAATTGAAGAAATGAATGTTAGAAATTGCCTTCCCATGTAATTGGAAAAAAATAGATACCATTTTTTTAAAAAGCGAGAATAGGTTTAAAAAATCATGTCTATTTCCACTGATGAGTGAAACAAGATTGAAATGACTGAATGATGCTCTCAGTGGAAAAACTTTCCACATTTCTAAAGGAGGCAGTGATTTCCCCCCACTTTGCAGGTGACATTTGAAGATCCAGGACAACAATGCTTGGGAACAGAGCTCCTAGGATGAGGTCCAGGAAAGAAGCAGGATAACCCAGAAAGAGAGGCCCAGTCCCAGCCAGATTCCCATAGGGAAAGAGTCAGCTGGGAGAATACTGTAACTATCTCCCATCTGATAGGCATGCCAGATAAGATGGGTTAATTAAGCCAAGCTACACTCTGCTTTTAACCCTCTGCCCATCTTTGTTCTGTAGAAAGCTCTCCATGTAGCTAGTCAGCACCTCTCAGGAAACAAATGCTCCTTCTTCTGGGAGAAAGATTATCCCCGATAATGAGGCCCATAGAAAACAAAGACAATTATTATTTCCACTCAGGCAACATACACCACCCCTTTATGGTGGCTTGGTGAGACTTAGGCACATTAACAACAAGATGAGAGATGCTCTGTGGTTCTTTATAGCCTGTATCAACAGATGCTATGATTCATAGGTTCCCTGTGGCGGGAGAGGGTTTCACAAAGGAGCGATGGAGGAGAAAATCCCCCTTGGACTCATCCCTGAGGAGAACACTATCCATAAGAATGTCTTATTGCCATATTTATTGATGGAGAATCTTACCAGATCATCCTTTGCCAACCCTCTTCTGCTATGCCAGAGTTACTAGGGAGAGGGTACCAAGAGGTCAGCATTAGAGAAGGTTCATCAACTTTCCTGTTCTGTGAGCCCCCTATCTCCCTATGGTGGGATCCAGGGCAAATAAGCCTCTTGCTCTCAAGGAGCTTCCATTCTAATTAGTGAGGTAGGAAGGGGGAAAGATGAACTTTAAGTGACAGGACACAGAATTTTGGAAGAGAGGCAGATAAGGTTAGAATGAGGAGCAACTTGTCAGAGATTTAAGACCTGCCTTTGGATCTCAGCTCTGCCATTTACGATGTGGCCTTTCTTCATCTGTTATGTAAGCGGGTTAGACTAGATGACTTCCAAGGTCCCTCCCTGGGATAAATCTAGGGACTTGGGGAATGAAGTAGTTAGTACAGGGAGGCCTCCAGGATAGTAAAGAGAAAAGAATGGAGTTTAACAAAGAACACTTCCTGAAGGAGTTCCATTTTAATTGACATCCAAGAAACTGGGTTTAATACTACCTGACATTTATTCAATGTGTGATCTGGGACAAGTCACTTAACTTCCCTTGGCCTCAGTTTCTTCCTCTGTATAATGAGTGTCTTTGCATTGGTTGTCTACCATTCCTGGCAGGCACTGACTCTCCATCTCTATCTTATAGAGTCCTTTAAGATGCATCTCAGGCACTATCTTCCATCTGAAACCTTTTCTGATTCCCACATGCAGCCCCAACTGCTGGGTCCTTTTCTCCCAAAGTGGCTTGTATTTAACAGCTGTGTGTATATGTGTGTGTGTATGTGTGTGTGTGTGTGTGTATGTGTGTGTGTGTGATACATATATATATACACATACACATATATATGTGTGTGTGTGTATATGTCCACATGTCTACTTATTAATTTTATATTAATGTGGTATATGCTTGTTTTTTCCCTCATTAAAGTGTAAGCTCACTGCAAATAGGGATTATTTCCTTTTGTTTTTGGCTTTGTATGTCTGTAGCCTAGCAGAGTTTCTAGCATATAGCAGGCACTTATTAAATGCTTATTAATGACTAATTGAAGAGCATATTGGATTGACCTTTGGAGTCCCTCAGAGCTCTTAATGATACTATGATTTATAGGAAGATATGACTAGAAAAGATTAGAAATGTGCATTTGAGTATACACCACTTTGTTCTCTGATTGTCTTATGTGTATCTAACTTGCCTTATTAAGGAGACTCAACTTCTTGAAGACAGAAACTATATCTAAACCATCTTTAGTAACCTTCAGGGCCCTGACAAATGTATTGGATTGAGAAATAGCATTTGGTAGATCATAAAAATGCCATACATGGCTGGGGAAGAGAAAACATGGTCTTTCCTCTTGAAGCCCACTCATTGTATGCTACAATAATGAGATCATCATAGCTCTAGCATACAAACACATGTAAATACATGTGTAACTTTGTGGTTTACAAAACACTTTACATACTTTATCTTCACAATAACACTGAGACAGGCGGTGCATATATCAACATTCCCATTTTAAGAGAAAATGAGACCAAGACTGAGAGTAAGTTATCCAAGGTGAAATAGATGATTAGTGGAAGAACCATTATAGAAATTCAGGTCTTCTGATTCCCAATCCCGTGTTTGGTAGATAAGCTGGGTGTATGCATATGCATGAGTGTGCATGGGTGTGCATGTGTGTGCATGCATGTGCACATACACATTATCCCAAAACTATTTAAAAGAAGAACAGATGCCACATTTGCATTATGGCAAAGTAAGCTAAATATGGAGAGAATGCAGTGGTAAAGCATGAGAAGAGATGAATAGTTTCCTAGGAAAAGTGAGTGTAGATCAAGGTTTACGAGGAAGGACATAAATGTTTGTTTGAATTTAGATTGAATTGAAGGAAAGAGTAGAGCTTGGGGGTGAGAATGTAGGTGACCTTTGCCTACTCAGGTCAGAAAAGTTGGGCAGTAAAAGTTAGAAGAATCCTCAGAGATGGGGAGTAGTTCAATGAACAGGAAATAACCAGTAATAATGGCTTGTATTGACATAACATGTTTGGACAGAAGGGAGTCAGTCCCAGGCCTAAGAAAGCAGCTCAGAAATGAAGCATCTGAGTTGTGTTAATTTGTTGTCTTCATTATAGAGGGCATGACTGGGACTTGACTGGAAGCCATTAGCATGCCTCTTGTTTGTCTGCAGATCATGTTGGCACTGGAAGTCAGTTTCTACATGAGGGCGGGATGCCAGGGCACCAATGACTTTTGCACCATTTCTAACCAGGAGCTGGCTGTGAGCTCAGTGTTGGCAGATGCCAAGAGGATGCCATCAGCAAGCCCTCCTTCACTTAGCAATGCCCCACCTCCTTCTACTCACCCATAAAAACCAAGGGGACCTCCAGGTTCTCAACCATCCTTTCTCCTCTCTTTCTCTTTTCACACTCAGCATTTCTTCTGGCTATCCTCTTTCAGCCCACCATGTCTCGTCAGTCCACTGTCACCTTTAAGACAGGGAGCCGAAGGGGCTTTAGTGCTGCCTCTGCCACCACCCCTGCTGCTGGACGCTCCCGCTTCAGCTCTGTCTCCATGGTTCGCTCATCTGGAGGCCATGGAGGCTTAGGGAGGATAAGCGGTGTGGGGACTGGCTTTGGCAGTCGCAGTCTCTACAATCTGGATGGGTCAAAGCGAATCTCCATCAGTGGGTCCAATAGTGGCTTCCGTAGTGGATTTGGTGGGAGAACAGGTGGCTATGGCTTTGGTAGTGGCATTAAAAGTGGACTTGGCTTTGGAGCTGGGGTTGGGGGTAGTTTTGGGGGTGCTGGGTTCCCCGTCTGCCCTCCTGGTGGCATTCAAGAGGTCACTGTGAACCAGAGTCTACTGGCTCCTCTCAACCTGCAAATTGACCCCACCATTCAGAGGGTGAGGAAGGAGGAACGAGAGCAGATCAAGACCCTCAACAACAAGTTTGCCTCTTTCATTGACAAGGTGAGATACAAGATTTGGTTCTGTTCAATAAGGTTGAATGAACACTACAATAAAAGCCAGCCATATCCCCATGGTACTTGGCCATTGGGAAAACTCCTATTGATTCAGGCTATTAAGGTTATTTACTTTTCTTGGGAAGGTACAAAACTTCAAGATCATTTGTTCAATAAATAGCCTTGGAGCACCAGCTGTGTACTCTCCTTATAGCCATTGGGCAATGCTCCATTGTCTTTCAATCCCATGCCCCCATCTCACTATTTAGTGAGTCTATAGAACTTGGTTTCAACTATTTCTAGGTGAAAACCATATGATCAAGGTGATAAGATTGGGAGTGGGGGGGGTGTTTGTTGTATGTAGAGTGTGAAAGTTTCCACAATATAGAATTCTCTCAGGACTTTTGCCCACTGGGGAGAATTAGCTCAATGGATGTTCCTGAACTTCCCCCAAAGAATTCAAACAATGCAGTTGCTCCCATAAGCCACTGGGCTCCGCATCTATCCCGGATTTCCATCCCAGCTCTGCCAAAGCTCTGGAGGTTTTCTTCAGGATTTTTTCTGATTTAAATTGGGGGTTCTGACTAATATATTTTAGGTAGTAATTGTCCATCTCTGTGGATAGTGCATGTAGAAACACAACCCTCCCTCACATCTCTCTACTTAACCTTTTTATGGTCTCCAGGTGAGGTTCCTTGAACAGCAGAACAAGGTGCTGGACACAAAATGGACACTGCTCCAGGAGCAGGGTGTGAAGACTGTGAAGCAGAATCTGGATCCACTTTTTGAAAGCTACATCAGTGACCTCCGGAGGCAGCTAGACACTGTTACAAATGAAAGGGGGAGGCTTGACTCTGAACTGAGGAACCTGCAGGATGGTGTGGAAGATCTTAAAGTCAAGTAAGTGAAGAATGTGCTTACAACCAGCCACCTGGGCACTGTCCTACTCCTGGGGGAGGGAGGGGAGAGGCATTTGGCTGCAAGATGATACCATGTGGACTTGAGGAGATTGTCCCTGTAAGTCTGGAAACTACCTGGTTTGGGGCGGCAATAATATTGAGCCAATTCTGGGCCCTGCTTCTGCTGGCCAGCACAAATTTTTGTTTGTTTGTTTGTTTGTTTTTTGTTTTTTGTTTTTTTGCTGGGCAATGGGGGTTAAGTGACTTGCCCAGGGTCACACAGCTAGTAAGTCAAGTGTCTGAGGCCGGATTTGAACTCAGGTCCTCCTGAATCCAAGGCCAGTGCTCTATCCACTGCGCCACCCAGCCACCCCACGAATTGTTAATCATGACCAGAAAGGTGTATTGCTAGCACTACTAGTGTTCCAAAATATCAGGTAATCCAATCACGATTGTAACCTGACTTTGGGATGCATGAGAGGATTATCTGACTGTAGCCAGGGGACTTTGTGGTTTTGTGGGACTCGGGTACAGTGGGAAGGGTGCTGAATTTGGAGTCAGGCGGGTTCTAATATTGGTTCCGTGTTTTGAAACCTCTAGAACTTTGTATAAATCACTTCCTTTCTCCATGCCTCTGTTTTCTCTTCTATAAAATCAAGGGTTCAGATAAGCAAATCTTTCCCAACTCTTATAAAGATACAGAAGACAATGAGTGGACAATGTACCTCGTGGATAAAAATAACAAGAAAAACAATAACAGAATTTATATAGTGCTCTAAGATTACAAAGTGCTTCACTGTATCCTCATTAGCTCCATTTTGCAGATGAGGAAACTAGGGCAGGCAAAAATGAAGTGATTGGTCCAGGGTCAAACTGCTGGGAAGTGTCTGAGGTCATATTTGAACTCAGGTCTTCCTGACTCCAGATCCAGAACTCCACTGCACCACTCAGCTGCGTGGTGTGACATCACTGAGGGATGTATATTAGCAAAGGAGGTTCCCAGACAACTTTATTTTGTCTGTGTTACAAAGGCCATGGGAGATTGCTTTAAGGTATCCATCACCCTCTGTACATTACAATAACAGTATATTCAAGTCTAGAAGAGACATGACTCTTGGTCTCTCCCAACCCATCATTGCTATCCTGTTGCAATGTCAGGTCATCTGAGAACATGAGTCCAAAGAGATCTAGGAGGCTTTCCAGTTTGACCTGTAGACAAGTAGTTGCCCAACCTTTTTGAATTTTGAGTAACAGGGAGCTCACTATTTGTATGGCTTTTGGCAAGAAAAAACTTCTTTGGGCTTCAGTTTTCTCATCCATAAAATGAGGGGGTGAACTAGAGGACCTCTAAAGTCTCTTCCAGAGGCATCTACTACCGTAGAGTCAATCCTGGAGTCAGGAAGACTTGAGTTCAAATTCATCTTCAGATACCTCATAGCTAAGTGACCATGGGCAAAAGAGGGACGATAACAGCACCTACTCCCAGAATTATTGTGAGGATCAAATGAGATAATGTTTGCAGAGTACTTAGCACAGTGCCTGGCATATAGTAGGTACTTAATAAATTCTTGTCTCTCCCCCCCACTTCTAAACCAACTCTTTCCAGAGCTCTTATTTTTTTTCTTATGTAAAACAGAAACCTGCCTTTCAGAATTTTCTCCATTGTTCCTAGTTCCGCTATGTGAAATCAAGCAGAAGTCAAATTTATTTCCTATATGAGTCTACTTTCCACTAGATTAAACATCCTTGGTTCAGTGCCTTCAACAGAGACTCAACAGAAGTCCCAATTCCTTCCCCAGACACAGCAGACATTAGGAGGAGAGACGGCGCAAAGTAAAAATTGGGCATGGAGGGAAGATTTTAGAAAAGGGACAAATCACACCTTTTGATGCCATGAGCTCCATGCATATTTTCTGTTCTTATAAAAACCTCCTGACCAAAGAAGAAATTGTTCTCCTTTTATGAAGGAAAGAAACAAGGGATATGTGACTCATCCAGTGTCTCAGATTATGTTAGTGGAAGAGATGAGTTTGATATCAGGCTTTCTGACTCTTAACGCCCCCCCCCAGCCTGTTTAATGACTTGCAACACCTTTGGGTCAGGTTGGTCCACTTGCCCAACCACCTCTCCTCTTTCCCAACAGGTTCGAAGATGAAATTAACAGACGCACTGCTGCTGAGAATGAGTTTGTGGCCCTGAAAAAGGTGAGAGTTGGGATCTTATCTTAAAAAAGGCTAAAACAGGGGGTGGCTAGATGGCGCAGTGGATAAAGCACCGGCCCTGGATTCAGGAGTTCCTGAGTTCAAATCCGGCCTCAGACACTTGATACTTACTGGCTGTGTGACCCTAGTCAAGGTCACTTAACCCCCATTGCCCCGCAAAAAAAAAAAAAAAGGCGAAAACATAAATTGTCCCTTGGGCTCTGGGCATCTCCTTCCTACCTGAAATGCTTGGGAAGCCAATTTGATAATTGTGCAATCACTTCTAAATCTAGTTCTAAAACAAACAAACAAAAAAACACCTGATCTGCCCAGATGGCCACCATTCTCAGATTCTGTTGGCCACAGTTATACAAAATCAGCTCTTCCCCTCCCTCAGTTCAAAAGATGGCAGTGTTCACATTGTCTTGTCTGTATTCTCTCCCTCTACCTTATGCACCCCCCCCACACACACACACAGAGGAAATTCCCATAAAGGGACCAGAGAAGGGAGGCTTACAATTTCCTTCAGACCTACAACCTGGCTTCTTTCTTTTCTTTGCCACCTGATTCCTATGAGGCTATGGGCACAGAACTGTGTGACTAAGTATCTAATGGTATCTTTTCAGGATGTTGATGGCGCCTATATGAACAAGATGAACTTAGAAGCCAAAGTCAACACCTTGGTAGACGAGATAAACTTTCTACAGACCTTTTATGAAATGGTAAGGAACATTTGTGTGTTTGTACACACACACACACACACACACACACACACACGCACACATATTCCAGGTAGGAAAAATATTTGTGAGTGTGTGTATGTGTATATATATAATATATATATATATAACATATATATATACACACACACATATATGTGTAGATATATGTATATATGTGTGTAAGTAGATATATTGGATATATCTGAATATACGCATACATACATATTTCCTACCTGAAGATAGAGAAGAGGAAGAGAACATGGTTCAGGGCAAAAAGTACTGACTTTGGAGTCAGGGGACTTGAGTTCAAATCCTGTGACCTTGGATAAATCCCTTGGACAGTTCTCTTGGCCTCATTTTCTATAGCTGTAAAATAAAGGGATTGGGCTGGTTGGTTTCTAAGACCATTCCAGGTCTAAATCTAGGATTCTGACTGAGATCCTAATGAATGAGGCTATAACCTGAAATAAATACCCAGGAAGCATATCTCCTCAGTATGAATTATCTAGCACTCCCCCAGCAGGTGCTTGAAGCATCCCTGGGAGGATACCTTGAGCGCCTGCTGTGCCCTGTTCTGAGGGCTTTTCCCTCAAGGTGAGACAACTTCCATCAGGTGAAAAGGACAACTCCCAGGATGTCAGAATACTGGGCATCATTCTTGAGAACTTGGGCCATAGCCACTTCTTCCAGCCACTGGCCAGATGCCCCCTCCCTCTGGGGGAATCCTACTCCAAGACTCTCTCTGTAGTTAGGGACCTAAGTCAGCGAGAGAGGGAAGAGAGATGCAGGGTGTAGAGGGTCTTATCCTGAATATGGCCTGAGAAGAAAGGAAACCTAGGTAGGTAAAGAGCAAAAAATCTATGGAATTCACTATAGTTTAACACAAATCATATTCCCTTCTGAATCCCAGGACCTGTACACAGAAATCATCCTTGGGAAGGGGATGGTGGGCACTTTTTTTAATGCCAAGAGTATATGAAGTCTGTCTCCTTCTAACAATAATAATAGTGACAATGATTATACCAATAACACTATGAATAACAACTGACATTAATTACTTTAAACCATCAAGTGCCTTATTTTAACCAATCTTATTTTAATCTTATTTTAGCCAATGTCCCGGAAAGTTTCTCTAGAAATTTTTTGAGACAATGAAGGGACTATAGCCATCTTTTTAAAAAATTATTTTATATTTAAGTTGTGGGATAAAATTAACATTTCCATATTATAGTATAATAAAAAAGATGATTGCACATGAAATCTATTATGTACAACTTGCTATTCTTTTAAATATATAATAAAGTTATCATGTAAATTTCCTTTTTTCCCTTTTTTCTCCTCCTCCCACCCCGAGATGGCTACCATTAGATACAAATGGGTATAGATATGTAAAATTGGTCTATATGTACTTTTATTAATCAGTTCTTTATCTGGACTAGAAATCTAAAGGATGATCTCCTGATAGAAAAGTCAAGTACTTAGTAGGGAGAATGAGACAGATATTTTTTGTACAGTCAATTTGGAAATTTGCATGACCATGTATATTTGCTACAAGGGTTTTATCATAATTTTTTTCTTTTCTTTCTTTTTTTTAGTAGGAGGTAGTAGGAAGGAAAGAAAAACAGAATTTTGTTCATTGAAAAAATATTAAAAAATACTAAAGGAGAAGCATGTATTCTTAGGCATCTGTCATTAGATCCTCTAGTTAGGACTATGTGAAACCTCTCAGAAATCTCATAACCAGGCAGCTAGGTGGCACAGTGGATAAAGCACTGGCCCTGTATTCAGGAGGGCCTGAGTTCAAATGTGGCCTCAAACATTTGACACATACTTGCTGTGTGACCCTGGGCAAGTCACTTAATCCTTATTACCCCCCCCCAAAGAAAAGAAATCTCATAACATAATCTCATAACATCTGTTGGAAATGTTGGAATATTGCATGGCATTTGAGGGTAGATGCCAGGACCTCTAGGTCCTTTCTAGTTATGAAGTGCTCAGATTGAGTTTTCTGACTTGGCAGGAACTGTCCCAGATGCAAACTCAGATCTCCGACACTTCTGTGGTACTTTCTATGGACAACAACCGAAGCCTGGACCTCGATAGCATCATCGCTGAGGTCAAAGCTCAGTATGAGGACATTGCCAATCGCAGCCGGGCAGAGGCAGAGTCTTGGTACCAGACCAAGGTGAGCAGCGGATGCTTCAGCAGTGGGTTCCAGTGCATTGTCTCTCCAAAACTCTCCCACAGCCTTCATGATAATGAAGCCACAACACATAGATGACTAATCCAATTCCTTTGGAATCTGGGACTTCTGATTTCCATGACAATGTTTGAAAACATTCTACATTTCAGATATGATCAGCATATAATTGTCCATGCTGATAGTAGCCTGTCTTTGAGTTATTGGGAGCTAGACCCCTGTGGGTGGGGGAACTATGTTATATATGCTATATGACAGTGTAAAAGAAATAAGGACATAGCTTATGGCCTGGGTTAAAGGTAAAGAGGGGATAACAAATAAATGCTTATTTAAGCACCAACTGGTGCCAAACATTGTGCTAGGCAGTGAGAATACAGGTATATTTTTTAAAGCCCCACTTATAAAGCAGTGTAAAGGAATTGAGTACATGTGATGAATAAGTGGTTACAGCTGGGCAGGGGGGAGGATGAGGAGAGAGAACCAGAGAAAATGGGAGCTTTCCATTACATCCATCCTTTCTGGACTTCTTTCTCTAGCAATAGTATTCGTGGCCATCTTGTCATTCCCGATTCTGACCCTTTCTCTCTGTGTCTCTGTCCTGGCTGTGTATCCCAGCTCTTCCAGTGGAATGGTTATTCTCATTTCTAAGGCAAAGGACTGTGTATTCTACTTTGATCTGAGTCTTAGAGGAAGTATGCTACAAAAGAAAGGATGCTGGATGTGGAAATGAGAAGACTTGGATTTGAATTCTGGTTCTGCCGGTCACTACCTGTGTGACATTGGGCTTCAGATTCCTTAATTTAAAATGAAAGAGTTGGAGGGCAGCCAGGTGGCACAGTGGATAAAGTGCCGGCCCTGGATTCAGGAGGACCTGAGTTCAAATCCAACCTCAGACACTTGACACTTACTAGCTGTGTGACCCTGGGCAAGTCACTTAACCCTCATTACCCTACAAAATAAATAAATAAATAAAATGAAAGGGTTGGTCTAGAGAACATCTAAGGTCTCTTCTAGCTTTAAATCTATGGTCGCATTGATACTACCCAAAAGCTCTTCATACAGGAAATGTTCAGGGCAGAGATGCTGGCTGACAAACTTACTGAGTCTGCTCTTATGACTCTAGTATGAAGAGCTTCAGGTCACAGCTGGACGCCATGGAGATGACCTCCGCAACACCAAGCATGAGATTGCTGAGATGAATCGGATGATCCAGAGGTTGAGAGCAGAGATCGACAGCGTCAAGAAGCAGGTGAGGTCTTAGCTTCTCCAAAGAACCCCTGGTCCACTGGCCAATAACATGTACGAATTGTAACTGGTTGGGGCCACTAGGGCTGGGTCTCCAGGACTGGTATAGTCAATGCCATCAGGTACCACAGGTTATCCTTAGGGGGTGGGTGGAACTCGGTAATAGTTTTTGTTTCTCCCACTTGAATTGTGCATGTACAAGTAGGCTGGGGAAAATCTCCAAAATACTGGAAACAATATCACTAGAGTCAAGTCATATTTAATCCTTCTGCAATTCAAATTCAATTCAATTCAAAATAAGTAATAATCAGGGGCAGCTAGGTGGCCCAGTGGATAGAGCACTGGCCCTGGAGTCAGGAGGACCTGAATTCAAATCTGACCTCAGACACTTAACACTTACTAGCTGTGTGACCCTGGGCAAGTCACTTAACCTCAATTGCCTCACCAAAAAAAATGCAATAATTGAGCACCTGCTAGACTAAATTTTTTTAAAAGTCAATTCCTTTGAGTATCTTATATTCTACTGGAAAAATCACCAAAAGGGCAGATTTCTTATTCCCATAAGCTCCAGTGAAAAGGCTGTTTTCTTTCTGGGTTTATCCTGGTCTGCTTATTGGAATTCCATTCAAGAAGCATGAGAACCTTTGTGAGTTATGTCCAAAGTAAATCAGTGTGCTTTGTTGAAATGAGCATTAGCCTGGGGACACAAGGGACCTGGGCTCCAATCTCAGCTCCTCCATTAACTTGTTCTGATCCCTTGGTTAAGTCATTTATCTCCCAAGACCTCAGTTTTCTCAAGTGCAAAAGAAAGGGATTAAACTTTTTTAAGGTCTCCTTTAACTCTGAAATGTAATTGTATGTGTCCCTCTGTTCTCCCTGCAGTGTGCCACCTTGCAGACAGCCATCGCTGATGCTGAACAGCGTGGTGAGATGGCTCTCAAGGATGCCCGGGCCAAGCTGGTAGACCTTGAAGATGCCCTGCAGAAAGCTAAGCAAGACATGGCACGTCAGCTTCGGGAGTACCAAGAGCTGATGAACGTCAAGCTAGCCCTGGATATAGAGATTGCCACCTACAGGAAGTTGCTGGAAGGAGAGGAATGCAGGTGGGAGAATCAAAGCCACATTCGTCCCCAAGGCAGGCTGGGCACAGCTGGCTAATGTGTAGTGACTAAGCAGAGTTTCCAAGGATTCAGGTCGCTGCTGGAAAATCCCACGGAATGAATATGCATGTATGCAGGCCAGTCAGTGACTAATACCAATAGTATGCTTTTTGCTCCAGGAGTCCCTTCTAAGGGAAAAAGCTGGGGCCCTGTTCTGTCCTTGGTGCCAGGCTGATTTCTTATTAGCTCTTCAAACCCAGTTTCAACATGGCACAGAATCCAGACCTCACCTTGGGCCTAATAACTGGCTCTTGTGAAAGGAAAAACAATTCTCCTGACAAGTTTCCAGCAAGAGTATGGAAAGAACACTGAGGTGGAAGTCAAGAGATATGGGTTCCAGTCTCAGCTCCTGCCACTAACTGTATGTGTGGCATCGGGCAAATTGCTTCTCTGTCTTTGGCCTCAGTTTCCTTATCTATAAAATTGCATGGGGGTTGAGGGAATGGCAATCTAGAATTCAAAGTCCTAGCCTCTGAATGGATACAAAGGGACTCCTTAAATATACAGAACCACCTGGTCCATAAAATAAGGGTGTGAACCAAATCACATCAGGTTTTCCAAAAGGTAAAGGAGCTGTAGTGTGCCTGGTCAGTCTGATAAGAGTGTAGCGATATGCACAGAAATGACAGCCCCCTGTGAACTGTTACAAGCAGAGTCAACCCAAAGGAATAATGATACAAAATGGTGACCAGGTGAGCAAAGAGACATCATTGAGGTCCTTCTTTATAAAGGGAAAGGGAGGAGGAGAGGAAATAAGCATTTATATCTCAGGCACCGTGCCTAACCACTATATCAGTATTCTTTCATATAATCAAAGCAATCATAAGCTGTGTTTTTTTTTTCAAAAGGAAATAATGGGTTCCATTATATAGGAGGCACTTTTAATTTGCTTCTGGATTTCGTTGTTGCTCAGAGTGTCCTCCTAATATATTATACCAGCCCAAACACTAGCCAAGTACCTGACAATAGCTCATTATTAAGACAGTTCCCTCCTTATGTGACAGGTTTCCAGGTTCTGCCTTGAAGCCAACAGATGACTAATGATCATTTCCATGAGGTGTTTGACAAGCTTATGTGAAAATAAAATTCCATTGCCCAAATTGCTGCCTTTCCTTTAATGTCTCCAATCCACCCATTATTTCAATTATTGTATGATTGTTATTGTTATTTTAATTGCAATTGCTCTTATTTGGATCATACAAAGGGGCCACCATTTGCTGAATACAAGATGTAACCTTTCTCTCTTTTGTTCTCCTCAGGTTGAGTGGAGAGGGAGTTGCTCCAGTCAATATCTGTGAGTATCATTTCCTTTGATATTATTGCAGTAAATTCCTATCCTTTACACCACTTTAAGAGATGGTAGTTGAGGTTATTAGCCAGCTAATTAATTTGCATGGGGTTTTCATCTTGCAATTTTTGTTGCTGCCCTGAAGGTTGGGAGGTTTTGCAAAAGTCAGTAAACCGTAGGGGCCATGCCGGGAGGTGAAAAGAATACCATCTTTGGAATCCAAAGCTCTGGATTCTTTTCCTGGTTCAATCCCTGATCTAAAACTGAACTTCCGTTTTGTCACCTGTAAGGCACACTTGCTCTAAGGGTGCTGTGAGGATCAGATAAGATAAAATGCTTTTTAAGTGGGAAACTACTAAATAAATGCCAGCTATCATAAGGCACTTTGTATAGTGGAATCTAGAGTTAAGAAGACCTCGGTTCAAATCTCACTTCAATTTATCAGTTGTGTGACCATAGGCAATTCACTTAACCTTTCTGTATCTCTTTCCTCAATGGCAAAATGGGAAGAGCAATACATCTAAGACTTAACCCCCCAGTATTGTTGTGAGATTCAAGTGAGAAAATGTTTGTAAGTCACTTTTCAAGAGTTAAAGTGCTATCTATTACCATCATTATTTAAAAAATAACTAATTCTTTTACTGACACTCCCCACCCTCCTGAACTGTTTTGGAAGGTGGAATTCTTTACCACCAAAGATATCTTCTCTGGAATCCTTTGTAGCACTTTGGAGTCCTAGCCCAGGGCTAGTTGACATAGACACATTCCAGCCTAGAATCAGAACAATAAGATGAGTCAATATCTGAGGTTCCCTTCTAGCCCAGACATTATAAGATTCACTTGCAGCTTAGATCTTCTTTCCATAGAACTCAAAGTGGGGTTCAAGGAGTTTTAAAACAAGAGGCATCTTAGCCTCTGGACGTATGCCAAAATGTCCTTAAGGAGTAAGCTGGCTCCACCTCTGATTCTGATTGTCTCTTCTTCTTTTGGCAGCTGTGGTCACCTCTACTGTCTCCAGCGGCTATGGCAGCGGCAGTGGTGTCGGCAGCACCGGCCTGGGTTTGGGTGGGAGTGCCAGCTACTCCTACACCACCAGTGGTGGGCACAGCCTGGGTGGGGGTTTGGGGAGCACTGGCTTCAGTGCTAGCAGTGGCCGAGGCCTGGGGGGCAGCTTTGGAAGTGGCAGCAATTCCAGCGTTAAGTTTGTCTCCACCACCTCCTCTAGAAAGAGCTACAAGCATTAGATGCCCTCCATCAATATCTCTCTCAATTTCACTTCATCCTGGATCTTGGCTCAGACTTCTTACTACTGCCCACATTCAGGGGTCATCTCTCCATTCCCAGATGCCTAGGTCTTTTGGTATTCTTTTCTCTTCCTTGCCAGCCAGTCAAGCCATCCATCTACCCATTTGATATACTTTTGATGCTGCTGAGGAACTGGGAGTCACAATCACAGATAGGTCTCCAAACCCTAACATAGCTCATTGGTTCTTAGATAAGTCATAGTCTATTCATAGACACTTAGCTCTGCTGTCCAAGATATAATGGCAAAGCCATTTCAAGACAATTCATTTCAACAAGCCTTTGCTATGTGCAAAAAAAGCAGTGCTAATTCCTGGGATGTCCAAGTCACAATTTAGTTTCAAAAGATTCCCTTAAGACTTCTCTACATGCAAGAATATAGGGGGGTGCCATTTCTCTAAGGTCATTTCCACAAGTGCTTTCAGATGAGTTCCTCTTGTGGGAACAGTATGTCCTGCTGATATAATTTTGTTGGCTGCCCCATCCTGTGGTTGTATATAAACTGCTCTCAGAAGGTATTCCCTCCTTCCTTTGCCTTCAAGGAAATTGTCTATTAAAATGCATGTGTAATATATATATATAGGCTCATGGATTCTGTTCGGGATGGTGAAAGGCACCAAGGGATCAAGAACTCATTCTAAGGTTCAAGAACTGGCTAGATAATGGATAGCCTACTTTCTTTTCCAGTACACAAAGGGTTCAGAGAAGAAGGAGCAGAGAGATGTGGATGGGCAAAGAAGTAGGAGGTTATTTCAGGGAAAGGCAATGATTGGTGTAAAAACCCATCTTTGTCAGTTTTCTCTCTTATTCACATATTCCTCATTCCACCATTTCTATCTTCCTGATTCCCCATCTCTCGCTGAGGATGGCATTGTTCTAGAACAGAAGACCCTGCTCCCATCTCACAGAGTCTTCCAAATTAAGGGCAGGATTCTGTTTTCCTTCCAAACAGAAAATATGTTCCACAACAGCTGATATAGGGTTGCCCAGCCCTCTACTCCAGAGAGGCAGTAAAGGGACGGATTGTTCCAAGACAACTTCCAACATGCCAACAGGAGTGGAGAAATAATAGGCTGGGGAGAAGAGTTAAAAGCCAACCCCAGGGGCAAAGTTTTCATAAAAGAGAGAAGTTTAGGTCCTTAATTGTTAGACACATCCGGGAATCTAGCAAATTCCTTAGTTTACAGGCTTCCCAGACCCTTTCATTAGGGCTTGGCCAAGGGTGTGGCTAAAATGGGATAACCTCCAGGATAGTGGTAGTAGTGATGGGGAGGGGGCTGTATTCAAAGTGGTCTCAAATAGGAAGCATTTTCAGGGGCCCCTAGTCTTGGGTGGCTGAAGGGGTGAGAGGGATTTTCTCAAGACTAGGGGATAGGAAAACAATCGATATTAAGAAAATGTTAAATGACCAAGGACCAAGGGGTGTGTGTGTGTGTGTGTGTGTGTGTGTGTGTGTGTGTGTGTGTGTGTGTGTGTTTGTGTATGTTGGAGATGAAGGAGATACAAAACACTAAGGAAATTTTTCAAATGTTCTTTCAATCCACATGAGTAAAGCGCTATGGACCAGGAATAAAGAATTAAGAACAAAGAATGGAAAGAATAAAGGGAAAGAACAGCAGCAAAACAATAAAAAAAAAGAGCATGGTGATGATGACCAATTTTTGCTCCAAAGAGGAGATAGAAATAGGCATATCCTGCCTTTCTTTATAGATTTGAGTGCTTATGGATGTAGAACACTGCCTAAAATGTCAGATTTTGTGGCTCTGTTGGTCAGTTTTACTGGACTGCTTTTCTTTCTCTGTTTTGTATTAATTGATGTAAGGGATGGCTCCCTGGAGGGGACAGGGAAAAGGTATTTTTGAAAATTTATGTTAAAAATATATCAATAAAACCTTTTTAAAAGAATTAGGGGTGTAAGAGATAAACATGCAAAATGGGGAGGATCTGGTTGCATCATAAAGATGAAGGATGTATGGTTACAAGAACTAGAAATGGGAGAATTTTACTGGACATAGAATAGGGTAATGTTAAGTGTCAGAAATCCCCAGGTCTGGTCCTGCCTCTGATAGGTGTGTTCATGATTCCCTCAGTGATTATTAGTGGGACATGAAAAATGGACCACAGCCAGACATGCCAAGGAGATGAATTCAATGCAGTGGTCTGTGATCTTCTCTGGCCAAGCCCAGTTTCCAAAGAGAATATAAGGCTAGAGTTCTAGAAAGGCAAGATTGAGAAGGATCTCTGTTCCTTTTTTTTGACAGTCCCACTTCTCTAATCTCTCTGCAACTACTTTCCTAATGGCTCAACGATCTGTCAGCATCAAGTCCACTGGTGGCAGCCGGAGTTTCAGTGCCTCCTCGGCATCACTGCTCCCAGGCTGCCGGACCAACTTCAGCTCGGTGTCTGTCTCCCAGGGAGGGAAGAGTGGGAGCCGTCTTGGAGGCAGCTTTGGGACCAGGAGCCTCCACAACCTCGTAGGCGGCAAAAGGATCTCTGCCAGTGGGGTATACCACTCCAGCAGAGCTGGCTATGGGGGTGCTAGCTGTGGTTTGGGGTATGGGGGCATAGGATACAGGGTTGGGGGATATGGGTTTGGAGGTGGAATGATGTCAGGATCTGGAGGCATCCACGAAGTTACAGTCAATCAGAGCCTACTGGCTCCCCTCAACCTGGAGATTGACCCATCCCTCCAGAAAGTTCGGAAGGAAGAAAAAGAGCAGATCAAGACTCTCAATAACAAATTTGCCTCCTTCATAGACAAGGTAAGAACCTGCTTCCCCTAGTGGCCTATTGGTTAATCTGTCTTTTTTTTTTTTTTTTTTTGCTTTTTTTACTGGGGGGTGTGGGAGGTGGGTAAAGGTTAAGAAGAGAGAGTGAGCAACTATGGCCTCAACCCAAGAAGCTCTACTCCATGGACAAGTTCCAAGGGATTTTATTCAATGTTCTTTGGTCTTCCAATTGGTGAAGCAGAGGACACAGAATGTTTGTTTGGACTTCCATACTCATGAGAAATGATGTTAGGTTGGCAATATGTTCAGATCATTTCTTTTTCAATGGATGATGACTGAGAATGAGATGGCTTTTTCACTGACCAGGTGAAGCTAAAAAATAGAATGAAATAATGATAAACTTGGTCAAGGGTGAATGCCTGTCTAAGAACAATGGGGTATCTGTCCAGTGATTCAAGAGGGATGTGGAGAGTGGAAGCAATCTATGCTTTTAGTCCTTCTTTCATGGAGGAATAGCTGGCTTGACCCCAGAACACACTGATTGGTTCCTTGGATATTTTCTCTAGTTCTGATATATGAATATCTCATCTTCTATAGCTTCTTATGACCTCAGTCTCCATTTAATACCTGGACTGACTGATCACCGTCTTATTCAAGAAATAACAGGGACAATGATCTGAATAATCTAGAATTCTTCTAAATCTGTGGTGTGGGAGAAACTAAAATTCAGGAAATCTGGGTTCTATTCTTCAACCTGACTCTCTAATTAGCCATGTCACCTTGGGGAAGTCATTTCCTTTACATGACTTCTAAGAATTCTTCTGGTTCTAGCAGTCAGTGATTCTATAAAATATTTACATCATTAGGGTCATTGTCTGGGTAGACTATGCCAGGAGCATGGCCATAAAAGTAGTTCTTAAACTTTTTAATCCTGTGATAGGGCTCATCCCATCCTGCGTTTTTCCTTTTGCTTCTACTTTCAGACTTCCATGGCTTCTGAAAAGAGGGGGTTAGATCTTTAGTTGATCCAGGAAGGAATCAGGGTGTGGTCATGTGATTCTATCATTATTTGATGGCAAATGGCAATGGCATGTCAGATTTCATGGTAAGGAAAGAAAAATAATTAGCAGCAAAATATAATGAAGAGACTCTTTGTCAGCAGAACCAAGTTCTATTTTTTTGCTGTCCCTAACTCATTGTGTGACGTTAGGTAAGTCACTTCTCTACCTCTGTGCCTCAGTTTACTCATCTACAAAATGAGATGGTCATGGGGACATCTTGGTGGCAAAGTGGATAAAGCACCAGCCCTGGATTCAGGAGGACCTGAGTTCAAATCTGACCTCAGACTCTTGAAACTTACTAGCTGTGTGACCCTGGGCAAGTCACTTAACCCTCATTGCCCCGCAAAAGAGAGAGAGAGAGAGAGAGAGAGAGAGAGAGAGAGAGAGAGAGAGAGAGAGAGAGAGAGAGATGGCCACTTTATCTTCTAATCATTTATGAGTCTAAATGGGGAAATAGTCCTATGGTCACGATTACCAAAAAGACAATGGAGCCTCAGCCACTTTTGTGTCCTGATTCACTCTCATTCCCACTATGCTTGGTTTGAGAAATGTTCTTTAGAGGTAAGGTTTATCTTCCAAACCTTCTATGATAAGTCCTGAAAGATTGAATGATGCTAGAAGCCATTGCTACCATTGGGTTAAGATATTAATCAGGATCTTGACTAAGTCTAGAAAGCCATATCAGTAGCATAGAATCTCAGAATGTTAGAACTCGCAGGGACCTAAAAGATCATCACATCTAATCTATTATTTGATGGATGAAGAAACTTAGGCATGAAGTGGGAGGGGACGACTCACCAAAGGCTATCCAGATAGTTTGAGAAGGAAGACAGGTACTGAAATGCAAAGCTATAACTAAGAATGTTGGTTCCTGGAACAAACTGAATCTTGACTGTCCTGCTGAGGAGGTTGTAGTAGAAAGCAAATGGGTTTCTGGGAAAGATAACTCAATTGAGTATGGTATTGTAGGAGGAGGGATTACTCATCTCCCTCCCCTCCTCAACCATCTAGAGACTTCACTCTCATACCACCTTCAAGGAACAGCCTTCCTTCCATCCAGCTTCTGTGGAGGTCAAACATCAAAGAATTATGAGATGCAAAGTATAAGGTGTTCCCCCACCACAGTAGGGAGAAAGCCCACATCCTACTGTCCAAGATTCTAGCATTTGGGGCAATGTCCCAGAGGATCAACCCTAGTTTTAGCTCTGCATCTCATTGTCTCATTCTAGCTTTTCTGAATTACAGGGTTAACTGAGTTCATGTAGATTTGGACAAAGCATGAGTAACACAATTTAGATTCAATTTTGGAAGTAAACTTGATATGTTCTTCTTTCCTGTCAAGTGTCTTTTACTTATTTGGTGAAGAGAGACAGATGTCTTGGGAATAAGACCCTGCTTCTCTTGGGCATTCCAAACAGCTTTGATTTATTCAGTTTCCTTTTCTCACTTTCTTTGCTTCACTTAAATAAAGGTTCTTCCTATTTCATCTTCCAAGTGGAACCACCACTAAACAGCTTTTTAACACTAGTTTCTTTTCAAAAATGGAGCAGAGGAGGAAAAATATGCTTTCTTGTCTTCAACATTTCCACTTTGCTGTTAAAACTAGACAATTTCTTCATATGCTCTAACCAGTGAAAGGAAATTGTTTCAGAATGCTTCAGTTTATTTTCTCTCTGGGGGAAAACAGGTTCGCTTTCTGGAGCAGCAGAACAAGGTCTTGGAGACAAAATGGAGCATCCTCCAGGACCATAAGACAACCAAAGCCAACATCGAACCCTTGTTCGAAGCTTATATCAGCAACCTGAGGAGGCAGCTGGAGTGCCTGGGTGGAGAAAGAGGGAGGCTAGAAACTGAACTGAAGAGTATGCAGGATGTGGTAGAAGACTTCAAGAACAAGTGAGTATGAAGGGAATACAAGCCAGAATCTCATTCATCTCCTTGTCCTGAGCACCTCCTATGCCCAGTATATTCCAGCTATTTCAGAGGAGACTCAGAATTAGAAGATACAGCTTCAGGGAGCACACAGCCAGATGGGAGAGGCCAGAAACATTCCAGAAAAAGAATAGAATAGGGGCAGCTGGGTGGTGCAGTGGATAAAGCACCAGTCCTGGATTCAGAAGGACCTGAGTTCAAATCTGACCTCAGACACTTGACACTTGCTAGCTTTGTGACTCTGGGCAAGTCACTTAACCCTTATTGTCCCCCCCCCCAAAAAAAAAGAATACAATAGATTCAGGAAGCTGGACAGAGTTCCAGACAGATGTCATGAGGGATGGGAAAAGAATTGAAATTGGCTCAGAATAACATAATTACACTATTCCCAAGAATCTGCCCCAACCCTAAATGCCTTAAAAAACCAGTTTGCATTGGTAGCGTAGCTCCTGTTTGTGGAATCCAACCTTGGGGAGCATGGACTAAGAGGATGTGATGCTGAATCCAGAAGATGACATAAAAAAAAAGGAAAGGGAAAAAAATTAAAATTAAAATTAATGTCTTCTGTGTTAACAAATGAGAAGCAAGCCATAGATAATCCCAAACACAGGGTTATCCAAAAGTAATTTCTGTTGACCTTTGGCATAAATTACAGATTTATCTTCCTAATTTTGCTCACTCTAGCCCCACTGATGTTAGATTTAGAAAGCACTTTTGGAAGTCATCTAGTCCAACCCACTGATTTTACAAAGGAGGAAACTGAGGAACAGAAAAATGAAGTCTCTTGTCCCAAGTCTGGTTAGTGCCAGAGCCAGAAAGAGACCATTTCACTTTACCATGAGATCCATCTTAAAATGAGTGCTCATTCCCTGAGGATACCATATGTAGGAAGGTAAAGCCTGGAACAGGACTAAAGACAATGGGAAACTTGTCCAGCATTAAATATTGACCATGTGATAGAAGATCATCTAATGCCAAAGGATAATCTATAACTAGTAGCCTATTTTTTTGCAGGTTTGAGTTAAACAATGTCAATTTTCAAAAGTTTTTTTCTTCTCTGGGCACCTGTTGGGGGTTATAGACTGGAGTGAGGCTGGGGTGTGTAGGGCAGAGAGCAAACAAGGAAGCAGCCTGTGGAACCCATCCCAGCTCTAAATTCCAATGATCCTGAGTTAAAACTGAAAAAATTATGGAAGCCAAGAACCATTGAAGAAAGGTGCTGGGTAGAGGGACCTTGAAACTTTAGACGAGGGGTTTGGAATCAGTGGAAAGGTTTGATGAGGAAATACAGAATATGAACCAATAAACCTAACAAAGAAAGTACATGGAAGTACTTCATTGTCTTCAAGTCTGAGGTAGCATAAACTGCTTGTTGCACACACACTAAGAAAAATCAGGTGGTGGGGGAGGGAGGAGAGGATCAGTAGAGATACAAGCTAGACAAGAAGACAGACATCTTAGCTTTCAGTGGGTATTAGTACACAGTAGAGTAGCTGGCAACTTCTTTCCTTAAGATCCAGAATAGCTGACAGACTCTCTATCTGTTCCTGGGTTAGAAGAAGTGCCTAAAGGCAGATGATTAACCTAAACCAGATGATTAATTTTTAGGGTAATATATTTAATCGCCTTAGATTCAGTTAGAAGAGACCTTACAGGTAGGTCATCTAGTTCAACTCTTCATTCAATGAACATATGAGGAAACTGAGGTTTCAAGATGTTAAATGATTTGCCTAAGGTTATACAGGTCATAAGATGCTCAGGTTTGAGTCGAGTTTCTCTCTCTCTCTCTCTCTCTCTCTCTCTCTCTCTCTCGCTCTCGCTCTCGCTCTCGCTCTCGCTCTCGCTCTCGCTCTCGCTCTCTCTCTCGCTCTTCATCCAGCATATTCTTTTTACTCCACAACTTTCCCTTCTTAGTTTCCACCCTGTGATTTGGGGGAACTGAATGAACTCATAGGAAGCCTCCACCTTCCCTGGAGAAGAACCAAGAAGAACTCACAGGATCCTTGTGTGGATCCCAGGGAAGACCCAAGAAAGGGAGACTATAAAGCCTCTTACCTCCCTTTGATGTTTCCTTTATTGCCTCAGGGTTTAGTCCCTGGACACATTCCACAAAGATGTGGTAAAGGGACTGGGAGCCAAGGGACAGGTAATTCATTGTGGGAGCCTGGAAAGCTGCCCAGAGACATACATATAATCAACCTTTCTGACATTTCCCAGTAAGAGGAAACAGAAAGGGGGATCTCCTACCTCCCCTACATTAGAGGTAAGGAAACTAACCCTGAGACATTACATGATTTGTCTGATGTCACAGAAAATCAGGGTGGAGTGAGATTTAAAGTCTGGTTTCTCTGGTCTAAAACAATGGAGTTTGTCGGCTGTGGTGTAATCTCCTCCCCACCCCCTCTGCCTTTTTTTTTTCTTTTCTTTTTTTTAACATGAGGCCTCCTCTGCCTAGTGGCTTAACACCATGCAACTTTACCAAGTTGTTTTGGAGAAACAGTTCAACAATTTTTATATTGTCTCTCCTTGATCTGTTCCCCAGATCAGTTGTCTTTCTGATGTTTCAGGTTCTCTTCTGTTTTTTTCTAGTTTTATTATTTCTTGGTTTCTTATAACATCATTCTGTTCTATTTACCCAATTCTAGTTTTCAAGGAGTTATTTTCTTCCTTAAGATTTTGGATTTCTTTTTCAAATTGGTTAACTTTCTTTTCATAATTTTCTTGGATTGCTTTTATATATTTTCCTAATTTTTCCTCCATGTCTCTTCCTTGATTTTTAAAATTCCTATTTATTTTTTTCCTAAGAGATCTTTTGGGGTTTGTGACCATTTGACATTACTCTTTAGGGTAGGAGTGGCTTTTTTTAAACCTCATTAGCTTCCTTTGAATGTGAACCCAGATCTTCTTTTATATCAAAGTAGCTATTTATGGTCTGGTTCCTCTTTTTTTTTTTTTTTTTGCTTACTCATTTTTATTTTGTTTTGTTTTAATTTTGGCAGCTTATTATTATAATCAAGTTTTAGTTCTGAGTTGTGGGTAATGTTGTCCTATGCCTCAGGTTCTCCTTACTGTTATTTTCTGAATGTTGTCAGGGCTGCTAACTTTATTATATCTTTCAAAGGAATAGCAAGTCATACATGATAGATTTTGCAATTTCATGTGCAAGCATCTTTTTTATTATACTGTTATGGAAATGCTTGTCTTATTCCATAAATTATAAAATAAATAGATGGATAGATGATAGATAAAAAGAAAGTCTTCCTTTTCCTTATGTTCAGATTCCCTGATTTTAATGCCACTTAACATCTCGTTCATTTCAACAGATACGAAGATGAAATCAACAGACGAACAGCAGCAGAGAATGAGTTTGTGGTGCTCAAGAAGGTGAAGAGGGAGAGAAAGATGTTCTAATATTGAGTCGGGTCTGCCCAGCGTCATTCCCATGGGGTGGGAAATACCCAATTAGCTCAGATTTTTCTAAAATGGAACCTCTTGACCTAGAGAGAACACCATAACTGATAAATGTCCAATAAGCTCAAATTTTTCTGAGGTGGAACAGAGAAGGGAATTCTAGACCCTACACATCCCCTCAGAGACCCCAAAGTGATATCACTCAAAAGATGACCAAGTCTCACCCCCAAGAATTCCCACCCCTAAGCTATACCCCATAGCCTGGCATTTGGAAACTCACTCACCCAGCTGAGTAGAAGTAGTTCAACCGGATTTGTGAGCCTGAGGGGGGAATTAAAATCTGGGAAGGACAAGAATTAAAATAATAGTTTCCGATGTTGCATTTCAGGATGTGGATGCAGCTTACATGAACAAGGTGGAACTGGAAGCCAAGGTTGATGCCCTGACAGATGAAATCAACTTTCTTAGGGCTTTCTATGAGGCGGTAAGGAGGGCCTTAGTCCTTCCCTTCCATCCCTTTCCCCATTTCATTTCACTCCCATATATCTCCTGGAACTACTTGCTCCCTTGACTCATGGGATATGGAAGGTACCACCTCCTCTCCTTCCCCTTTAAGTTTTGTTTGAAACCACCATATCCTGCATTCACAGACTCATTCTTCCTATAAGGGAAGGTCTTTTTTAAAAGGTACAGAGGAAAGTGGCTGCTGGTCATTCTCCTAAGCTCACAACTCTGGGTCTGGCGAAGCCAATCTATATCTCCTCATATGGTGATTTCATCCCCTCTGCCATCCATGACTGTGATTTAACTAGTTGGGAGTGGGAAGCCACAGCTAATCATTGCTATCAGTCTATAATCAGGAAGAAAGTTACCAAAGAAAGGGGCTCATGACAGAATGAAACTGAGAAATATGGAAAATTACCAGGATCAAGGCTCCCCTTTCCTTTTCTCCCAACCAATATTTTGTGTTCTTTTAGTCTCTTTCTAGGCTGAGGGGATGAGGAGTGGATGCATATCACTGACAACAGATGGCTTCTTTTTCATTTAAATTTTAACTGATGTTTTATTTTTAGATCACCTTCATTTCCCATATATCCCTTCGTCCCTCTTTCCCAGAAAGCTATCCCTTATAACAAAAATTAAAAACAGGAATAAAAAAAGTTCAGCAAAGCCAACCAAAACAAAATCATATGTAGTATCCCATACCCATTATCCTTCACTTCCTGAATGAAGGGAGGCACAATCTTTTCTTTGGGTCCACACTTGATCATTATCATTTAACATCACTCAATTTCTCATTATTGCTTTCATTGTTGTTGTGAGGGTAGATAGTTTCATAAATGGTGTTGTAAAATGCCCACCAAAGATACTATTCCCTAAATTTGCAGGACAACCCAGGCATCTACTGCAGGACATCGACGGGAAAATAATTAATAATACATGTTTCTGGGTACAAGCAACACACTTGTTGCCTAGTTGTACCTGAGGAGGATTAAGGCCAATAAATTAATCAATTACTCAAAGAAATTCAGGTGGGATAATTAGTAATAACATCCATTTATATAGAGCTTTGTGGCTACAAAATACCTTCCTACCTCATCAGCTCTATGAGTTGGTAATGTAAATATTACTGCCGATAAGGAGAAAGTCTCGGAGTGGTTAAGTGACTTGCCCAAAGAAATGTATCAAGTGAGTGGTACTTAAGTGGAACAAAAATTGAGCTCTTCTGACCATAAGTCTAGTATTCCCTCTACTACTTTGTGTTATGGCTTAAGAAAGGGGAATAAAATTTTAACTTCCAGTAGAAGTTGGTTAGACTGTCTTTCCATTATAGTATTAGTTATTGATGTTATTATTACCTTATTCTGCTTGATGATTTTTCTACTTTCTGCCACCTCTGATTCTGAATAAAGCCAAGGTCTGGCAAGTCAACTTATGACAGCTACCAGAAAAGATCAAACTAAAATATTTAATTTCCTATTCTGTGATGTATGTGAGGTAGATGGTTGTCACAATTGGAGACAGGAGAAGAGGCTCTACTTAAATTGGTGTTTGCATGAGTAAGAAGTGACTTTACCTACCTCTGAACCACTCTTGTTTGAGCCTCTTTTAGGGGACTCATCACATTCCCACCTTATGGTTGAGTTGTTTGTGTGCTTCCTATCTCCCTTGCTAAACTATATAATCCTTGATGTTCTGAGTCTTATTCATTTTGTACAAATGAAAGGGCTTTGAAGTAAATGTTTTTGAATAAATTGATGACTACATTTGCAAGAATATAGATTATATGTAAGGACAGAAGTACATTTTAAAAACAAATATGAATTTCTTGTAGAAAATCCATTTAGGATTATGCATACTATTGCCCCATCCCATTAACACAGATAAAAGAATCAGCTTTAATTCTCTTCATATAGGATCTGTAACAATATTTTAGCTAATTTAGGCCTAATTTGGGGGAACTAATCTGACTGGAGAACTAATCTGGGGATTTTTGACTCGTTGGCTATCTGACTGCTATTAATTTCCTAAGCCAATCTGTTAGGGACTTTTAAAAATGTCTCCACACTTGCTCTGCTCCCAAGTTGATAAGCAAAAGATTAAGAGGCCTCTTAATTAAATAATCAAAGCAGAATTTATTTATAAAAATCAATGTAAACAATAAGGGTTAAGAAATGCAAATTATACAACCTGTCTGCTTTTAATACAATAAGGGCTGTTGCCGCCTCTTGCCTTAGGGTATGCTCCAGCTTTCTCCAACTTTCACTCTTTTTCTCCTTCACTCTGGCTCCATACCATTCCTGCCTCTGTCTCCTCTCTTCCTGTCTTCTTAATCTTCTGGCCTCCCCCAACCTCCATACATCTCCCTCGCTCAGCGTCTCTAGTGTCTCTCCGTCTCCTTAGCCTCAGTCTCCTTAGCGTCCTTGTAGCAGCCTCCTTTCTGTCTGTTCCTCCCTTACTGTCTTCTTAATCTTTCGGCCTCCCTTTCTCCAACTTCACTTTCTCCCCTCACCTGTACCATCTTCCCCTGCTCTCTTAATCTTCTGGCCTCTCCCAACCTCCGTATGTCTGTCCCCTCTGAAAAGCCCCTTACTCCCTACCACTCCTTCCTCTGTCTGTCTCCTCTCTTACTGTCTTCTCCAACCTCCTTGTACTGTCTCCCTCTCTCTTACTGTTTTCTCCCCTCCATATATGTTCCTTTTCTCCCCTCAAACCTCCTGCTCCCTGCGCCCCGCACAGGCCAAGCTAATCTGCAAGCCGTGATGCCCCCGACGCTCAAGTGTCCTGTGCGTACCACACCCAGGGCTCTAGGGTCCCATGACCCCTGCTGTGCGCCTGGGACTTCTGCACAGGCTATGCCAGAGGCTGGCCTGGATGAGCCCAGGATCTCTGGGATAGATCCTCTCAGGGTGGAGGGAGCTGGGGCTTTTTCCCCCAGCTGTCTGACCTGGTATCTGGTAAAGCCCATGGGGCTTTTTGGCTCAGCTGAAGTGGAGGGGGAGGGGCACCAGCCCCTCTTACACAGAAAAAACCCGAGGACCTAAGGCTTTTTAATCTCAGGCCAAAGGCAGGGAACCCAAATCAAAATAAATTTCCACAGATCATAGATTTAAGTTGAAAAGGACACTTATAGGTTATATAATTCAATCCCTTCATTTTATAGAAGAGAAAAATGTATTGCAAATGTAACTTGTCCAAGGTCACACTGTAAATGGCAAAGTAAAGGTTTAAAACCTAGATCCTTTGATTCCTTTCAACTAAAGAGGCAGCTCTCAGATAAAATACATCAAAGGAGCTCATTCAAATGGTAGGCGATATTCTAAGAGTTCTAGACAGTTCCTCTGTCTCTCGATCTCTAAAGAAGTTTTAGAAAATCTGTCTTTTTCACCTCTCTTTCCCTTTTGCCCTCTGTCCCTCTCCATCTCCCTCTCCTCTCTCTTTGTCTCTGTGTCTCTCTATCTCAGTCTGACTCTCTCTTATACACATATACACACATTCCTCAATTCCCATATTTCTGTGCTTGTATCCAATCACAGGAGTTGGCTCAGCTTCAGGCCCAGATATCAGAAACTTCAGTGGTCCTGTCTATGGACAACAACCGCAAACTAGACCTGGACAGCATTATTGCCGAGGTCAAAGCTCAATATGAAGACATTGCCAACCGAAGTCGGGCTGAAGCAGAGTCCTGGTACCAGTCAAAGGTGAGGAGATAAAGGAGAAATAGTTTGGAGCCAGAAACAGCCACTCACTCATTCCTTGGTTTTAAATTTCTCCTGTGTGTAATAGAATCTAGTTCTAGGAACTTGGAAGAGATGGAAAGGATGTAAAAAGTAAGCAGTCCCTTCCTGAGGGAGGGGGAGCTCTCAGTCTGTTAAAGGAGATGAGATATACACTGAAGACATAGAGACAGAGAGATAAGGTCAAGGAGATGAGAAATGATTGAATGAAGCTCTAGATATTGATGTTGGCAGATGGAAGGGGGAGAAACAAGTGAAATAGTCTGCCCAAAGAGAGAAATAATGTGGAGCAAGGTTTTAAATTTAGAGGGAAGACAAGGCTAAATGGAAAGGGTAAGTGTGCATCCTATATGACAAAGAGAATACCATGGGTAAAATTTTGATGTGGTAGGACAAGGACCAGATTTGACCAACTCAAGCAGAAATACTAGACCAGGGAATCTTAGGAGATAGTGAGGGCAGGTACAAGGGGATGCCATAAAGATCCAGGAGATGACTTTGAGTTTGCTATCATAGATAATGGGGGTAACTATATGACTTTGAGCCTGTATTGAGCCATAATTCTGGACTGAAAGACTGGTCATCAGGAAGTAAGTGAGACAATTACCATGGCCATCTAGATATGTGGTGAGGAAGGTCTAGAATAGAGTAGTGGTTATAGAAATTGACAGAATGAAAAAAAAGAAATTGACAGAATGGAGGAGGGCTAAGCAATAGTAGAGTAATTCTTCAGGATTGGTGATGGTTTGGGTGAAGGAAATATAAATGAACCAGTCACCAACATGACAATTCACAGACTTCTAGGGGACCAGAAAACCTCAGCAATCTTATTTCTAGTCTCAGTTATCCCTGTTCCTTTAGTTCTACCAACACTTAGTATTTGTTTTTCTTTCTCCACAGTATGAGGAACTGCAGCTTTCTGCTGGAAGACATGGGGACGACCTCCGTACCACTAGAATGGAGATCTCAGAATTGAATCGGATGATCCAGAGGCTGCGTTCTGAGATTGACAATTTGAAGAAGCAGGTATGGTGAGGCTCACAGGAGTCACCTTAGCCATTGACCTGACTTCTAAAATACCTGTACCTAACCAAATCAGGACTTAAAACCCTCCTAGAAATAGGATCCCATAATTTCAATTCCATAACTTCCCTCCACAACCTGGGATATCAAGACATTCTTCCTGGTGGGATGCTGAACTTATAGTGAGTTAAGTAAGTTGAGCTGAATTCAAATCTGCCTCAGGTACTGTCAATCTGACTCCCAAAGGTTCTCAGGATTAGAGAAACCATGACTTCCCAATGAGTCCCATTGGGTTGACACCCAATACCAGGAAGTTCTTCCTGAGTTCTAACCTAAATCTGTCTTGTTAGAATTTGATTTCATATCACAACATCATACAATTTTAGAATTAGAGGTTACTTTAAAGATTTATTTAGCCTAGCACATTCATTTTGCAGATCCAGAAACTGAGACCTGGAGAATAAAAACATTTGTAAGGCTAATAATTAGAGGCAGAACTAATCCTTAATAATCTTCTGTGAAATTGGGCCTTTTAAAAAATCAAATCCTCTTCTCCCACAGTGTGCTACTCTTCAGGCCTCCATTGCTGATGCTGAGCAGCGTGGGGAGCTGGCCCTCAAGGACGCCCGGGCCAAGCTGGCTGAGCTGGAGGATGCCCTGCAGAAAGCCAAACAGGACATGGCCCGGCAGCTGAGAGAGTACCAGGAGCTGATGAACGTCAAGCTGGCCCTGGACATCGAGATTGCCACCTACAGGAAGCTGCTGGAAGGAGAGGAATGCAGGTGGGGAATCAATTCCTCCCTATCCCACAGCCTAAGCATCAGCATCACAGTCATATGATAATTCCACAGTGAGGCTAGACAACCCCCAAGAGTATTAAGCTACTTATGTGAATTTCTGGAGGCTAAATAAATCAATTAATCGATAAACATTTGTTAGGCACTTGCCATGTGCCAGGCACTGTGTCAAGCACTGGGCACATTAAAAGAGGCAAAAGACAGTCCTACCCTCAGGGAGCTTACAATCTAAGGGGGGAGACAATATGCAAACAAATATGGGGGTGGGGGGAGGAAGGCATCCTGTAGAAAGTGGGATTTTAGTTAGGAAGCCAGAGGAGTCAATGGTCAGAGCAGATGGGAAAGAATGTTCCAAACATACAGGACAGTCACAGAAAATGCCCAGAGTCAAGAAATGCAGTGTCTTGGACTAATCTATTGCTGCTCCTTTCCTATCCCTAGAAAAGTGTTCACCATTTCCTGGGGAAGTGTCCATCACCCTCTGGGAAAGTCCCTCCCTGGCAGCCAAACCATCAGCTCCTTTGGGTCACAAGGTCCTAAATCCATTGTCAAAGGGGTTGTTTGCTCATGATCATCCATGGCAATCCAGGCATCATTGCTTAGCTGTTGGATATTTTTACACTGGCCCTTAAGAGTGTCCCTTATTACATGTTCAAGGGAACCCACACTGTGACCCAAGCTCCCTCTTTGAAACAGTGCCTACCTTTGGAGGGTGATCTACATCGTTATTCTAACTATACATTCAGGGAAGGACCTATATTACCCAGAATTACCTTAAAATTTGTAATTCTCACTGCCTGTACCACTAAGGACCATTTCCTTTTCTTCCTCTGTCTCTGTTTCTTATCTTTCTCTAACTTTTGTTTTCATCCTTGTTCCCCTTTTTTCTTTATGTTCTCTTATTTTTTCTGTCCCCTCTTTCTCTCTTTGTCCACCTCTTCAGTTCCTCTATTTTCCTCTCTGCTTCTTTTTATATGGGAAAATCTATATTCTTCAGTGTCTCCCTCTCTGTATATAACATTCACATGAAATAAAAAGGATAACAAAATTACTCAATTTCTCAATTAAGCAGAATGTCTCTTTTCTTTTCCCTGTAGACTCACTGGAGAGGGTGTTGGACCTGTGAATATATGTGAGTAATAACTCTAAGATACTATTGAACTGAAGGGGATATGGGGACGGGAATGTAGTTTATATAACCCCTGGTGGGATAGAGAAAGATCTTGGTCAACAAGGCAGCAGCACAGGTAAGATGGACATCCCTCTGAAAAAATGTCCTGCAAAGATACTACTTCTCTGGGCACTTTTTCCCAATCAGACAAATAAATGTTGAGAATTCTAGGCCAGTGAAAAAATGGACTTTGGGTAAGGGTTGGGGAAAAGGGATTCCTCAAGGGGTGATGTTGCATACTACTAATGGGGTCATGAAGAGTCAGACAGGACTGAGCAACAAGAAATGACTTGGAAGTGGAACTAAGTGACTCTCTTTTCTTTTTGGGAAAAACTACCAAAAGGCTCAGGTTACTCTCAAGCTTCCAAAGATAAGTCCCAATACCTAGTGAGGTCATCCTTGCAATAGTGAATTCATCCCAAATTAGTGAATTTTGGCAGATTGATAGATGGAGGTCAATCTGAAGTCTTACTTATAATAAATAATATGTTTGACTAGAGTCTGGATCCTTCTTCCCAGCTCCATCTGAAAGACTGAGTCTAAATCAGTAAGGTAAAATTCAATAAGAACGTATGTCCTTTATTTAGAAATTTGCACTGTGTAGTATGGGAAGCAGATACTTGGCTTGATAGCCTAACATGAAAAAGATGGTGGCTTAAAATGGCCAACTATGGGGCAGCTAGGTGGCACAGTGGATAGAGCACCGGCCCTGGATTCAGGAGGACCTGAGTTCAAATCCGGCCTCAGACACTTAACACTTACTAGCTGTGTGATCCTGGGCAAGTCGCTTAACCCCAATTGCCTCACTGAAAAAAATGGCCAACTATGACCAAATATGAGCCCAAAGTATGATTTGTTGTTGTTGTTATTTGTTTAGTTGTTTCAGTCATATTTGATTCTTCATGACCCCATTTGGTGTTTTCTTGGCAAAAATATTGGTGTAGTTTGTCACTTCCTTCTCCAGATCATTTTACAGATGAGGCAACTGAGGCAAACAGGGTTAAGTGACTTGTCCAAGGCCACCCAGCAATTAAGTGTCTGAGGCTAGATTTGAACTGAGAAAGATGAGTCTTCCTGACTCCAGTTCCAGCACTCTATCCATTTCGCCTCCTAGCTGCCCAACAGTATGATGTAACTGCTAAAAAAACCAACAAACAAAAAACAGAAGCCAACATAATTTAAGGTTGCATCATCATAATCATAATAAACAGATGATAGTGACTCTCTTTTCCTTCTGGGAAAATCTACTAAAGGGCTCAGGATACTCTCAAGCTTCCAAGGATAAGGCCCAATATCTAGTGAGGTCATCCTTGCAATAGTGAATTCACCCCCAAATTGGTGAATTTTGGCAGGTTGATGGATCTCCAATGAGCTTTAGCTCATTAAGTACTTTACAAACATCATCCCATATGATAATCACAATTACCCTGTGAGATAAGAACTATAAAGTATTATAATCCCTTTTTTCCTCTAAAGCACAGAGAGGTTGAGTGACCTATCAGTGTCACACAGCTAGTGAGGGTCAGAATTGGAATTCTAGTTTAGGTGTCACCTATTGTGAGTTGTGCTTTTCTTCAATCAGACCATGCCTACAGTATTCTGTAAATATATCATAATCAGTTCCGGCCATCATGCTTTAAGGGAAGAAGACAAAGTAAGTTAGTGAGTAGTATGGAAATCATGTTGCTATGAGGAATGGTTGAAAGAACCATTTTGCCTTGAGAAGAGAAAGATCCAATCTCTCTTTTAAAGACTTTTTCACATTGAAGAGAGGGAAGATGTGTTCTGGTTTGTTACAGAAGGTAGAACTATGACCTGAGGATGGAAGTTATGGGGAGACAGGTTTCAGCTCAATAGAATAAAGAAACATCTAACAATTCAAGCTGTTTGGGGAAGTAGCATGAGGTCAGGTATTAAAATCCAGCCTTGCATTTAGGAAGGCATGAGTTCAGATCTAGTTCCAGACACTTGCTATGTGACCTTGGGCAAATCACTTAACCTTTGTCTGCCTCTGTTTCCTCACCTGTAAAATGTAGGCAATAATAACACCTACCTCCCAGGGAGGTTGTGAGCATCAAATCAAAAATGTGTATAAAACACTTTGCAAAGCTTAAATATATAAATTTATATTTAATATATATTATATAACATATGCTTTGTATTATTATATTATATGTAAATACACAAAAGATTACATATATAAATGTATATTTAATACATATTGTATATTATTGTATTATCTATAGGTTATATATAAATATATAAAAAGCTTAAATAGGTAAATGTGTATTTAATACATATATAACGTTATATAATATTATTTTATTATATATAAACACATAGATTATACATAAATACATAAAACATTTAAATATATTAATGGTATTATTGTTGTTAGTGTTGTTAATCTCTCTCAACCTTTAAAATGGGAATAATAATATTGCCCTGCCTATCTCACCAGGTTATTGTATGAAACAAGATGCTAAACGTGAAAGCTTGTTGATAATTGTAAATCCCCATACCAAGGTCAGATGTTAGTGCCATCTGGCTGTACCTACTTCCTCTCAATGTCTTTATGTCTCTCAGTGAAACAGGGAAAGCTTGCATGGTCTGTTAACACTTAGGAGAGAGATACCATGAAAAAGGGTTTGGGATGGGAAGGAAAAAAGTAATAACTGGGAGACACTGGAAGGCTTGAGGCAAGAGCTGAGATGCTGTCTTGTTTGCTATGCAAATGAGATGTAAATACATATGCAAATGAGAGGATGATTTCTTTTTCTCCCCCCAGCTGTGGTCACTTCTAGTGGGAGCACTGGATATGGTGGGAGCGGTGGCGTCTGTGTGGGCGGAGGTGGCCTCAGTAGCAGCCTCTGTTACGGAAGTGGGGTCGGAGGCTTCAGCTCCACCAGTGGTCGAAGCATGGGGGGCAGCAGCTCCAGCATGCGCATCATCTCCAAGACATCTTCCACCAAGAAGAGCTATCGGAGCTAAAACTTCTCTGCTTGACTGCCCCGCCCCTTCCCCAACCCACCTTCCCAACCCCAAGGCCTGATTCTCTGCTAAAGACCAAAAAGAAATTCCATTTCTGCAGCCAGACATGGTAACTAAGGGTTCATAGGTCTTCTAAAGCCACTTTTCCTTCCTTTTGCTTCCAAGCAGGCCCCCACCAAGACCACTTCTCAGATGAAGAAAGGTCCTTGTTTGCAAAGCCCTCCAGGGTCCATAAGTGCCTCCTTCTGGGTCTAATTAGCCCTTGTGGTTAAGAAGTTCTACTTTGTATCTAGTATGAAGCCGTCAATGTTGCATTTCCTCAAATCATTCCTCCTTGTTTCTGGGGGTGTTAGAAATGGACTTTGGTTTCTCCATTTTGGGGTGTCAGCAAGAATTGGCTCCCCAGGTCCCTCTTTCCCATCAGTTTTCCACCTCCAAAAACAGGATTTTGGAATAGTCAGTTTTCAATTATCCACATTAATAAGCAGAGAAGCTGACAATTTTGCCCGAATGTCTGGAAGACAGTAAATGATATTTCATAGCAGATTCCATAACCTATTTTTTTAATCCTTAAACTAACAATATAAATGATTTACCTTACGAAATATTCATTGATGGGGATTGAATACTTCCATGGGCTGCCTGCCTGGCATAAAACATTTGTTAATGCATAAATGGAGAATCAAATTGTCATGTATTAGGGCTCTTCCTGTTTGCATCATTACCTTAACAATCTGAGGCTCCAATAATAAGGTTTTGAGCTAGTGATTTCTGTTCCTTGGACAGTTTTCTTTCCTTCTTTAAATTCTTTCTCTCTGTTTTTGTCTCTCTCTGTTGGTCTTTCTGTCTTTCATCTTTCTTGTCATTTTTTCTCTAACTCAATTTCTGTCTGGATCTTTGCTCTCCTTTTTCTCCCTTCCTCTCTACTTTTGACTTCCTCCTTCTATCCTCTTTCTCACTGTTTGAAAGTTCAAATTCCATTTTCCTCTGTGCCCTGCATGTCTCTCTTCCTTTTCTGTTCGTTCCTGGATGACAAGTCTTTTCTTTATTTGTTGGTATCACCACTGCCTCTATTGACTTGAATTTTGAGATGCAACCTGCAACCTAACGCTGGCCAGACTAGAAGGACTTTGAAACGAATACACCAACTTACTCACCCCCAAGGAAGATGTGGTCCAACAAGACCGACAAACATAGGACTTTACATAGGCTGGTGCTAGGCATCACTGAAAGGTGATGCTGTCCACCCCTCATCCCCCACAAAAGATTGGAATCTAGGAAGACTAGAGAAAGGAGAAGGTTGGGAAAGTAGAACCACTTCCCAACCCTTTCTGTGATTGGTGCTCAGAATGAAACTTAGTTTGTACAATGAATTCCCAAAGAATCAGACACCATTCTAGTCCAAGGCCAGCACGAGATGGATGTAGTTCTCAAGACCAGAAGTAAGACTTTGAGTATATCTGCATGTTTCCTGTTCCTCCATTAGTACAGATTCCAGAGATAACTGTTAACAGAAAAAAAAAGCCATCCCTTGTTTCAGGTCCTTCTCCTGTAACTCTCTCCTGACCCATTTGCTTAAAGAGCTTGAATAAAAGGCAGTCAAACTGTCTGGTTTTGACTGGATTTTTGTGTTGTGCGCTCTGATGATAAATGCATAATCTGGAGTCCATCTCCCAAATCAGGCTCCAGACCCAGATACCTCCCACCACTTCTGCTATCCCACCTCTCTATGTTGGTTAGTCTTGGGCTGGGTCCCCCTCTTTTGGAGAGAGACAGCCCCCTTTCTCAGTCCAGAGGGGCTTTCACCAGTTAGTCAAGATCTTAGGGGATTCTCTTCTTTGCATTTCCTCCTGTTGTAAGAGGACCCTATTTGTACATTTTTTTTTTTTTGCGGGGCAATGAGGGTTAAATGACTTGCTCAAGGTCACATAGCTAGTGTCAAGTGTCTGAGATCACATTTGAATCCAGGTCCTCCTGAATCCAGGGCCGGTGCTTTATCCACTGCGCCATGTAGGTGCCCCAAGAAGACCCTATTTAATTAACTTTTTAAAACTCTTTTAATATGTATCCCTCATTAAGCAATTGTGAAGTGACTCGGAGGTCTTCAGAACACAAAAGCCCTCTAATCGGGCTTATCACACTATTCCTGGTGCCTACTATGTGCATTTCTGTGGCATTGATTTAGATAGAGGCAGGTTCCTTCCCAGACTGTAGAAGAGTGATCCCTCATCTTATATATCCCCTGAACACCATGAGAACTCCTCTGGTGCCTCTAAGCCTGACTGACACACCTTCTCTCTACATTATCTGCGGCTGGGTACCAAAGCTATTAAAATATGTGATTAGTTTTGCAGGTGGGATAGACAAATGTTATTATTATTTCCCAGATAAGGGAACAGAAGCCCAGAGATGTAAAGTTACGTACCCAAGGTCACACAGTTTGCTCCAGCAGAGGCAAGAATCAAACCTAGTTCTTTTGACTCCAAATCCAACAGCTGTTAAATTTCTATGGCTTTGTCCCACAAAGAATCCAGAGAATCGTGACCTCAATGGGTAGAAGAAAATCATTTTCTTCATTTAACCTATGAGAAAACTGAGGCTTAACCCAAAGAGGTTAAGAAACTTTGTCCAAGACCACAAATCTAGATATTAGCCCATCAGGAGCAGGACCTGCATGTCCTGGCTTCCAGCCCAGCACTCTTTCCATGACACTATCTTGGGAGAGAAAGTCCTGGGTGTTTTGCTGTTGTTAGTAATATCCCTTCATCAGTCAACTCATAACTCAAAAGTATCTGTGTGGGACCCACAAAAGGTGGATTCCCCCTCCCTCATCAGAGAGGAAATTCCTGAAAGCAGGTATTGATTACATTTTTCTTCTTTCTAGTTCTTCCCCCAGATCCAGGGCAGGTTTTGGTTTTTTTTTTAGGAGAAACTAAGGATATGGGAGAGAAACTTAGAAATTGGCTGAATTTCTTCCTCATAGAGCATGAGAGCTGAAAGGGCTCTTAGAGTCCACTGACTCCATCCTTTTCATTTACAGATTAGTAAATCCTATGTAATATAGTAAATATATTATATATAGTTACAGATCATTTATATATTATATCTTATTTACAGATTAGTACATCCTATATAATATATAATATGGTAAATATATTATATGTAGCTACACATTATTTATATATAATATATTATTTATAGATGAGTAAATCCTATTTAATATATATTATATAGTAAATATACATTATATGGTTGTATATTATTTTACATCATTTTATATCATACATTTACAGATTTGTAAATTATATACAATATATTTTATATTTTATATTACACTGTATATAATATATAATACCATGGATATATTATATAGTAAATCCTATATAATATATTATATCATACATTCTATATTTCACTGTATATAAAATATAATACCATGAATATATGTTACATAGTAAATTCTATAATAAATTCCACATAGAGGGATTGACTTTCCTAAGGTCACAACACAAATTAACAATGATAGTAAGAATTCAAAACTAGAGCTCATGACTCCTATTTCAATCATTATAGGATGTAGGGCTCATTTTACAGATGAGGACATAGACCCAGAGAGAGGAAGTGATTTGCCCAAGGTCACACAGGTAGCAAACAGCAGCCAGAACTCATACTCAGGTCCTCTGCCTCCACGTTCATCCTTAGAATTCATGACGCGTAGTAGAGATTCAGTGAGAGCGTGGATAATCTGCTCTCTGGCATGCAGGGTGGTGGGGCAGAATTGGGGAAGGGGCTATCCCAGTTAAGGGGCATGCTGCCTCCAGGCCTTGGGCCTAAGCCCTCTGAGAGCCCAAGAGCCCAAGGAAGAAAAGCTGCCAACTAGCCGTGGTCTTGCTGAAGACCACCATGAAGGGCTAGGCTACACTCCCTTTGCCTTGAGGCCTTCCCCAACCATCCACCCATTGCTTTCAGAAAGGTTTGAGGGATGGTGGAAGGAATCACAGAATTACGGTTCAAGAGAAAGGGAAGTAGGGGCAGCTAGATGGTGCAGTGGATAGAGCACCGGCCCTGGAGTCAGGAGTACCTGAGTTCAAATCTGACCTCAGACACTTAACACTTACTAGCTGTGTGACCCTGGGCAAGTCACTTAACCCCAATTGCCTCACTAAAAAAAATTAAAAAGAGAAAGGGAAGTAGAACAAGAACACTTAGGTTCAATCCCTGTTCTTCCACTAACCCCATGTGCCCTTAGGGGAGTTGTTTCTCATTAAGATACAATTTCCTCTTCTGTAAAATAAGGGGATTGGACTAGAAGATCTCAACTATAAACAAAGAGACATGTGGGATAAGGGGAAGCGAGAGACCCTGCAAAGGTCTGGAGTTCCAAACAGATGAGTTTGGTGGCAAAAACAAAAAAAAAAAACCTAGCTAGGACTTCCTCAATCTGTCAGACCCCACAGTTACTACAGGTCCTGCCCAACCCAACAGAACAGATCTGTCTCCAAGGTTCAGACCTCGAGAGTTCAGAAGCTCAGACCACTGCTGTTCCTTGCCTCTCTTCTTCCCAATCTAGAAAAAAGTAGAGGTTATCTTCTGGGACCCCACTGCCCCCTTTCTATTGAAAATAATTGTGTTGTCTCAGGGAGCTTGGCATCTCCCAGTTTGCTTGCCTGGTATCTAAATGAAACCAGGACCTTCCATGTTCCTGGAGCAGTTATAAGGGAGATTGGCTTGGCCCAGAGAACTCCTAGATGCCTAAGCTAAAGGCCAACACCTAGCCCCTAGTCAAAATAAGTCCTAGGGAAGTTCTGGGTTTTCCCCAAATTTCTCAGCTGCATGCACAGTGAGGCTTCCCTAGAAGGCCCAGGGCTTACTGAGACACCTATACTTTTTCAGGGAAAAAGCATCTATGGCTCGAAATCTCAGATATTCTGACTCATAGTCTCACTCTCTGAAGCAACAGACCCCAGCCTGCCCCCATCTTACATGGAACTTCCTGGCCTTTCCCTTGGTCCAGTCCATCCTTACTCCTCCATGTGTCCTGGAGCAGATAAGGAGTATCTGAAAAATTCTTAATAAAGTGTTTTTTTTTTAAAAAGAGATATGAAAAGACATTTCTTTCTCCCTTTATACACACACACACACACACACACATGCACACGTGCACACACACACATGCATGCCTGCACATACACATACTTTTAAACAAGTAGGAAGTTCACAGATATGAAGAATTGCCTATATGAGATTTTTTTCAACATCTTCATTGGTTTTCTTCTCTTTTTTCTTTAAAAAATACTTATTATATGGAATGGCTCTCTGGGGGAGAGAGATACAGGGGGAAGTATAAGTGATATAAAAACAAGATACACATTAAAATTTATATTTAAAATAAGGGTTTTTTTCTATTCAGGAGAACTTTCTCTCCTTATTCTGATGAGCTGAATACTTCCTGAACACCATCTGTCCCCAATAGGTGGCAAATCTCTTCAGGGCCCTTCCTCACCACCATCTTTTCCCTTTTCCATCCCTCTTCATAGACCACCTACTCCTTTTTCTCTCCCCAGAGCTCAGGGAACAGCAAAAGCTACAGGGAGTCCCATCAGAGTTGCCAAAAGATAGCATCCCATGGAAACCCAAGAAGACAACAATTATTCAAACCAAAAATAAGAAATGGGCCATGACATAAAACATCCTATCTTATGTTTCTATAGCTTTTTAAAGTTTCTTCTTAACGACCCTGTGAGGTAGAAAGCATTAAGTGTTATTTCTTCAATATCCAGATAAGAAACCCAAGGATGAGAGAGAAAAATGGTTATACCTATAATCACACAACTAGTAGTGACTGAAGGTATTGTAAGAGCTGGTACTCAAAGTCAACTTTCCTGAACTCTTGTTATTATACCAACATGAAATATAGAGTCAACCCAACTCAACCCACTCCAACCCAACACAACCCAATCCAATCCAATCCAATCCAATCCAAAAAGTATTTATTATATTCAGTAATGGGCAGCTGGGTGGTGCAGTGGATAGAGCACTGGAACTGGAGTTAAATTCAAACGCAGACTAGCTGTGTGACCCTGGAACAAGTCACTTAACCCTATTTGCCTCAATTTTCTCATCTGTAAAATGAACTAGAGAAGGAAATGGCAAACCACTCCGGTATCTTTGCCAAGAAAAGTCCAAATAGAGTTACGAAGAAACATTAGCTAGGCCCTTGGGGTAGGCCCTGAGTTTGGAGTAAGAGGATCCTGTTTTAAATCTTGGCTCTACTCATTACTACCTATGTGATATGAAGTCAATCCCTTCCCTGTCTAAAATTCCTCATCTACATATCTATAAATAAGTACACTGTACTTTTGAAATAAAGGCAGGTGGTGGCACAGTGGATAAAGCTCTAGGCTTAGAGTTAGGAAGACTTGACTTCAGATCTAGCCTCAGACTTTTACTAGCTATGTAACAACCATGGGCAAGTCAATTTAACCACTGTCTGACTCAGTTTCCTCATCTGTAAAATGGGAATAATAATAGCACCTATCTCCTAGGGTTGTTGTGAGGATTTAGTGAGATTATAACTGTAAGGTGCTTAGCCCAGTGTCTGGCACCTAGTAAGTGCTATACAAATATTAGCTGTTAGTATCATTAAGTACTAGCAAATGTCAATTCTCACTTGGGGAATGCTGAGAAGAGAAACTCTATACATCATGTATCTTTTAGACCTGATTTCTATCAAGTTGTTATCTGCTTTCCATTTAGCTCATGGTCAAAATTTCTTTTTATTTTTTAGACATATAGGCCAAAGGTCTGTCCACAGCCCTCAGTGTTCTTTCTGTACTCCTTGCTCCAAGGGCACTTACCTTCAGGTAAGCTGGCTAGAAGTCCCTCAGTCTTTTATGCTTGGGACCTCTGGTAACCTGTTCCCTTTTTCATATTTGGGGAGCATATTTGGGGTCACGACAGTTAGCTGATATCCTGGGGATGTACCAGAGTGCTTTTTAGGAAAGTTATTCCACCCACTCAGATGAAAGTCAGTTTCTTTGGGACCACCAGGATCTGGGAACCCACAGAGGAGACCTATGTCTCAAGAATCCCTGAAAACCCCAGAAGTATCATTAGGAAACTAGACAGGACATATTGGGGGCATATTTAATTCTCCCTGAGGTCTCAGGGTAGCTGAGGCATATAATCATCCAGGTAAAGAGCCTGTCTCCCACTTCCTCACCTATAAAATGGGTTAAACCTCCAACTCTCACTTTCCTCAGGGCTCTGCATCCATACATCAAACGTACCTGTCTAGTCAGCCCCCTTCATCACCCTCATAAACAAGGAAGAGGGGACAAATGGGAATTTTATATGGTTCATCCACCCTGGCCATTGGCCTCTCCTCTCCATTCCTAATTATCCAGCTTGGCCCTTAGCAGTTACCAATGCCCCAAGCTCATAAAAATAATTTAATGGTGACTTAGGGTTTAACCTAGCCTAGTGATCCAACTCCCACCCAGATAAAAGGGGGGAATAGCACTGCAGTGACTTGATTGAGAATTGTGCCAGTGGCTGGTCCCCACTGCTCCTTTCCTTAGAGGCTGCTGACTTGTATCTCTCTTGCCATGTCTTGCCGCTCCTTCCAGATGGGCTCCAGATGTGGCAACCGGAGTTTCAGTTCCTGCTCTGCTGTTATCCCTCGGACAGTGACTTATTCCTCCGTGAGTAAGGGGCCATACAAGGTAGGGGGCACAGGAACCCTCCGATGGCTGGGGTGCTTTGGCTCCAGAAGCCTGTGCAACGTGGGCTGTGGGAAGCCCCGAATTGCTTCCAGGTGCAGCTGGCCCAGCTATGGCTACCGAGTTGGGGCCGCCTGCGGACCTCCCCCCTGCATCACCCCAGTCACGGTCAATGAGAGCCTGCTGATCCCTCTGGAGCTGGATATAGACCCTAGTGTCCAGCAAGTGAAGAGGAATGAGAAGGAACAGATCAAGTGTCTCAATAACCGCTTTGCTTCATTCATCAACAAGGTGAGAAAGTTGAGGCAACAAGGTGAGAAGGATTGGCTGTATTTCATGGGTGGAGAGTCCTCACTGGGGTCTACTTCCATACCATCACCCACCCAAGGCATGGAAAGCCAGGACCACAATCTATGAGAGTCAGCTTTCCATTAGCCATGGTCATGGGGCTGGGGAAGATGGGCAAGAATATAGGAATAGCCTGGGTAAAGATGATGGTGACACTGTTATCTTACACATGGATTTTCTGTTAACTTCTAGACGTTGATTTCTCATTTGAGTATCACAACCCTGGTGCATAAGCAGGAATTGTTATGCCCATTTTGCAAAAGTCCAACAAATAATTCAATGTATTAAGTGACTTCAGCCCAACCTTGACCCATACCCATGACAGCTACTCACCAAGATTGGTTTGCTTGTGTAGGTTGGCCTTGAACTTGCCCTTGCTTCTCTCACTCTCACATCCTCTTCATCTTTGCTTCCTGGTTTCCTGGGCTTCCTTCAAGTCCCAGCTAAAATTCCACTTTCTACAGGAAGCCTTTCCCCATCCCTGTTAATTCTAGTGCCCCCTCCCTCTGTTGATTATTTCTTTTTTACCTGGTATCTAACTTGTTTGCACAGAATTGTTTGGATGTTGTCTCCCCCATTAGACTGTGAGTTTTTCAAGGGCAGGGACGGCTTTTTGACTTTCTTTGTCTGCCTAGCACTTAGAACAGTGCCTGGCACATCTTAGGTGCTTAATAAATGTTCATTGACTTGCTGACTGATATCATATCACTTCTCTGAGCCTCAATTACCTTACCTGAAAAATGGAGTTGTAATAATCTATTAATATTTCCAATTCAATTCCAACTCAAAGATCATTTCAAAGTAAAATGACTAGCTCTAAAATTATATAATCATCGACTCCTTTTATGATTATTTGCATGTATTTGGGGAAGATTTTTTTTCCCCAAAAGAGATTTTTAAGCACCTAGTGTAGTGCCATGAACATACATGATGGGTACCAAAGAAATATTGAAAAATGAATGAATGTATGAGTGAATGAATGCGTGAAATGTGATAGACAAGATCCATGATTCTTTCTCAATTAGCCAGCTAAATGGCATTCCAGTCAGTGGATGACCCATTCGTTTTTCTTCCTTCCTCCTATCCCTGAACCTCCTAAGATTTTACAAGACATTGAGTCCAACCACTTCATTTCATAGATGGGGAAACTGAAGCTCAAAGAGTTTTAGTGACTTGTGTATGGCCACACAACGAGCAACTGTGAAAGGCAGGATTTTGACTGAGGCTTTTCTGACTCCAGGTCCACCAGTCTAGCCATGACACTGAACCATGTTGCCTCCCTATTTCTGGAGCTATCTAGGCTCAATGATTAGGAAAAATGAGTTCTGATCCCAGACAAGCTCCTCACTCTCTATATAATCTTCAAGCATAGTAAGTGATATAAGGTCTTTCCCCTCTCTTTCTCTCCCCCCTCTCTCTCCACATTTCTTCCTTTCCCCCTCTCTCCTATTTATATGTAACTGTCTGTCTATCTGCTCATCTATCTGTCTTTGTATCTGTCCATCTTATAAGTTAGGGATAATAACACCTACCTCACAGGGGTGTGAGAACAAAATGCAAAAAAAACTTAGAGCCCAATCTTAATGTCAGCTGCTATCACCATCATCATCACACTGAAAAGGAACTAATTATAGTGGGAAGAGCACTGGACTGGAAGTTAGAGATATGGGTTCTGCTTCTGACTCTGCTATCAGGTAGCTGTGTGCCCTTGGTCAAGTCACTTGATTTGACAATAACAATTCATGTAGAAATGAAAGGAAGCAGTCATGTAGGCCAACCCTTTCATTTTACAGATGAAGAAACTGAGGCAGAAAGTGACCTACCCCAAGTCATAAATAGAAGAGTTAAGATTTTAATCTAGAACTTCTAACTCTATGCCATGCCACCTCTCTTGCCCTTCCACTTCCACTTCAATACTACATCTATTATATGCCAGGAACTGTGTTAGGCACCGGGATATAATGATTAAAAAGCTAAATAATTTCTTCCCTCAAGGAGCTAAGATTCTGTTGGCGGGATAAAACACATAATGATAAGTAAATGCAAAGAATATACAGAAGTAGTATAAAGCAACTTCAAGAGGAAAAGCAAACCCTAACAATGGGGATGGAAAGTGAGGTGGAGAATGGGAGGATTGAGGGAGACCTGGTATAGGAGGTAGCATTTGGGTTGTGATTTGAAAGATGCTGGGGTTTCTACAATAATGAGGCAAGGAGGGAGTCCCTTTCAGACATGGGGTAACATCCATGTTTTCTTATTTGAAAATAGAGAGGATTGTATTAGATGATTCTTAAACCCTCTTCCACCTCCAACATCCTAGTCTATACTTACACTTGTGGATCTAGGATGCCTATAGTGGCTCAGAAGACCCAGGAGGAACCCCTTGACCCAAACTTCTCCCTATGGGGTCCTCTAATCTAGGATAAGGGTTGAGGATGCCTCTGAAGTCCTCCATTGGTTTGAAGATGCATTGGGAGGTCATAACTGGAAGACCTAATTGAAGATCCCCCGGGAGATCATGTCACATTTTACTTTTTTAAAAAAATTTGATTTAGTTCCCTATATATTTTATTGTTTTCTTTCTCTTTTTTTGGCAGGGCAATGAGGGTTAAGTGACTTGCCCAGGGTCACATAGCTAGTAATTGTCAAGTGTCAAGTGTCTGAGGCCGGATTTGAATTCAGGTCCTCCTGAATCCAGGGCTGGTGCTTTATCCACTGTGCCACCTAGCTGCCCCTCCACATTTTGCTTTTGAAATCATGACTACACTTGTCACGTAATAATATGTATAATAGTTATCCATGCTGTACTGTAAGCTCCATGGCGTGCCTGATCTAAATTTTGCATCTTCCTCAGTTCCTAGCACAAAATTACATCTGATAGGTATAGTCCTCCAGGGCCCCCCTGCTCCCGAGTAACCTCCTGGCTATTTGGTTGGTAGGTGCGTTTCCTAGAGCAGCAGAACAAGTTGTTGGAGACCAAGTGGAACTTTCTGCAGCAGCAGAAATGTTGCAAGAGCAACATCGAACCCATTTTCGACACCTACATCAACACCCTGCAGAAGCAGCTGGATTGTGTGGCAGGGGACCGGGTGCGACTGGAGGCGGAGCTCAGTGGTCTGCAGGATGTGCTGGAGGGCTACAAGAGAAAGTGAGTCTGCCCTCCTCCCTCACCCCAGGCAAGGAAGAAATAAAAGCCAAGTTATTGTGCAAAAAGATGGAAAGAGGCAGCCTGTTTACTGCAAACCAGATCCACTAGCTCCTAGTCAGTCCTGAATATCCCTTATGTAGAGGGAGGGTCCTGTTTCATGTATGGGGACGAAGGACAGGGCGGGTTAATGAAAACATGATTCCTATTTTGTGAGAACTCATATAATGAATAATAATAATAATAATATATAGTAGTTATGATTGATCTAGCATTATAAAGCTTGTGAAACACTATGTATGCCATTCTCTCATTTGAGCCCCATAATAACACTGTGATGTTATTATTATATCCATTATACAGATGAAGAAAGGTCTGTTGACTTGTGTAGGGAAGTACCTGACGAAGGATTCAAACTCAGGTCTTCCTGATTCCAAGTCTAATACTCTTTCTACTATGTCAAGTAGTTCATGAAAGTGAAAGGATATAAGCTCAGGGTCTAACCTCATAAACAGAGAAGTAAGAGCAAAAGAAGGGTCAGAAACTGAGTGGGTAAGCACCAAGCACACAGGGAATAATGATGTCAAGTGGGATTGGTCAAGAAAGGGTTCCTGAAAACAGAGAGGCTGGTTCTGACTTTGGAAGGAGAGAGAGGACATGGTGAAGAGGGGAGGCCAGGTGGGAAGGAACACCAAATGTGGGATGGGGCTGAAGCATCAGAAATCTTGAGAGGAATGCCTTTATAGGAGAGTCACATGAAATTATATTGGTTAGGTGAGGGAGAGATGGTGGAGAGAACATGGAGCTGGAGAAAGAGGTTTGCATTGGATATGATGGACCAAAAAGGGAGTCACAGTCGGTGCTTGGGCAGGAAGCAGTGTTTGAGGAATCTATATATGAGATGGGTTGGAGGGAAGAGAGACAGGAAGTTGTTTTAATCCTTAGAGTCGTATGGAAATCCAATCCAATCATTCTATCCCAGTATTAAATTGGGTGAGAGTGAACAGGTCTCAAATCTCTTACTGGAGCAAAAGAAGCAACCGTGGACTTGGAGTCAGGAGACCTAGCTCCTCCCTGTGACCCTAGGAAAATCCCTTCACCTCTCAGAGACTGAAGTCTCTTCATCTGTAAAAAGGGGGTCAATGTAACCTCCCCACTGAGTTGTTGTGACGCACATACTTTGTAAGCTGTAATCTTCAATTAAATCTAAGCAGTCATGATGCCTGTTAATACATGGGTCTGGTGAATCGTGTAATTGACACCCACCCACCCCCACTCACCTCCGTGTACACAGAGAGCAAAGATTAGATTTAGACCAGCTGGTAAGAATCACAAATTATATAATTAACTTTCAACACAGAGGGTCACATTCACCAGATCCCCCATCTTCATTAGCAACCACTCGGCTCTTCCCCAACTACCAGTATGAATGAACAGAATTAAATGACCTTCCTCAGCCCAGTACTTAGGATGAGAGTTCATACAAGGAAGAGCTTCCTAGACAGTAAGCAGGATACTAATGGAAGGATGGGTGTTGGCTCCATTAAGAAGTAAGTGCTGGGGGCAGCTAGGTGGCACAGTGGATAAAGCACTGGCCCAGGATTCAGGAGGACCTGAGTTCAAATCTAGCCTCAGACAATTGACACTTATTAGCTGTGTGACCCTGGGCAAGTCACTTAACCCCCATTGTCCCACACACACAAAAAAAGTAAGTGCTGAGCTAAGCATCAAAGGAAAAGTAAAGATTCTAAGGGACAGGGGTCAGCTAGGTGGTACAGTGGATAAAGCACTGACGCTGGATTCAGGAGGACCTGAGTTCAACTCTGGTCTCAGACACTTAACACTTACTAGGTGTGTGACCCTGGGCAAATCACTTAACCCTCATTGCTCAGCAAAAAAAAAAAAAAAAAGGGGGGGGGGGACAGAAGGAAGGTGGGAGAACATTCCAGGCAGTGGGGAAATGGAATTCCCCTTAAGGTAGTGAATTCAACAAACATTTATGAAACACATTCTATGTACAAGGCTCTGGACTAAGGGATTATCTTTATTAAATGCCTCCACTGGTTAGAGGTATATTTCTTATATCAAGAAATCTAAAAAGATCTAACACTGTGGGGGAAGCTAGGTGGGGCAGTGGATGAAGCACTGGCCCTGAATTCAGGAGGACCTGAGTTCAAATCCAGCCTCATACACTTGACACTTACTAGCTGTGTGACCCTGGGCAAGTCACTTAACCCTCATTGCCTGGCAAAAAAAAAAAATGTAAAAAAACTAAGGGGGGGGGAGGGAGGGAGGGAGGGTGGAGGTTGCAGGGTGGGGAGGGATAAAGAAGAGGAGGGGAAGTACTAGCTCTGGTACTATCTCTGTGGCCTTGAAGGAAACACTTCATCTCTCTGGGTCTCAGTTTCTTCAACTGTAAAATAAAAGAATAGAACTAGATAATCACTAAGAACTCTTCCCATTCAAAATTCCCAAATCCTAAGAAGTGTCCTCCAAATAGGACAAACCAGGAGAAAGCAATTTACTCTCTTTACCTTTCAGATATGAGGAAGAACTATCCCTGCGACCCTGTGCTGAGAATGAATTTGTGGCTTTGAAAAAGGTAAGGGAAGGCAGGGAATGGGAACTTTCCTATACCCCTCTGGGTAGGTTCCCCTGAATACCGGGACCCTAGAGAGTACCTAGTAATAATATTATTATTGTTCTCCTTTCCCACCACCCAAAAGGAAAGGCAGGTTGCTGAAAAAATGCCCGTTTGCCTCCTGTGGGCATCCTACAATGAAGGAGGGGCCGGGCAGTAATTGCCCGCATAATTCCTTTAAATTCAAAACTATTTATTAGGTGGCTACTGTGTGCAGAGCCCTGCATCATTGGAGATACAATAAAGAATCTTATGTTTGATAGATAAATCAAACAACTTTTCTAGAGTATTCCTGTCTTAACTTCTTCAACTCCTTAGGGCAAAAACAGCTTTGAGGCCACCTACAAAGTAAAGCTGACAACTGACTTAATACTAGAGTCAAATTAAAGGTCCCTTCCTCCACCCCAAACCCACTTTGTCTAAGATACTCAGATAATTGAAGGTTGGCATGTATACACAAAGAATGCCCTAATATTTTTTCAACAATGCAGAGACACTTCAAGGAAGGAAGTTCCAACTAGGTCAGAGTCATTAATAATCCAAGTTTTGGGGCAACTAGGTGGCGCAGTGGATAGAGCACCGGCCCTGGAGTCAGGAGTACCTGAGTTCAAATCAGGCCTCAGACTCTTAACACACACTTACTAGCTGTGTGACCCTGGGCAAGTCACTTAACCCCAATTGCCTCACTAAAAAAAAATAAAAATAAAATAATAAAATAAAATAAATAATAATAAATAAATAATAAAATAAATAAACAAATAATAAAATAAAAATAAAATAAAAAAATAATAATCCAAGTTTCAGGGTACTATAGTATAAGCGTTCCATAGAAACAAAACAAGCATAAAACCCTCCCCTGCCAAAGCCTTTCCTATTCAGGGTAGAGTATACCCTTACTCCCCTCCCCAATGCCAACAAGGAGCCACTACTGCTGCTGATGCCCCCTCCTTCATTTACACCATAGTACTCTTGCTTCCCTCTCATCAACAGCATGAAAAGACTGCTCTGATTAGTGAAGGAGAGTGGGTTTGGAGACTCTCGGCAATACCTGGGAGTGCCCTTGCTTTAAGATTTCCAATGTCTTTTCTTCCTTCAGGATGTAGATACTGCCTTTCTAATCAAAGCTGATCTGGAGACCAATGTAGAAGCCCTGGTTCAGGAGGTCAACTTTCTGAGAAACTTATATGAGGAGGTAAATAAGCCCATGCTATGGTAATCTATGGACTGGATGTGGTTTTAGCCTCCAGCCCAGGAGTTCTGAACCTGGGGCCATGGATAGATTTCAGAATATCTATGAACTTTTCTGGAAAAAAGACATTTTAAAACTAACTTTTGGTTTCCTTTGAAATTATATATATATATATATATATATGTATATATATGTATATATATGTATATATATAATGCATACTATATATATATATATATAGTATGCATTTTAACATATGATTTTGAGAAGAGGTCCTTAGGCATCATCAGATTGTCAAAGGAGTATGTGATACAAAAAGGGGGGTAGGGCTAAGAATCCCTGCTCTAGCCAGTGAGGACACTTCCAGGCAAAGAGTTCTAAGACTGAGTTAGTATTAGGACCAATGGATATTAGGCAGCAAGTCTCCTAGAAAAAGAATCTTCCCAAGTTCTTCCCTCAGCCTCAATGTTTTCAACCAAAGGTCAGGGAGTCTCTGAGGGTCTGGGCTTGCATTTTTTTTTTTTGGTATTTAAATGAATACAGAGATGATGTTTATTTGCAAGGAGAGAAGGTGAATCAATGAAAGAATACTTGAAGAAGCAACAAATGTATAGCCATTGAATCATTTGGGGAAATATTATTCACAGTATAGTGTCCACAGTTCCTTCTCTTTCCCCCGACTCCCTGCATGAGGACCTCATTGACATTTCAATTCCCTTCCTCACTTGCCCAGGAGATCTGCCTGCTCCAGTCTCAAATCTCTGAGACCTCAGTCATTGTGAAGATGGACAACAGCCGGAACCTGGATGTGGAAGGCATCATTGCAGAGATTAAGGCTCAATACGATGACATTGCCAGCCGGAGCAAGGCTGAGGCTGAAGCCTGGTACCAGTGCCGGGTGAGGATAGCCAGGGTCCTCTGTGTGAGGAAGGAGGCAGGGTAGGGGAATCATTTCCTAAAAAACAGCAGAAGGCTAACTGGTATGGTGCCAAGGCCCCCATGAATTAACAGGGAGCTCTGTAAATCTCGGACAGTGTTGTTTTTGACTGTTAGAGGACTGAGTCCCAGTGAGGCATGTGGGAGGAAGACTGGTTTAACAGATCAGACCCATCATCAGAGAGCAATGGGAGCCCAAGCTTTATTTACCCATTAGAAGTCCCCAGTCCAGTTTCAGCTTTTAAGTTGCCCTCAATAAATACCACTTGACAATGATAGTGATGCTATTGGGCTATTGCTAGTGGGCTACTTACTGAGCGTGGGAGAGACTAGCAGAACACAATGGTTACTAATGGCCAAGCAGAAATAATGATTAATATGGCCACCAATTTGTGCAATCAGGTCATTAGACACCAAGAGGGTGGGAGGTGAGATAAACATTTTCAAAGTGACCTGTGGCATATTGGAGGGGGAGGTTTAGACATTGAGAAATGCCTCATAGTCCATCTCAGTTATCCAACCTACTGTTCATACCAGCCTAAATTTCACCCAGTTTGACTCCTCCCCATTCCCTGCCCTCGGTCAGGGTGTATTCAGGGTCTACAAACTCATTTCTATGCTCATTCTCTCCTCAGCTAAACAAAATTAAAAGGAAAATCATTCTCCCAGAAAAAAAAGCAAAAACAGTGAATTTCAGGACCAGAGAGGAATTGCCTTTAGAATTATTTGATATCATATATGCTACTGAGCTACTTTATCATGTGTACTTCCATTAAATTCAGGAAATTTAGAATGGCCTGAATTTCAAGTCAGTTAATGTCACTTTAGAGAACTCCTTCATACCAAAGTCATGATTCATAAGTTAGATCCAGAAAACAAAGGTATTTTTTTAATTGTTAAGAAGTTAAGGCAAGAAATGTAGAGTTTTTGGTTTTTTTAGATGAAAGAATCTGAGCAGAATTAGTCTAATTCTAGGTATTAGTCTTCAGGTGAGTTGGTCCTAATTGAACCTGAGCATACTGATGTGTGAAGCTCTTTCCTATGCTCTTCCCCCTCCTGGAAGAGCACCACCAAAGAAGAAGGGGGGGCGGTGTGGTAGCAGTCAGGTGGCAATTCTCTTGACAAGTATAATGGTAGAACCAGGGCCCAGATGGAATCAAGGACAGGGTGAAGATCAGTGGACAGAACTCTGGATGTCAGTATTTAAGTTCCAAGAGGAATGAGACAGAAGAGCATCAGGGGGCTTCAGATTAAGGTTTAGAAGGAAGGGACGATATCGCTAGGGCTAGAGGTGAAGGTGGGAGTGCAGAATGTTAGCTCCTCTCTCTAGCAGCCTGGGAGAAGGATCTGAGGTGAAGGGTGCACAGAAGACAGGTTTACATGGATCAAGTAGAGAATCTGAGTGGGGACAGCCACTGACTGTGCAAATGCCTAGATAGGAGGATGCTGGATAAGGGAGATAACACTCCTGGAGCTAACCCAATTTGGGGCCCTGGAGATTCTGACTTCTATACTCTGGCAGTATGAAGAGCTGAGGCAGACAGCTGGAAACCATTGCGACAACCTACGGAACAGCAAGAATGAGATCCTAGAAATGAACCGAGTAATTCAAAGACTACAGCAAGAAATTGAGAATGCTAAAGCTCAGGTAAGGCTCTGGGGAGACACCATGATGTCTGGCTCAAAACTGTTTTCGGAAGGCAGGAGTGTGCCCTCCAACCAGCTCTTCATGAAAAAAGTATACATTAATATTAACCTTAATCTCTATTATTAACACTTTCTTAAACATAGAAAGTAAAATAATATGTCAAGCCCCAATCTACAGTGTTTGCTGATTTCTAATGTAAATACCCACATCACAGTGAAAATTTAATAAAATTAGCTCTCTCAAGCTGGCTGGAGCTGGCTCCAAAATACCCCTGGCTGCAGTTCTATTCTGAATTACTAGTCTATATTCTGGATCATCTATTCATTCAGGACCATTCTTTTGAAATCAGGGCCAGTTGTCTAATTGGAATATTTGAAACCCACATAGAATAGTGGGTTGTAATGGGCAGCTAGGTGGCGAAGTGGATAAAGCACCACCCCTGGATTCAGGAGGACCTGAGTTCAAATCTGAACTCAGACTCTTGACACTTACTAGCTGTATGACCTTAGTCACTTAGCCCTCACTGCCCTGAAATGTAGCAATCAATGGGTTATTCTGGGTTTTTCCAGAAGGTAGAACTAGAACCTAGAACCAAGGAGTGAAATTTGTAACAGGGCAGATTTTTAGATCAGCATGAGAAAGAACTGTCTAAGAATGGAATGTGCTTCCATGAAAGTAAGTTCCCAGTTACTAAAAATATTCAAGCAGAATCGGGATGATTCTCAATTAAGGTTGCTAACAATGGGATTCTTACATTGAATGGAAGGGTGGAATAGATGGCCTCCAGCTTTTCTTTCAGTGCTAAGATTCTTTGATCTTATGATTATAGGTCTGGTAGGGGCTTTCCAACAAATTGTGAAATCAGATGAACTATTCTTACCAACCAGGAGACATGTATCCATTTCCTCCAAACCAGTATTTTACCACTTCTAGATAGGAAATCTCAGATGTTCTTGTGGTGGTTTAGTGAAGAGAAGTAGTTCTAAATTCCTCAAGGAAGCCAGATATGGCCGCCACGTTCTCTCTCTGGTCCAGGAAACCCAGTTCATTCTTGCTAGTGATGCTGGTGACCCCCAACACTGCCTCTCTGTGTCCTGTTGTAGCGCTGTAAACTTGAAGGTGCCATAGCTGAAGCTGAGCAGCAGGGAGAGGCCGCCCTCAATGATGCCAAATGCAAACTGGCAGGGCTGGAGGAGGCCCTGCAGAAGGCCAAACAGGACATGGCATGTCTGCTGAAGGAGTACCAGCAGGTGATGAACTCCAAGTTGGGGCTAGATATTGAGATTGCCACCTACAGGCGACTGCTGGAGGGAGAGGAACACAGGTGAGCAGTGATTAGGAGTTAAAACCTGTGGATTTTCCGGGGCTTTTGTTTCTCCTTCCTACTGGCTAATCAATCAACTTGAGCCATTTTCATTGGCTGTCAACTGTGGATTATTTGTGCTAACCAAGGGCAACAATGGCCCAGAAAATCTTACAGAGGGGGTTATCTAAACCAATTTCTTTGGTTCCTTCCAGTCTGAGGGGAAAATAAGAGGTGGAGTTATAACATAGTTTTGGGGGGGTTTTTGTTTTGTTTTGTTTTTTTTAAATCTTCATCCTCTTTCGTCGTGATACTTGAATGTCTTTTCATTCTTTCTTTTTTCCCTTATTCCTAGACTATGTGAAGGTGTTGGACCCGTGAATATATGTAAGTAGACAAGTGTCCCAGGTAGTTATGGTATCTTGTGGAGTTGGGATGTTGCCTATTGTCCAAGAAACCCTGACCCATATCTAGTATTTTCCCGTCAAAAATAGAGAAACCCATGGTCTAGCGCCTCTTATGGATGGAATCATTTTCTGAGTCCTAGGGAAAAGATACTGATGGCAGAGAAAAAACAAAACAAAACACTGCCCCTGCCTTCAGGGTTCATCCACTCTGACAAGAGATGGGATACAGGCAGCAACAGGCAGAGACTAGGAATTCATTTGTCAGAGCTCTGGACTTCAGTGCTGGTGGGATGGGGGAGATTAGGAGGAGCACAGCCAGTGAGTCTAATCTGTAGGAGAGGAATGTGAAGGAAGGTTGGGAAGGAGGAGAGAGGCAGAGCTAGACTGAGAGGGGGGGAGATTGCCCCAGGCTGGGGAAATGATCTTTTCAAAGCCTAAGGGGCAGGAAGAAAGATGCAGGGGTGATGAATGGGAGCTGGTGTGCTTGACCAGAGGCCATGCCAAGTTACATAAATGGAAATTGTGGAGGAAAAGGACTTATTGCTTTAGCTAAAGCCTTAGAATTTGACATGGGAGGTCACTAGAACTACTTTATGTTCTGGATAAATATTTGCCATTCTTTCCCTCCTTTTCTTCCTCACAGCTGTCAGCAGTTCTAAAGGTGCCATCTTGTATGAGCCCTGCGTGGTGAGAACAGAGTTCTGTCCTGGGGGCTCAAGCGGCATTCGGAGCAGTGGAGGCTGTGGCTCAGGCACTGTGGGGAGCAGCATTGTGGTGGGCACTGGCGAGCTCTATGTTCCTTGTGCCCCTCAGGGTGGGTTCAGCTGTGGGAGTGGGCGGAACTCAAACATCAAACTTGTGTCTGGCAGCTCATCTAGCCACAAATGCTAATGTCCTCTGGCCTGGGTACAGACCTCCTGAGTCCTCTCAGCCCTGGATTCCCAATCAGCTTCCAGCATAATTACAAGATTGAAAAGCTCTTTCTGCATTGGCCTTGCGTGTTTTTTAAAACTTGTCTCTTTTGGGGAACCTAGGTGGCACAGTGGATAAATCACCGGCCCTGGATTCAGGAGGACCTGAGTTTAAATCCGGCCTCAGACACTTGACCCTAGCTGTGTATGACCCTGGGCAAGTCACTTAACACTCATTGCCCCACAAAAAAAGAAAGAAAACCTTGGCTCTTTTTCTCCAATATTAACAAGCATTTTTTCTCTCTCTCTTAAACCACCCTCTCCCCCAAGAAAAAAAGAAAAACAGCCTCCTAACAAATATACAGTCAAAACCTATCCCAACACTGGCTATGCCAAAAATGTATCTCATTATTCAAATCAAATCCATTTCCTCTCAATCAGGAGGTGGGTAGCATGCTTCATCTTCGGTTCTCTGGAATCATAGTGGGTCATTTTTTTTAATAGGAGTTCTTAAGTCTTTTAAAGCCATTTTTCTTTACAATGTGATTGTTGTTGCTCAGTCATTTCAGTAGTATCTGATGTTTCATGGCCCCATTTAGGATTTGGGGGGAGGGGCAAAGATAGTGGAGTGGTTTGCCATTTCCTTCTCCAGCTTATTTTTCCAGATGAAAAAACTAAAGAAAACAGAATGAACTGACTTGTCCAGACTTACACAGCTAGTGTCTGAGGCCATATTTGAACTCATGACGATGTCTTCCGGACTCCAGTCCCAGCACTCTGTGCACCATGGTGCCACCTGTGATTGCAATTGTACACATTGTTCTCCTAGTTCTGTTCCCCTTCACTCTACATCAGTTGATACAAATCTTCCCATGTTTCTTTGAAACCAACCTTCTCATAACATTTTTTGGTGGCACAACACTGTGTTTTCCTTTGAAACTACCCTTCATTCAGTATAGTGAAAATTTCTGATTCTCCATGCAATGCTGCATACATGTTTATTGATCTGCACTATGCTAGATACTGTTGTAAGGGTGTAAGGGTGGAAAGGGAAAGTTAAGATTTGAAGACATTAAGGCACAGACCTCAACCTCAAGGAGCTGATACTCTAAGTAGGCAGCTGGTTAGATAAACAAAGGGTGTTATATAAATAGCAGACATCCTCCCCAATCTTTTCACAAAAGAATGAATTGTCCATTTTGCTCAGTTCTTTATCCATACAACTATTTACTTTCACCCCATCCCAACCTCCCCTGCAACCAGGTGGGTCCCCAATGCCTTATTGTTCAACTAGCCCAGGGAAAATAAACTCAATGCATATCTACTTAAACCATAATAGGGAATGGGGGTTCAAGGAAGGGATTGGGCCATAGGAAGGGCTTTAGGATATTTTCTCCCTTCTGCTGATTTATAAAACTGAGAATTGACTCTACAGGATGTATTTGGCTTCATTGAAGGTTTACTTCACTACTTCTGTTATTCCTGTGTCTATGGTGTCTGAGTACACACTGACTAATGGTGAAGTGGGGTTGACGTAGGCAGGAAAAGGTAGGAAAAGCCTGGCCAACATCTAACCTTTACTGTGGGTGACAAAGTGAATAATCTGCATATCCAGGGAGGTTACATTAACTCTTCCCTCCTTCCTTCCTTCTTTCCTTCCTTTCTTTCTTCCTTCCTCCCTCCCTCCCTCCCTCCCTCCCTTCCTTCCTTCCTTCCTTCCTTCCTTCCTTCCTTCCTTCCTTCCTTCCTTCCTTCCTTCCTTCCTTCCTTCCTTCCTTCCTTCTTCCCTTCCTTCCTCCCTTCCTTCCTTCTTCATCTCTGCCTGCAGCCTGCCCCTTTCCCCATGCAACCCTTCCCAGCACAATGTCCCCAGCAGACTAGTTTTAGAGCATGTTCCCATAGGCCCTAGGGGGAGTTCATGAGCATAGTTCTGCCTCCAGAAGCCCAGGCTCCTATGCAAAGCTCCTCTGATCTGAGAAACAGATAAGCCCTTAACTGAACTTAATTAAAAAATCCAGGTATCAGGATCATTCAGCCTGAAAAGAGAGCAAGAGGGGGAACCTTTTTTTTTTTTTTATGAATGAAGGGCTGTTAAAAAATGTGTGAAGGACTATTAGAGATGTACAAATTCCCTAAAAAGTGATGTGAGAGAGCAGCTAGGTGGTGCAGTGGATACTAGATAGAGCACTGGCTCCACGGCCAGGAGGACCTGAGTTCAAATCTGACCTCAGACACTTGACACTAGCTGTGTGACCCTGGGCAAGTCACTTAACCCCAATTGCCTCACAATAAATAGATAGATAGATAGATAGATAGATAGATAGATAGATAGATAGATAGATAGATAGATAGATAGATGGTTAAATAAATAAATAGATAGATAAATGAATGAATAAATTAATGAATGAATGAATAAACAAATAAATAAGAAGTGATGTGGAAGTAGATAGAGCACTGGACTTGAAATCAGGAAGAATCATCTTCATGAGTTCAAAACCAGCTTCAGACACTTAATAGCTGTATGACCTTAGGCAAATCACTTAATTGTGTTTGCCTCAGTTTCCTCCTCTATAAAAAATAAACTGGAGGGGGCAGCTAGATGGCAGCAGCCCTGGCTGGATTCAGGATGACCTAAGTTCAAATCCAGCCTCAGACACTTGACACTTACTAGCTGTGTGACCCTGGGCAAGTCACTTAATCTCTGTTTTCCTCAACTGCAAAATGGGGATAATAACAGCACCTCTCTCTTGGTATTGTTGTAAGGATCAAATGAGATAGCATTCATAAAGTGCTTAGCACAGTGCCAAATATATAACGGGTTTATTTAATAAATAAAGGTTTATTTCCCCCCTCCTTCTAGAGGAGAGCACTGAAAGCTGGGAACCCATGTTGGATCTATAGCAGTTTCTCTACAGTGACCTGAGCCTAGCATGGTAGATAGAGCACTAGATTTAGAATCAGGAAGACCTGGATTCAAATCCCACCTCAGATACTTCCCAGCTGTTTGGCTTTGGGCAAATCTCTTATCTCTGTCTCCCCATCTGTAAAATGAAGGTGTAGGACTCCATAACCTCTAAGGCCCCTTCCGGTTCTAAATCTATGTTCCTGTGATGCCCGTGTGCCTTAATAGCTCACAGAATTGGAAGGGGTTGTAACAATAATCAAATCCAATCCTCTCACTGAATAATCAAGGAAACTGAAGCCCAGAGGACTGAAGCAACATGCCTAAGGTTGCACAGCTGATAAGAAGCAGAACTCAGTTATGAGCTCCAGTGTTGAGGCTCTAACTTCAGAGCTCTTTCCCCTAAGTCATTGCTGAATGACCTCATCTCACCAGGCAGCTGTCCAGCACAGAGTAGTGCCCACCCAGTCAGAGTCACGAGGGCAGGAGATAACATTCAGTGGTGTCTGATTGAAGAGTATGGGTATGGGTTGATAATGCCAAGTCTGGATTCCGGAATCAATCAACAAGCATTTATGAAACATCTACTATATGCCAGGCACCAAGTTCAGTTCTGGGGATAAAAAGAACAACAAAATATAGTCCCTGATCTTCTGGAACTCACATTTTAATGGGGGTGATAACATGCAAACAACTCTGTACATATAAGATATATAAAGTATCAAGTCAAGTTAATACACATTTATGAAGTGCTTACTATGTGTCAGGCACTGTGCTAAGTCCTGGGGTTTCAAAAAATGGCAAAAACATGACCCCTACCCTCATGGAGCTCATAGTCTAACAGAGGAAACAACAGGCAAGAAAACTGTACATACAAGAAATACATTTCAGAGGAAAGGTAAAGCAGTGGGAAAGATGTCTTACAGAAGGCGGGGTTTTGAATGCCTTGAAGGAAGCCAGGGAAGCCAGGAGGTAGAGGTGAGGAGGGAGAATATTCCAGGCAATGCTTCCTTGTCTGTGTCTCTGGACACTAATTATATGCAGATGCATGAAAAAGTCCCCAAGACAAAGCCAGAAGGAATCAATCAGTTTTAGGGATCAAATTCACCTCCTTCCAGGGAGATTCCTGCCTAATAATCTAGGGAACATTCCCCACTGAGGTGTTTGGTTTTTTTTTTAACACTGCTTAGGAATGAATGGGAAATAGGGGCAGCTAGGTAGCACAGTGGATAAAGCACCAGCCCTGGATTCAGGAGGACCTGAGTTCAAATCCAGCCTCAGATCCTCGACACCTACTAGCCGTGTGACCCTGGGCAAGTCACTTAACCCTCATTGCCCCTCAGAAAGAAAGAAAGAAAGAAAGAAAGAAAGAAAGAAAGAAAGAAAGAAAGAAAGAAAGAAAGAAAGAAAGAAACTAATGGGAATGGAGGGGGTTCCTGTTCTCATTCTGGGAATTCAGATGAGTTCCTGGGATTAGGAAACTTAAACTAAATGGACAAGCTCTCTAAGAACCTAGCATGCCTAATGATCTAATCTTCCAAAACGTATGTGATTGAATGTATATATAGGGGAAGATAAGAGGGATGGATGGTCACTTTGGGCTGGGGTTGCCCACTAACTCCTTTCCTTTAAAAAAAAACAAAAACTGGAGGCAGCTAGGTGGCACAGTGAATAAAGCTCGGGTCCTGGAGTCGGGAGGACCTGAGTCCAAATCAGACCTCAGACACTTGACACTTACTAGCTGTGTGACCCTGGGCAAGTCACTTAACCCTCATTGCTCCCCCCAAAAAATTTTAAAAACTTAACAACACCAAATAAAATGGACATTTCTAGATAACTAACAGTACAGAAAAAGAGAATTATAGGAACCTACAGGAAGAAGGAAAGGGAATACGCATCTTTTAAGTAGCCATGTGCCAAGAACTGTTCTAAGTGCCATACAGGGATAATCTAAAGATCCCTATTATGTTCAACTCATTTTTCTTTAACTCTTATTCAATGAAAAAGGGTGGGCATAGAACTTGGACATGTCGCAAGACAAGTGATATCCCCAGGATGTGGCTATTTTCCTAGGAAGAGAATGAGCCTCAATTTTTTCTTTCCTTTTCTTTTTTAATTTATGGAATAAAACAAGCATTTCCATATAACAATATAATAAAAAGGTGATTGTGCATGAAAGTGCAATTCTATTATGTATAATTTGCTATTCCTTTTAAATATATAATAAAATTATCATGTAAATTTCTTTTGTTGTTCTTTTTTTTCTTCCCTCCCCCCCCCCCCGCCAAAGAAAAAGGCTACCATTAGACACAAATAGTATGTAACCCTAGGAAGAGCTTATCCAGCCCTCTCCTTCTTCCCTTATCTATCAGGAGCTGACATTTTTTTTAAATAAAGTATTTTATTTATTTTTTCCCGGTTACATGTAAAGATAGTTCTCAACTTTTGTTTATATAAGCTTTCCAATTTCAGATTTTTCTCCCTCCCTCCCCTCCCTCCCCCCTCCCCTAGACAGCAGGTAATCTGATATAGGTTATATATATATATATATATGTGTGTGTGTGTGTGTGTGTGTGTGTGTGTGTGTGTGTTTATATAACATTAAACATATTTCTGCATTAGTCATGTTATAAGAGAAAAATCGGAGCAATGAGGAAAAACCTCAAAATAGAAAAAACAACAGCACCAAAACCAAAAGAAATAGTATGTTTCATTCGGCATCTATATTCCACAGTTCTTTTTTTTCCCCTGGATTTGGAGATCCTCCATCATGAGTTCCCTGGAACCCTTCTGTACCATTGCATTGGTGAGAAGAATATAGTCCATCACAGTAGATCAACACTCAATGTTGATGATACTGTGTACAATGTTCTTCTGGTTCTGCTCATCTCACTCATCATAAGCTCACACAAGACCCTCCAGGTTTCTCTGAACTCCTCCTGCTCATCATTTCTTATAACACAATAGTATTCCATTACATTTATATACCACAACTTGTCCAGCCATTCCCCAATTGATGGGCATCCCCTCAACTTCCAATTCCTTGCCACCACATAAAAAGCAGCTACAAATATTTTTGTACATGTGGGTCCTTTTCCCTTTTCCATGATCTCTTTGGGAAAAGGACCCAAAAGTGGTATTACTGGGGTCAAAAGGTATGCACAGCTTTATAGCCCTTTGGGCATAATTCCAAACTGGGAGCTGACATTTTAAGGAGACAAAGCCAATAGTCATGCCAAACCATGGTATTGCTTTTTGTAATTTGGTTTGGAGTGGGAAGAATGAGAAGCAAAGCCAGGGCTTCTCTAACCATTTCACTTGCCCTTAAGCAGCCTATGACCCAAGTCCTCTGACCATTATTCTGATTAAGGATGTGGCAAAAATGAAGAGTAATCAGAGGAGACACAGGGGAAAGAATGGAGAGCTGCTCTTACCTAGATCCTGAGAGTCTCCCCCCCTCTAGTCCTTTAGCCATCTCCCCCAAGAGATGTTCAGTCTTTTCTGACATTCCTCTTCTGTCCTCTGTGCCCTTCCCAGTTCTACACCATAGTTATAGTTGTTCACACACACACACACACACACACACCTTTTACATAACCTGCCCCTCTCCCTAATTATTGCTCTTGTTCTCACCTTAGTGTATGGTATCATTCCTTCCCTCATTCCTTTATTCTCCCTTCCCCTCCCCCAAACACTTCATAAAATCACAGAACATTAGGATTTCAACTAATCCAACATGCTCGTTTTCCAGATAAGGAAGCTAGGGGGCAGAGAGATAGATGGTCAAGCAGCAACAGGAACAGGGGCAGAATTAGAGGCCGCCAAGTTCAGTGCCAGTTCTGTCTTGCCTTCCCCCTCTGGAGACATGGAGAATATGGGCAAGTTTTAGAGACATGGCATGGAGAAGGGAAAAGCTGCAAAATTCTATCTCTGTGGATGGGAGGGGGCAGAGGGAGGGAGGACAAGGGTGGGGGCGGATCTAGAAAGGGGAAATCTAAGTGATGACAGAAAAACCATTTTTAAATCTATGGAGAATGACCAGACAGTGGAGACTGACTAGGTTCTGTTGAATTTAGATTGCTTAGATACTTATTATTTATACCATCACTAAGCCAGGTATTGGAGATACAAAGAATACAAAGAAAGAAACCAACCCTACCCTCAAGGAGTTTACATTCTACTGAAGGGATGCAAAAGTTACACAAATAAATACATGTAACACCTACACTGATAACATGGCCTCTGTTGGCCTCTCTGGTGCACCATACTCAATGGGGTACATCCATCTCAATCCACAGCTCACAAGCCTGAGTTTCCACTGAATCTCTAATTCTGATGAAGTCAGAATAATATCGTTTAGTCACAATATAGTATAGTACGCTATGCTATGCTATGCTATGCTATGGTATAGTGTGGTATAGCAAAGCAACAGACATTTGCTTTAAAAGGAATAAGTATGAAAGGATGTCCAGCAATTGGGGAATGGCTGAGCAAATTGTGGTATGTGATATAAAAAATGACAAGCAAGATAGTTTCAGAAAAACCTGGGAACCTATATGAACTGATGCAAAGTGAAGTGAGTGAGAAGAACCAGGAGCTCATTGTACACAGTAATAGCAATATTGTGATGATGATTAACTGTGAAAGACTCAGCTACTCTCCACCTCCATAGAGAGAACTGATTAACTCTGAGAGTAAATTGAAGTATAATGGGACAGCTAGGTGGCACAGTGGATAGAGCACCGGCCCTGGATTTCAAAATCCAGCCTCAGACACTTAACACTTACTAGCTGTGTGACCCTGGGCAAGTCACTTAACCCAAATTGCCTCACCCAAAACCAAAACAAAACAAAACAAAACAAAAATTGAAGTATAATTTTGTCACTTTCTTTTTCTTGCTTTTTTTGGTAATATGGCTAATATGGAAATGTGTTTTGCAGGATTTCACATGGACACTTAATGCTTGCCTTTTTTTTAAATTAATAAAGTATTTTATTTTTTTCCCGTTACATCAACTTTTGTTTATACAGGCTTTCCAATTTCAGATTTTTCTGCCTCCCTCCCCTAGACAGCAGGTAATCTGATATAGGTTTTATATTATAAGAGAAAAATCAGAGCAATGATGAAAAATCTCAAAATAGAAAAAACAACAGCACCAAAAACAAAAGAAATAGTATGGTTCATTCAGCATTTATACTCCACAGTTCTTTTTTTTTTCTTGGATTTGGAGATCCTCTTCTATCATGAGTTCCCTGGTACTCTTCTGTACCCTTGAATTGGTGAGAAGAATATAGTCCATCACAGTAGATCAACACTCAATGTTGATGATACCATGTACAATGTTCTGGTTCTGCTCATCTCACTCATCATCAGCCCACACAAGACCCTCCAGGTTTCTCTGAACTCCTCCTGCTCATCATTTCTTACAGCACAATAGTATTCCATTGTATTCATATACCACAACTTGTCCAGCCATGCCCCAATTGATGGGCATCCCTTCAACTTCCAATTCCTTGCCACCACATAAAGAGCAGTTATAAATATTTTTGTACATGTGGGTCCCTTTCCCCTTTCCATGATTTCTTTGGGGAAAAGACCCAAAAGTGGTATTGCTGGGTCAAAGGGTATGGACAGTTTTATTGCCCTTTGGGCATAATTACAAATTGCTCTCCAGAATGGTTGGATCAGTTCACAGCTCCACCAACAATGCATTAGTGTTCCAATTTTCCCACAGCTTCTCCAACATTTATTATTTTCCTTTTTTGTCATTTTAGCCAATCTGATAGGTGTCAGGTGGTACCTCAGAGTTGTTTTAATTTGCATTTCTGTAATCAATAGTGATTTAGAGCATTTTTTTATATGGGAATAGATAGCTTTGGTTTCTTCATCAGAAAACTGCCTGTTCATATCCTTTGACCATTTCTCAATTGGGGAATGACTTGGATTCTTATAAATTTGATTTAGTTCCCTATATATTTTAGAGATGAGGCCTTTATCAGAAGTACTGGTCACAAAAATTGTTTCCCAGCTTTCTGCCTCCCTTCTAATTTTGGATGCATTGCTTCTGTTTATACAAAAATTTTTTAATTTAATGTAATCAAAATCATCCATTTTAATGCTTGCCTTCTTAATGGGTCTGGGAGGTAGCTGAAGGGAGAGAGAGAATTCAGAAGTCAAAATTTTTTTTAAAAGAATGTGAATAGGGGCAGCTAGGTAGCACAGTGGATAAAGCACCGACCCTGGATTCAGGAGGACCTGAATTCAAATTTGACTTCAGACACTTAACACTTACTAGCTGTGTGACCCTGGGCAAGTCACTTAACCCTCATTCCCCTGGGAGAAAAAGAATGTGAATAAATTAATAACAAAAGGTTTTTAAAAGAGAATAAGTAAGAGTGTTTAATCCACCAGTCCATGATATATATATATATATATATATATATATATATATATATATATATATATATAACATTTATGTGGTGCTTACTGTGTGCCAGGCACTGTGCTAAGTACTTTACAAATATCTCATTTGATCCTCACAACTACCCTGGGAGGGAGATGTTAATATTTTCCCCATTTTACAGGAAACAGGCAAACAGAAGTTAAGTGATTTTGCCCAGGGTCCCACAGGTGGACCTGTCTGAGGCTGGATTTAAATCTAGGTCTTCATGATTTCAGGCCAAGCATTCTATCCACTGTACCACCTAACTGCACGTATTACAAGTATTATTTAATACAAGTACCATGTATTAAGCTTCTTCAATGGGCTGTGAGAAAATAATTATTAATAATGAATTTTGGGGCAGCTAGGTGGTGCAGTGGATAAAGCACCAGGCCTGGGTTCAGGAGGACCTGAATTCAAATCTGGCCTCAGACACTTGACACTTACTAGCTGTGTGACCCTGGGCAAGTCACTTAACCCTCATTGACCTGCAAAAACAAAACAAAACAAAAAACCAAATAATGAATTTCTAGGAGAAATCTAGACTTGTTAGTGTTAGCTGCTCTCTCCCCTTCCCCAACCTGGGATGAGTCTCCTCTCCTCTCCTCTCCTCTCTCCTCTCTCCTCTCTCCTCTCTCCTCTCTCTCTCTCTCTCTCTCTCTCTCTCTCTCTCTCTCTCTCTCTCTCTCTCTCTCTCTCTCACTCCTTCCTGGGACTCTTACTCTCCATGCTGGGTATGTAATTGCTTAGGCCTGTAAACCTGTGACTAATGGGAAAGTCAGGGAGACACGTGGTCAATACTTTATTAATTTGTTATCTTAATTAATAATAAATGTTTATTGCCAAAACTGGTGCAATAGCCATTAATTTATAAGCAGCAATTTTTTAGAAGGCCCAGCCTAGTTCCACAATATTTTAAATGACACAGGGCCAAGCACTGTTCTAGGCACTGCGTATACAAATACAAAGAATGGGGATACAAATCCAAATACAAAGGGAGTTTATATTCTCTTTGCGACAAGAAGTACACATATGAGTAATTAGAGTATCCATATTGAGGTAATAAGCACAAGTTAGTTAAATTCAAGAAGGTTACTACCTAGGGAGAGTCAGGAAAGGCTTTATGTAGAAGGTAGCACTCCAAGCTGAAAAACCTGGGAACCTATATGAACTAATGCAAGAAGATGTAGGAAGAGAAGGATTCAGAGAGGCAGAGGTGAACAGAAAGTGCATTCCTGGAATGCCGCACAGCCTGTACAAAGGCATGGCAATAGGAGATGGAGTATCATGTATGAGGAACAGAGAGATAACCAGTTAGGCATGACTGCTGAGTCAAGCATCAAACATTCTTAACACTCAAACCTAGTACCTGCCCATTTGGGACTCCAGAGTAGTGTCATTCTCAGATCCTAAGAGCCACTCTAGACACCTCCTACCAGTTCTACAACATTGTAGACGCATAACATCAAGTCCCTCATAGCAAGATGTCCAGTTAGTGTCTGAAGCAGCAGCACTGGTTGTACTGGGTACACTAATGGCATTTTGGCTAACAACATTTACTGTAGGAGCTAGCACTGTAACCAGGAGACCTCCCAGAGTGGGTTGTTGCTTTCCTACCACATTAACCAGGCAAACATCACATCAGGATAAACCCTCAGCTGCCATTTCTTCCCCATCTCCCTTTCTGCCTCTACTACCTTGACTTCAATTTTCATCTCATTCCATCACAAGGTACTGCTTCCCTTTCCCCTTCTGAACTGGATGTGCTGAAAACTGCTAAGCCTCACACAGGCTTCTGAAAATTGTAGTCAGTCAACAAGCATTTATTAGGTACATTTATTCAGACACAATGCTAAGTTCTACTACAGATCTCTGCCCTCAGGAAGCTCACACTCTAAGGATGAGATAACATGTAAATAAGTAAACAAGATACATACAAAGAGTATAGGAAGGTAATCTTAGAGGAGAAGGCATTAACATTTGGGGTAGACTGGGGAATACCTCCTGAAGAAGGTGGGACTTGAGATGTTTTGAAGTAAGGCAGGGAAGTTAAAAGGTCAAGGTAAAGGGGGAGAACATTCCAGACATGGGAAACAATCACTGCAAAGACACAGAGATGGGAAGTTATTAATGTGATTGTGGGTAAATCACTTAACCTCTTTCTGTCTGCCTTACTTTCCTTATCTGTAAAACAAGGATATTAATAGCACCTTCCAAAGTGAGGGACTGCACAAGTTGTGGTATATGAATGTAATGGAATACTCTTGTTCTATAAGAAATGAGGAACAGGCAGATTTCAGAAAAACCTGGAAAGACTTCCACAAACTGATGCTAAGTAAAGCGAGCAGAACCAGAACATTGTGCACAATAACAGCAACATTGTATGATCATCAACTATGATAGACTTGGCTCTTCTCAGCAATATAATGATCCAAGAAAATTCCAAAAGACTCATGATGGAAAATGCTCTCCATACCCAGAGAAAGAATTATGGAGTCTGAATGCAGATTGAAGCATGCTATTTTCACTTTTCTTTTCTTTTCTTTTTGTTTTTTGTGTTTTTTTTCCTTTTGTTCCTTTTCTTCTTTCACAACATGACTAATGTGGAAATACGTTTTACCTATATCAGATTGCATGTTGTCATGAAGAAGGGGAAGGGAGAGAGGGAGAAAAATTTGGACTCAAAATCTTTCAAAAAATAAATGTTGAAAATTGTCTTTACATGTAATTGGAAAAAAGTAAATACTTTTAAATTATTTAAAGTAGTACCTACCTCTAAGGGTTGTTGTGAAGATCAAATGAGACAATTATAAAGCACTTAGCACAATACCTGATACATAGTAGATGCTAAACAAGTGCTTGTTTCTCAGCCTCCCATTGGGTATCTCATTCCCCTCTCTCATCTCCAGTTCCAACACCTCATGCCCATTCGGGCAACGTGGAACCCTCATTATGACCTCATCATGGTAGATTGATACCCAGACCCCAGTTTTGCAAGTTTCACCCCATCATTATCCTCAGACAATTGATTTATTTGATGGGAACGCAGGAAAGATGGCATGTCAGCTTTATGATCAGACCCCTCTGGAGTTTACTACTGAAGTAGTTTCCTTATTTCCCAGGAACAGCAAGTGGGCCAGTATAACTGGATCATAGAATGAGTAGAGGAGAATAAAGTGTCAAACTAGCAAGGTGGGAAAAGGCCAAGTTTTGAAGTGCTTCTATGTGAAGCTGAGGGCTTTGTATTGAGCCTGGAGATACTGGGAGCCAATGCATTTCCCCAAGAGACTCATAGGATAGATATGCACACATATGCCCTTTCATAAATCAATTAAAAATATTTAGAAGTGAAAGAAGGCACTAACTGGGGGGAATCTGGTCTCCATCAACACCCAGGAAGGAAGAAAAAAATCATTTTTGTTTTGTTTGTGTTTGTTTGTTTATTTATATAAGAGATTGAAATGAAATTGAATGTGCTTTTTGACCTGTAGGTGTGGGAAGCTTCTCTTCTTTAAGTAACTGATAGGGAGGAGAAATAAAGATTTGGGAACAGAGTGTTATAGATATTAAGTCAGGTCAAGGGCCATTAGAAGAGAGGGCAGGGTGTTAAGGAGCTACTGGGGGTACAACTGGGAGACAGTGGAGAATAGAAGCTAAGTACACATAGAAAGAACAGGGTATGCTCTCTCTCCCTCCCTCCCTTCCTCTCCTTCCCTCCCTCCCCCATTTTCCCTCGCTTCCTCCCTCTCCTCTCCCTCATCCTCCTTCTGTCTCTTTCTCTCTCTCCCTCTCTCCCTCTCTCTCCCTTCCCTCTCCCTCCCTCCCTTCCTCCCCCTCTTTCTCCTTCCTTCCCCCTCTCTACCTCCCTCCCTCCCTCCCTCCCCCCCTCTCTCTCCTTCCTCTCCCCCCCCCCACCAAGTCTTTAAATCCAGGAGAGATTCTCAAGGGTCTAGGAGTCAGTCCCACTTGAAGGTCAGGCACTAGGGGCTGAGAGCCATCCTGTTCGACCTCTGAAGGTCTTTCTCATGTTGAGAATACAAAGCTTCCTTTACAAACAAGCCCAGGCATGTCATAACAGGTAAGCCTCACCAGATCAATTTCCATCCATTCAGCAGAAATGAGTGCCTAGTCAAATGAAAGGCATTCCTGTTATTGCAACGTTTCCACATCCTCCTCTTCAGCCACTTACTATAGGACTATCCCCAGCCACTGGGAATCCAACCAGGAAAAAAACTGATTTCTGCCTTCCTCCGCCCGCCTCCACCTTCTGGCCCCCTGGGGCCACTTCTCCATCTTCCCTTCTGTGTATCAAAGTTTCACCATCTTCAAGAGCCCTGAGATAGCATCATGATGAACCAGCAGTCAATCATTTGACGTTAATTCCTGTCAGGTGCTGGGGCTGGGCTCCTACCATCAGATATCTGGGATTACAGGCTGACAACAGTCAGCAGAAATTGTCACAGCAACAAAATCAGTACAGCGTCCCCTACCCCCTCCTGAAGCAACAGATGATTGCATTATGCAGTTGGGAGAAATGATGTCTCAGACCTATAAACTATTGCTTGGGACAGCTCACTGGGAGGTGGGAGGTGGGATTTGCTTGACTGGATCCCAATTACTTCTCCTCCCTTCTTCAAACTAGTGAAGGAACTTAGGTTGGAACAGCCTCAGAAATGCTGTAACAAACATGCAGAAAAGAGGTTTGTGGGTCCAGAAAATGCAGGAGCTCAATTCATTGCAATAGGGGGAGGAGTATAGGGGTGAGTGGCTTATTCAAAAGTGAGAGGTTGGGGCAGCTAGGTGGCGCAGTGGATAAAGCGCCAACCCTTGATTCAGGAGGACCACAGTTCAAAGTTAGCCTCAGACAATTGACACTTAATAGCTATGTGACCCTGGGCAAGTCACTTAACCCCAATTGCCTCACCAAAAAAAAAAAAAGTGAGAGGTTGAGGAGGGGGGAGAGAAGAGAAAGAGAAAGAAGGGAGAAAAGGAAGGAAGGAAGGGAGGAAGGAAGGGGAGGAAGGAGGGAGGGATAAAGGAAGAAAGGAAGGAAAGAAAGAAGGGAGGGAAGAAGGGAGAGAGGGAGGGAAAAAGGAAGAGTTGTCAGCATCACTCCTCTCTCACCTTTGAAGGTAGCCTCAAATGTGTAGAGAGACTCAGGCATAGATAAGGACTGAACCTTGATTTCATTTATATAGGGAATTCCTAGAAAAGGAAATTTTCTCTACCAATGCAAGTCAGCACCTTCACATAATTTATAATTTCAGAGTGTCTTAGAGAGATTATAACTTGCCCAAGGTCAAACGGTCAATATGTGTCATAGGCAGACCTTCAGCTCCAGTCTCTTGGCTCCAAAATGAGCCCTCTATCCACTAAAATTGTCACAGACAAAAATAATCATCTTCACAATTCTGACCTCCCTACCCAAAAACTCTTGCATAATCTCCAAGGAGACTGAGTTCTCCGAATGATCTCTGACTTTCTTCCAGAGAATGTAGATGAGGCATAGATGTCTTTCCCTTCAGCAGCCCTTTCCCCCGTGGTCTAGACTTACAATCTCCCCTCCACCGAAGCATAAAGAATGCAGATGTCTCCTGAGTATCCCAGCTGACCCACTCATTACCTCTACCCTCCCTTCCTCATTTCATCTATTTATACAAGAGGATTGGAAAGAAATCTCTGAGGTCTCTTCAACTTCTAACTTCTACCATTCTAGAAGCCTACAAATCTAGCTAGGTCCCTGAATTCTTCCTCTCCCTATATTTTTTTCCTAGTTTCCCTTCTTTCCCTCCTTGTTCTTCTTTTTCCATCTCTTCCATTTTTTATCTTCATTTCCTTTTTTTCTCCACTTGTCCCTCTTCCACTTACACATTTAACTGATATGTATTCATGAGAATAAATTCCTGGATCTGAATAATTTACAAATAAAACCAATAAACTTGGCATCTCTTGAATAGTTATATTTCCAATAAATGATTGTTGAATTAAATTGTTTTCAGTAAAAAGAAAAGAACACTTCACAGTCATGTCACTGGAACAGAAAGTTTAAAAAAGTCAGTCATCCAAATGTTAATTTAACGTGATGCTAAACATCTTTAAGTTTGGAAACATCTGCATGATTGATTGAATGATTGATTGAACACTTTCCATGCAACTGTGTGTGGGCTTCTACTCTCTCCAGTTCAATCAATCCTTGTAGATATCTCCATGATTTAGGATCCAAAAGCTATGGAGGTGGGATGTGAGGGGAGGAGAGAAAAGGATAGAATTATATAGTCTAGCTAGTTACATAGACACAAGAATTTCATTGTTATCTCATATCTAACCTTCACCTTGTGCCATGTAGATAGATACCAATAAAGGTTCTTGAAAGAAATCCTTTTCCCACCTAGAGTGTAAATGCACCAAGGATAGGCATCATATGATCTTTGGATCTCCCACAATACCCAGCCTGCTGTCTTGCATATAGCAGGCATTCATTTAACCTTAAGAGGATGAATGAATGAATGAATGAATGAATGAATGAATGAATGAATGAATGAAAGACTATCTGTTGAGTGTCTCATAGTAGAATGTTTCTACACTGACCCAAGTGACTGATGAGGTCACTGAATATATGGAAACAACAGAAAAGGTTTATTAAGGCTAAATAAACTCCATTCTCCCCAAACTCAACCATCCAAGAGATCCTTTTGAGACTGACCCTTAGAGATGCATTATTGTGAATTGACAATACTTCTCTCTGTCCTTTCAGGGTATATAGACTCTACCTTTCCTTCCTGCCTGTCCTCACTCCCCCACCCCCATTTTTTTCTCATCAGGCAATGGCTGTGTAGACACTTTTATTCATATATCCTTGCTCAAATCAGTTACCATTCTAACTTTTCAGTGGTTAGCCACACTAACAGAAAACAACCCAATTGGTTTTATAACTACAGCCCATTAATGTCCCCATAAGGGCAATTGTGGTGGACTTATGGAGAAGATAGGATTGTAATGTTTATATGTTCTTAATGTTTATGAGTTTGATGTTATAGGCCATAATGAAGATGGGAATAGGTGTGCCTCTGATTAGCTCACTGTTAAAAAGGTTATGGGCATGAAGAGTTTCTGCTAACAACCCAAGCTCATAAAAGCCACCAAATAGCTTTTTTCCATTTTATGGGGCCAAACCTCAGATCCCCAAATGCATAAAAGGGTTGAGTAGGACCCACTAGCTCCAAAGGGACTCCTAGCACCACTTGGCTCCATTGCTCCTTGGTCACCCTCAGCTACCAACTTAGAAGCCACCATGTCCTGCCGCTCCTTTCGGGTCAGCTCTGGCTGCCGTGTTGGCAACTTCAGTTCCTGCTCAGCAGTGGTCCCCCAGAATCTGAACCGTTACCAGACCAGCTCTGTCTCCTGCCGAAGCGGTGTCAGCTTCCGGGGCTTGGGTGGTTTTGGGAGCCGGAGTCTGTGCAATCTTGGATCCTATTCACCCCGAAGGGTGGCAGTGAGCTCTTACCCTATCCATTCTGGGATTGGTTTTAGATCTGGTGGCAGGATTGGTTTTGGGACTGGCTTTGGATTTGGACCTAGCAGTGGGTCCTGCTTTGGCGCTGGAAGTGGCATTGGCTTTGGCGCTGGAAGTGGCATTGGCTTTGGCGCTGGAAGTGGCATTGGCTTGGGGCCTTGTGGTAGTGTTGGCTATGGGTTTGGCAGACCTGGTTTTGGATATAGAGTTGGTGGAATTGGAGGCCCAGCTGCCCCTTCCATCACAAATGTGACTGTCAACCCAAGCCTGCTGACACCTCTCAACCTAGAGATTGACCCCAATGTTCAGAGGGTGAAGAAAGATGAGAAGGAGCAGATCAAGACTCTGAATAACAAATTCGCTTCATTCATTGACAAGGTACCTACACATCCATCTACCTGATTCTCTGGGGCCAGGATTACCAAATGAATGTTAATATTCTCTTTATTGCAAGAGACCATTAGTAGTGGCCAAGCCACTTATTCTATCCAGATCTGCTTTGAAACCTCCTTTTGTAGGTTTTCAGGGACAATGTGCTGTAGTGTAGGATACAGGTTGAATGGACTGTTAGTTGAACAAGGTATGAGGAGGACAAAGGCCAAAGTCTTGTCTATGCAGCATCAAACATCCAGAGGAAAACTGGAAAAGGCAGTCAAATAGGAAAATATTTAGGCAACACAGGGCCCATCAGTTAGGTATGAGAAGTATCTTGATCACTGACTAGATTTCTGTTTTTCATGTGTAGAGCTACTTAAAACCTGAGAGGTTTGTTGCTGACCACACTTGTATGTGAAAAGCAGAAAAAATGGTACAGATGATTTGAGGTGCATGGAGTGGCCACCTCCAAAGAGTCATATGGCCCTTGGCTCTTACATCCCGCATCCCATTTGCCCATACACATTTGTATGGCAAGACCCAAAGGACCTCGGGGGAATTGGGGAAAACTGCACTGCCTCAGACTCTCAGAATGACTTTGGGGTTCTTCTTCTTAGTTCTATGGATATTATTGAGGATTCCTTGTTTTTTCTGAAGCTAGCGCAATGTCTATATGCAGAGAGGGAAGTGGAAGACTGAGGGCAGAGGTCTAAATAATTTAGTATACAAAACAAACTTTAGCTTTGAGTCAGAGGTCTGGATTTGGAGGAAGTCTTTCTGGGTCTTCATGACTCAGATCACTCTAACTTCTTCCTTCCTACAGGGTGCAGAGAATCTCTGCTTCCCCTTCCCCAAAGTGGAGTGGAGGCATCGTTCTTTTTTTTTTTAGTGAGGCAATTGGGGTTAAGTGACTTGCCCAGGGTCACACAGCTAGTAAGTGTTAAGTATCTGAGGCCGGATTTGAACTCAGGTACTCCTGACTCCAGGGCCGGTGCTCTATCTACTGCCCCACCTAGCTGCCCCGGGAGGCACCATTCTTAAAGGCTCACAGCTCTAGAGTTGGAAGGAACCTTAAAGGCCACCTTATCCAACCCTCTTCTTTTAGAGATGAGGAAACTAAGACCCAAGGAGGTCAATTGATTCACCTAGAGCCATCTAATAGTTTTGGCTAGAAACATCTAAGTAGCCAGACCAGATAGTTCAGAAGAAATACAAACAAATGAAAACCTGTTTCTTGTGGCCTGAATAAAAGTGACTTTGGACCGTGAAAAAGAGAGAGGCTATAGCTTTGTTTCACTTGGGGAAGAGTAGATTCAGCCTGAATTTCTGGGTGGGAATGTGTCTGATATATTAAGTATATTCAAGGGCAAGCACAGTCAACTTAGAACTATCCCTGCTCAGGCCAAGTAGTAGTTTCTGGGTCATAGGTAGCCTCCAATATCAGAGAATCCTCTTAGTCATCTCTACATGACTCTGAAGTGCTTTTTAATTTCCAGAAAGCTGTCCCACTGATTCTATTTTATGTGGATCGCTACTTTATACTGGGGAAGGGTCCCATTAACTTCTAGGCCAAAGTCAAAGAGTCCAAGTAGAGTTATCATCACCATCGGCCTCTTTCTCTTTAAGCTCTTGTCTGGCTGGTCTTTCCAAAGAAGGCAGTTCTTTCAAAATATATTTTATATATATACACACATATATATTATGTGTATATGTGTATGTATATGTATATATAATATGCATATATGCATATATAAATATAAAATTCACTCCAAATTATATGTTAAAATGATTTTGACATTTGTGTTTTTAAAGTTCTGAAAGGTTATACATGTGCAATTGCGTAAAACATTTCCACATTAGTCATTTTGTACAAGAAGACTTGAAGGAAAGAAAGTGAAAAATAGCATGCATCAGTCTATATTCAGACAATATCAGTTCTTTCTCTGAAGGTGGATAGTATGCTTCATCATTAGTCCTTTTGGATTGTCTTGAATCATTGTATTTCTGAGAATAACTAAGTCATTCACAATTCTTCATTAAATAATACTGCTGTTACTATGTACAATATTCTCTTGGTTCTGTTCACTTTACTTTGCATCAGTTCATGTAAGTCTTCCCAGGTTTTTCTGAAATTATCCAGCTTGTCTTGTCATTTCTTATAGTACAATAATATTCCATGACAATCCTATACCACAGCTTGTTTAGCCATTCCCCAAAGAAAATTATTCTTAAATGTTTGAGTTATAAGGGCCTTTCTTTTCAACTGAGCTTAGTTAACTGAGATTAGTTATAAAGAAGCAATGTTCTCCCACCTCCTATTGGGTTAGGGGGAGGAGGTGGAGTAAAAATCCACTGAGGAGATAGCAATGCCAGCAAGGAGTTGAAAGCAAAAATGTATCATGGCATGGCCAACTGAGATGAAGAGGTGAAACCATCACAACTCTTATTCCTCTGCTTGGTGGGGTTTAGGTTCGGTTCCTAGAACAGCAAAATAAGCTCCTAGAAACGAAGTGGAGCTTCCTCCAAGACCAGAAATGTGTCAGGAGCAACCTGGAACCACTTTTTGAGAACTACATCAACAACCTGAGGCGGCAGCTGGAAGTGGTCACCAGTGACCGGGGCCGGTTGGAAGCCGAGAGGAACCACATGCAGGATGTCCTGGAGGGCTTCAAGAAGAAGTGAGTGTGGAAGGGGCATATAGACCCAAGTGGGAAGTCTCTGACAAGAGAGCCAGTGACAAATAGCAGCTGGGGAGATTGGGGTGAGAGATTGGGGAGGACTTCCTAAAAGGGAAGTGATGAAAGATGTTGTCTATGGATCTTGGGAGGTGGGGGGATGCTTTGCTGCTGGTGGGATAAGGGCACAGGTCGGCTTGATGAGTTGGTCTCTCAAGTTTCCTCTCATGCTGACTATTCTGGGATTGTACTAGTATGATCCAGGAGACCTGTCTGAAACTCGGTTCTTCTGAATACAGTGACTATATTCAACCCAACAATAGGTATTCTGTGGCCCAGTACATCAAGATGATACCTCAAGCCAATAGAAAAGTCAACCACTCCTCCAGATAGCTTTTAGGATCCAAACCATGCTTTGATAAAATAAAAGGAATGTGGAGGAAAACCTGGCATGTACCAGGTGTGTGTATTTGTGTGTGTATACACATATATGTATATATAGCTTGAGGCCACCCATCTATGGCTTTAGAGCCTCACCCCTTTGGCTGTTGGAGCTGTTGGAGTCCTTAGGATCAAGGATTAAGGTTTGTAAGGGGTCATGAAGTTTAATCCCCTCATTTTACAGATGAGGAAAATTAGGACCAGGGAGGATATATGCGAACAGGTCCTTTAACTATAAACCCACGGTCCAAGACTATCTGCTGGTTGTATACCAATCTCAGAAATGATGTTTTTCCATTTGTGATAGTTAGGTCCCCTCACTCCCACATCACTGTTTTCCTCCAGAGTACAGAGTCTTGTCTTGGGTATTTGGGGAAAGTGAAAGGGTAGGAAGAAAAGAGAAAGAAGGAGACATGCTCTCTTCTCTCAAGGAGTTCTTGCAGCTTGATATAGAGGGGCGTGGGGAGGGACAAAATTCAGGACTGGAAGTTGAGGTGACTTGCTTGTGCAGATGAATGTAAAGAAAACTGAGCAACCAGCACTGGGGGAGTAGAGGGAAATGGATTTAAAGAGCATTTGATCCTGGATAGGGTCAATCATGGGAGGCTTCCTAGAAAAACAGAGTGTGGATCAAGGCTGACAAAAGAGAAAGGGACAGTGCTGGGGAGGAGAAGGGATGGGGAGCCAGTGTCTCAAAACAGGGTTGTAAATTGTGATAGGGCTTGTAGCTGATATGGATCAAGTGTGGGTAGGGGACAGAGATCAAGGTTACTGGGCTGGACCAAAGCGGGTAATTCTGGAGAATCATAAACAATTGGCCTCATTTCAGTCCAGGATGAGTAATTCAGTTTCTTTGTGCTTCCCATCCCAGGTATGAAGAGGAGGTAGCATTACGAGCCAATGCAGAGAATGAGTTTGTGGCTCTGAAGAAGGTAAGTGAGAACTGTTAGGAGTAAGACAACTCTCAGCAGAACAGGAAAAGTTTTGAATGCTGGACCAGCACCCAAACACCCTCAAGATGAATCTCAGAGCCACCTTACCTGGACATCAGAACCTGTGGGAAGTCAGGGATTGGATAAGCTGACTTTCTAAATATGATTTTCAGGACTTTATATAGCTATTAGGACAAAAACTGAATCTCGGAAAAATGCACCTCTTGTATTTTCTGAGCATTAAAGGAGAGAGAAGTAGTAACTGTAGTAGTGGTGGTGGTGGTGGTAGTGGTGGTGGCAGCAGTAGTAGTAGCAGTAGCAGCAGCAGCAGTAGTAATAGAAGTAGTAGCAGTAGTAGTAGCAGTAGTAGAAGTAGTAGCAGTAGTAGTAGCAGTAGTAGTAGTAGTAGCAGTAGTAGTAGCAGTAGTAGTAGTAGTAGTAGCAGTAGTAGTAGCAGTAGTAGTAGCAGTAGTAGAAGTAGTAGCAGTAGTAGTAGCAGTAGTAGTAGTAGCAGTAGTAGTAGCAGTAGTAGTAGTAGTAGTAGTCATTGTCATAGCTCCATCTCCATCCCATGCTTCCTTCCATAAAACCCACCTATTGCAATACTACCCATTGGCCTCCCCTTCTGCAAGTCTTCCCATCCTTCTGGTCCTGGGTTGCCCTGGTCCTAGTTCTTGGGAGTGGCAAGCATAGGTTCTCCTTCCCTCTGTCTTTCTTGTAGGATGTGGATGCAGCTTACTTAAACAAGTCTGACCTGGAGGCCAATGTGGAAGCTTTAATCGAGGAGACCGAATTCCTGAAAACTCTGTATGAGAAGGTAAATAAATGTCTCTTCTGTAGTCTTAGAACTAGAAACCCTATTTCTCAATGGCCAACTGGAAAAGTTGCCCATGACCAGAGGGCTAATGCTAAACCATGAGATTGGCTTTCTCTGATGTGGCATAGACATCATCAAAATCAAGCCCATGAAACTGACTGAAGAGTTTGGAGATTCCCTCTAGAGCTACCACCTACTACTGCCCATATTCTGTGGTTCCCCTAAGGTTTGGGGACTTTTTTTTTTGAGATGTAACCAGCTCATTATTGGGTGGATTATACACAGGACACATTTCAATGGAAGAGGGCTTCTCTCTAGCCATTCACTCCTGCTCAGCTGGTGTGTGGGCTTAAGGATAATGGGGGCACAAGATGATTTTACTTTTTGCCTACAGGATTCAGAAAGGTAAACAGATATCTGCCCCTCAAATTACCCAAATAATTCCAAATCCAAACAAAAGAGATTTTTAGATACTCGATATTGCCATTATGGGCTCTTTTGAATTATCTGTGGTTACTTCTCACCCCTTCCTCTAGGGAAGATAACCAGGAGTTAGCTGTGATTTTCTTTGTTCTTGAATGAGATCTGTTATCTTTCAACCTCCTAGCAAGATAGCAGGTCAAAAAGGCAAGATAGTCCCTGGTTGTGCTCCTCTTGCTGACTTCTTATCTTGAGAATAGAGATTTATTTCCTTTTCAGTTTGTATCACCCAGCACATGGTAGGGACTTGACAAACGTTGGTTGGTTGATTTGTGCAGGAGATCGAGATACTCAATTCCCACATCTCAGAAACATCTGTCATTGTGAAAATGGACAACAGCAGAGACCTGGACTTGGATGGTATAGTCGCTGAAATCAAGGCTCAGTATGAGGAGATTGCCAGACGAAGCCGGGCCGATGCTGAGGCCTGGTACCAGACTAAGGTGAACTAGACAAGGTCACCCCTCAGGAGTAGCGGGGCCTGTGAGTTGGGGGGAGGGAGGGATGGTGATGAATGGAGGGAAAGTTAAAGGATTCAGACACAGCCCAGACCAGGGACCTCTTTAAATCTGGACCTTTACAATTGTTCTCCAAAGCTTTTCCCTTCACTACTAGATAAAAAAATGTATCAATCCCTAAACCTCCTTCTGACTCCTGACATCAGCATCCTAGATCTGGACCGCTGAGTGAGTTGAATTCTCAGAATTCAGTGTTCTAGAATTATGAGAGGTATTGTGGGATGGTGGATAGAAATGGGCCTGGCATCAAGATAGCTTGGGTTCAAGACACTTAATAGTAATTAATAATAATAAGCATTTATGTAGAGCTTTAAGGTATCACAAATTATCTCATTTGATACAACAACTCAGATGAGGAAACAGTCTGAGAGAAATTAAATGATTTGCTCAGGGTCACATAGCTAGTCAAGTATCTGAAGTAGGATTTGAACTCAGATCTTCCTGACTCCAGGCTCAGCACTTTGTACACTGTTCCACCTGGTTTCCTCTGGGTTAGACAACCATTTACCCAGCTAGTTGATTGTGCAGTCTTTTTTTTTTTTTTTTGGTTTTTTGGTTTTTTTTTTTTTTTAGTGAGGCAATTGGGGTTAAGTGACTTGCCCAGGGTCACACAGCTAGTAAGTGTTAAGTGTCTGCGGCCGGATTTGAACTCAGGTACTCCTGACTCCAGGGCCAGTGCTCTATCCACTGCGCCACCTAGCTGCCCCGATTGTGCAGTCTTAATCAAGGGAAAATAAGGAAACTGAACTGTGATTAAGATAGTTTTGCCTCATCCTTCAGATCCATTCAACCCCACACTTAAGTTGTTCCCAAGGTTCACAAGACTCCCCTATATGCTATAGCAAAAGGATCAAGGGCATGACCTTTTTGCACTTTTCAGGAGATAACTGTCAGAGCTGAAACCCCACTGCTCTCTCTCATGACCTGGTCCCTTGGGGGTTCCCCTCCGGCTCAAAGGAAGAGCATCACACCCTAGTTAGGGAGTAAATTCAAAGGAGATTTAGGATGAAGGAACAAGGTTTGAGCTTAAGTAGAACAAGTTCCCTCCCCACAGGAGATGGCTTTTGCAGTGGTGGGTGAGAGAGGTGGGAGAGCTTAGAAACAAGTTGTTAAATTCGAGGATGGAAAATTAGAGTCAATTACTGCTCAGAAACTGAGAAAAGCTACCGTAAGACACCGAAGGCCACCGTAAGAGCATTTAGTCCAACCATGTGTAATGTGGTGGTTGGGGGAGGGGGGGGTGGAATCTGGAATACATAAGAAAACAACTGAGTACAAATCTAGCCTCAGTCCTCACTAGCTGTGTGACCCTGGACAAGTCACATAACCTCTGTTTGCCTCAGTTTCCTCATCTGTCAAGTGAGGATTATAATAGTCTCTATCTCCCAAGGTTGTTGTGAGGACTAAATGAGATCATGTTTATAAAGTGCTTAGCGAATTTTCTGGCACATAATAGGTGCTCTATAAAGGCTAGCTAGTAGGCTTAAGGGAAATGGAATGTCCCCAGCTTTTCCTCTTGGGTCTCTTTCTTTGGACTCTGAGGGCACTGAGGTGAGGGAGGGGGTGGCAGGTGAAGAAGCGCCATGAAGATGATGGATGCCCCAACTCTTGACTCCTATGCCTTACATACAGTATGAGGAAATGCGAGTAACGGCAGGCGTGCACTGTGATAACCTCCGGAGCACACGTGATGAGATCAAGGAGCTAAACCGCCTGATTCAGAGGCTGAAAGCTGAGATTGAGCATGCCAAGGCACAGGTGAGCTCAGCGTCTGGCACTGGAAGTCACCGGGGGAGCGGGAGGGAGCTTAGACCAAGGGTTTCTCCTTTGGGTTAAACTTTCTAAAATCAGGTGAGCCAATTAGCTCCACCCTCATGGATCCCAAGTGTGTACACAGTTCCTTCCTAAATGCTGAGGATTAGGCCTACCGAGCAGGAAATAGGCCCTTCCTTTCCCTGTGCTGTCCTATCCTGCCCTGCCCCACCCAGTCCAGCCCAGCCCACTAGGAGCTCCTACTGGGATGGAGGGAGATGCAACATACACCAGGGCACAGACACAGAATGAATTGCATGTATGTGCATGTAAATATCAAATTAAAGATTGCTCTGAACTTCAATATTGGGGACCATGAGAAGGACTAGGGACCTAGGATTTAGGGTTTAGGAAGGCTAGGAAATGAGATAGATAGGAAGAGAACTTGGTTGGGAAGGAGGGAGGGGACATAGCCAGTAAGAAGGCTGAGGGGAAGGCATCCCAGACAGGAAGGACAATATGAATGAGACTTAGAAGTGGCAGGACATGAGACGTGTAGAGGATGGGGAACTGATTTGTGTAGTAGAGCAGAGAATACCAGCTAGCACAGAGCCAGTGCTGGACTTGAGAGGGGTAAGATAAGGAGTGATCAGTTGAAGAAGGGATTAACTCAATCCCTTTAGCAACTTCACTCAGGAGACCACTGATTTTTGTAAGCCTCACTTGAGGAAATCCATCCCAGTGCCTCAGCACACCAACATGTCCCCAGCATCTTTGGGAGGCTCTTTGACCCTACCCAAGGATTAGGGACAAATCAGTGCTCACTCGAAGTTTGTAATCCACAGCGTGCCAAGTTAGAGGCTGCTGTTGCTGAGGCTGAGCAGCAGGGAGAGGCTGCTCTCAATGATGCCAAATGCAAGCTGGCCGAACTAGAGGGGGCTTTGCAGCAAGCCAAGCAGGACATGGCCCGTCAGCTTCGTGAGTACCAGGAACTGATGAATGTCAAACTGGCCTTGGATGTCGAGATCACCGCCTACAGGAAACTCCTTGAAGGTGAAGAGAACAGGTAAGCAAATTTAGTGCTGAAGAAGGACTGAAGTTAGACCTTGGGAAGGACTAGCTTTCTGGAGGGAGTGGAGCTGAGGGTAGAGAAAAGGACCATTAATAGGGGGCCTATGAACAAATTACCTCTTCAGAAAAGGACAAGTAGGCTAACTTCAGTAGGGAACGATGTTTTTGACTAGTCAAGTGCACGAATTAGCTCTGTGATCACAGGCGAGTCATTGCCCTTCTCATTTGAAATATATTTTCTCAATCTGTAAAATGAAGAGGTTAGTTGCATTGGGAGATTCCTTCCAACTCTAAAATTCTACAGCTATCCTACTTTTAAGAGTCCCATCAAATCACTAAGCTATGAAATAAATCCCTTTGGGGAGTGTCCCCCTAGATCAGAGTTGGTGATTTCTGGGAGTGACAGTAATATTGACCAGACTGCCAACTCGTAGATGTCCTAGGAACCTGAGAAATTATCTAATACAACTCCCTCATATTATAGACGAGGAAACTGAGGTCCAGAGAAGAGCACTGATCTGCCTGTGGTCACCCAGCTCACTAGTAGCCAAGTCAAGATTACAACTTAGTTTCCTGAGTCTCAGTTCAGTCCTTTATCAACTATACACTTGTCTCTTCTACTTGACATCTTTTTTCTAATCTCTCTCCCTTTAGGATCTGTGAAGGTGTTGGACCAGTGAACATATGTAAGAAAATTATCTTTTTTTTCCCCTGGGGGAAGAGAGTAGAGCCAGAGTGGGTGTGGTTATGTGGATCATTGCTGTTTTTGACCTTTGGGTCAGTAACCTGCTGAGGTTGGGGTTAGTACTACGATGAGCTAAGGACATGGCTAAGAAAAGGAGTATTCTCACAGCTGGCAAAGATTTCCAAGAGGCCTGCAAGACTTTAGAAATAGTTGGCAGAGCACTGGACCTAGGGTCACTCATTTTCCTGAGTTCAAATCTGTCCTCAGACACTCACTAGCAGTGTGACCCAAGTCACTTAACCCTATTTGCCTCAATTTCTTCATCTGTAAAATGAGCAGGAGAAGGAAATGGCAAATCACTCTGGTATCTTTGCCAAGAAAACCCCAAATGGGCTCACAAAGAGTGGGATATGAGTGGAAAATGACTGAACAAATAGGAATTATTGATGAGGAGTGGGGTGCTATGAGTATCTAAAAAAAAAACCTTATGAATACCACTAGTCTCAAACCCCAGGGTGCCAGGCTAACTTCAAAGGCCATGTCTATGCTGTTGCTATAATTTGTATCATTCACAAACTCGATGCTCTCTAACGCTTTTACATACCCTGCTTTGGATTAAACCAAAATAACTCCAAAGGTCTATATATTTGGACACAGCAGGGTTTTCTTTTCCCAATTTTTATCTGGACTTTTATTCTTGTCGTAAGACCTGGCCTGAATCATCTGGTTGGAGAAGAAAATGATTATGGGCTGAGGAGACAATAGAATTTTAGTCTTCTGATTCGCACCCCACCCAGACTAGAGTGGGGCTCAGGGGAGGGAGTTTGTGTGGGGATGTGGGGTGTAGCATACACTTACTTGGAGGATTCACAGAGTTGAGCCTGGAATTTGACCTGGAATTTGGTGCTTCATCCATATGTATAGGCCTAGAAAACAGCCTAGTGTCCCAGACATTGTCCTTTCCCTCCGGCCCCTTTTCCTGACGATCCCTTTCTTTCTCTAGCTGTGAGCAGTTCCAGAGGTGGTGTGATATGTGGCTCAGAGCCATTTGTCTCCAGCTCTCCCTATGCCCGAGGTGGGGCTGGCTTCTCTGGGAGCAGCAACATCCGTACCTCCAGCGGGTTCCCGAGTTCTGGGGGAGCCTGGAGTTCTGGAGGTTCCTGTGGCACGGGCCTGAGTCGGGGATCTAGGATTTCAACTACGAGTGGGGATGCGGTGGTCACCAGCGGAGGGAGCACCATGATCACTGGCGAGACCTGTGCCCCCTGCAATCCCTGTCTCCCCACTCAGGGCTTCAGCAGCAGCAGTGGCAGCCGAAGTGGCCGCAGCTCCAGCGTCCACTTTGTCTCCACTACCTCATCCCGCCGGAACAAGTATTGAATGAAGAACCCAGGATCCACTACTGCCCCAGAGAGAGAGAACCATCTTTGAGAGTCCTATGCTGGTGCCTAGAAATGCCTAAATGTGGACTTTGTGGATGAGATGCCCCTAAATCAATCCCCAACTCACTCATTATGAATAACCCATGAAATCCTTCCTCCTCTAGAGGAGCGGTCTGTCTTGTGATTTATCCAGAGCCACAGTTTGTCCCAGGCTGGCCCTCCATGTGTCCCCTGGCAAATCTGCTGCCAACCACTGTCTTTCAAAGTCAGAGTAATAGAGAAGATCGTGGTAGCGCAGGGGAGCAGTAGCTGTGAGAATTCAGAGTACCTGGGTTTGAATGCTAACTCAACCAATGACCAGCCCTGAAATCTCAGCTAAATCCCTTTATTTCTTTGAGTCTCAGTTTTCTCATCCATTAAATGTGGAGTTTGGACAAAATGACTTCTAATTATCCCAACCAAATGACCCTTCTCACTCTAAATCTTTGAGCCCATGATTTTTGTCATCCGTTTTTAATGATCTTATTCCTACCTCTGCTTCCCTCTATTGGAAGAAGTGTAATTGATTGTACTTAACACAACTTTCTCTTGTCCACATTCCCCCTGCTTCCTCTCTCTCTCTCTCTCTCTCTCTCTCTCTCTCTCTCTCTCTCTCTTTCTCTCTCTCTCAGGCAAAAAGGAAGGAATTTTGACCCTCTTTCCTGGATTCAAAAGTCTCTGCTATCCTAGATCCCTTTGGGCCTGGTGTCTCCCTCCAAGAGAACCCCTCAACTTGGAGGGTTGGGGTTATCCCCAGGTGATTCTCTCAGGAGCGGCATCTGTCCAATGTGTGTATGAGTGCTGACCGCTAGATTCCATATTTCTTTTGCTGGGTTGTTTGTCTGACATGGAAGGACCTAAAGTCTACAACTGAGTTCTGTTTGGGGCTATGCTTATCATCTCTGGAAAGGATGGAGTCTTAGGAGGGTGGAGGGAAGGTCCTTGACAAAATGAGACTATCTGATTTGTGGGAAGTCGAGGACTATCTCTGGATGATGCTTTCTCTCCCTTCTCGGGATGGTTAGAGACCTCAGGCCGTTTGCTGACATCTGAAGTATGTCTGTCAACATGTGAAGGGAGGAGAGGAGGAAGGGAAGGTATTTGTGTGCATGTATATGTTGCTCTTTGTGTTATCTGGTGTTTCCAATAAACTTGCCAAGCTGACTACAAGGACTTCGCCTCTCTCTTTTGGAGATTCTTTATGGGAATGCAAAGTGGGCACTAGAGAGTAATTTAGCAAATCAGTCACCTCTCAATCACTCAATGCCTAGAGAGCTATAGGCAACTAGGTGGTGCAATGGATAGAGCATCAGAACTGGAGTCAGGGAGACTCATCTTTCTGAATTCTAGGCAAATAACAACCCTGTTTGCCTCAGTTTCCTCATGTGTAAAATGAGCTGGAGAAGGAAATGGCAAACCACTCCACTATCTTTGCCAAGAAAACCCCAAATGGGGTCACAAGAGTGGCACATGACTGAAAAATGACCAAACAAAAACAAAGAGACCTCTATCCTGAGAATATGGGGAAGACCCTTCCCTAACCCTAGAGGAGTTTGAAGCTTGTCAAGCTGACAAGAGAACACAAAGGCTTCAAGAACATTTACAAAAACTGCATGCCACCTAAGTATAGTCAGTAACTTACTGTGTGATTTTGGACAAAACACTTTTTATCTGTGAACTTCAGTTTCCTCATCTATAAAATGATATTATTAGGCTTCATGATCTTTCAGTATTATCATTCTACAAGTATAAGTAAACAAACTAGGTCAGTAATGGGAAGGGAAGGAGCAAGGAAGAGTTCATCTGAGAAGGATTCCTGGCAGAGGTAGGTAGTGGAAAAGGGGAGAAGCTTTAACCTGTTTTTGAAGGAGAAGGTAGAGAATGTCTTCCCATTAAGAGTAATTACCAGGGGCAGCTAGGTGGCACAGTGGGTAGAGCACCAGCCCTGGATTCAGGAGGACCTGAGTTCAAATTCCACCTCAGACACTTAACATTTACTAGCTGTGTGACCCTGGGCAAGTCACTTAACCCCAATTGCCCTGCAAAAAAAAAAAAGAGAGAGAGAGTAATTACCTATCGGGGCAGCTAGGTGGCACAGTAGATAAAGCACCAGCCCTGGATTCAGGAAGACCTGAGTTCAAATCCAGTCTCAGACACTCGACACTTACCAGCTGTGTGACCCTGAGCAAGTCACTTAACCCCCATTGCCCTGCAAAAAAAAAAAATTATACATTACTAATATTGCAGTGGATAGAGTGCTGGACCTGGAGTCAAAAAGACTCATCTTCATGAGTTCAAATCCAGTCTCAGACATTTACTAGCTATGTGACCCTGGGCAAGTCACTTAACTTTTATAATCTATTTTATATTCATAAAATAAGCTGGAGAAGGAAGTGGCAGACCACAGCAGTATCTCCGTCAAAAAAAAAAAAATGTGGTTACAAAGAACTGGGCATGACTGAAATGACTGAACAAGAGCAACAACAACAACAAAGTGTTAATAACATTTCTTCTCTTCCACAGTCTTTTCTTCTTTGTAAAGAGGGAGGTGAGAGACAAAGAGAAGGGGAAAAAAGAAAAAAGGATTTTGATGGAAGGAAATAATTAACCCTCATAACATGAGAGCAATAAAGTATATAAAAAAACTAAATCCAAAAATGTGTTTTTTAGAAGAAACGTACTTGAAGCATAAAGATTCAGACAGAGTTCAAATGAGAGGCTAAGGAAAAATTTATTTTGCTTCAAAAAAATTTAAAAATCAAGGCTAAAAATCATAATCTCAGTCAAAGCAAGAGTAAAAATAGAGTTAAAAGAGCTAAACACTGAAACTACATTTTCCTTAAAGGCACCATAGAAAAGGAAATAATACTCTTTTTTTTTTTTGCAGGATAATGGGGGTTAAGTGACTTGCTCAGTGTCACACAGCTAGTAAGTGTCAAGTGTCTGAGGCCGGATTTGAACTCAGGTACTCCTGAATCCAGGGCCAGTGCTTTGATCCACTGTGCCACCTAGCTGCCCCCCATAATATCAATACTTAATGAATAAACATCAAATAGCATAACATCTAAAGGAAAAGTTAACTGAATTGCAAAGAAAAAATAGATTGGATATTGAAACTATAGTTGACAACTATGTACTCCTTTCAGAATTGAAAAGATCAAACAAAAAGATGAACAGAAACATAAATTAAAGTTTTAAATATAATTTTAAAAAGATAAATATGATAGCTTTCTGGCTATCATTGAATGGAAATAGAAAAGAATCTACCTATTTCTAAGTGTTACATAGCATATTTATAAAAATTGACCATGTGTCCTTAGGAAATAAGAAAAACAAACTTAGAAAGACATTGAGAAAAGAAAAATATCAACCATATTCTTATTGATCACATTACATTATTAAAAACATATAACAAATCAGGGGAACTTTAAATGGAAAATAAATAATTTAATCCTAAAGAATTGGGGGGTCAAAGAACATGTAAAAATAACATAATTTCATCAAAGAAAATGAAAATAATGAGATATCATATCAAAATTTGGAGATATAGTCAAAGCAGTTCTCTCTCTCTCTCTCTCTCTCTCTCTCTCTCTCTCTCTCTGAAATTATATTTCCCTATCTTGCCCAAGCTGGAAGCATAGCAACCTCTCACAAACCTGATTCCACTGCTGAAAGGCATAGGAGCTGTTTGATCTGTTCTGTTTCTGGGCTAGACTGATTCTTCTCTCCTTAGGCAGCTGGGTGCCCTTCTCATTCCTGGGGGTTCACTATATTGGTACCAGGATTAGAGTGTGGATACCCAGTCAGGTTAGCCCACTACAACTCAAAATTCCTAAGCTCAAGTGATCCACCAGCCTTAGTTTCCCTGATATCAGAATACATCACTATGCCTGACCCAAAGCAGAACTTATGAGAACATATATGTCTCTAAACCATCAATTCTCAAAATGTGGTCTGTGAATTCCTGGGGTTCTTAAGACTATTTGAGGGTCTATAAAGTCAAAACTCTTTTCATAATAATACTAAGACATTATTTGTCTATTAAAACAATCTTCACTTTTCCAATGACAAATTTGTGTGAAGCTGCATTTATAACATACTTCTGCTAAAAAACAACCTATTAGAATAGATTAAATGCAGAAGCAGGTGTGGCAGAGCCAGGATTTGATCCCAGTTTCAAATCTGGAACTCATTCTATTACCAATCTTCCCTTCCTGTTATAAGCACAACATGAGTCTGCCATGATATCAAGAGATTTACAAATTATCTGAAAGTGAATTTGGGGATTAGAAGAATGAATGAGATCCAAAGCCACAGATTGGCCTTGGGTGCCTTGTGCTGTTATTTTCAACCAATGGCTGAAAGGGAAATCCCTGTAACCCCCATACTGATCCCTTTCTTTTAACCTTCCTCCTCACCATCACCTCATTCAACCCTCTTTCACAATTTTTTTTGTTTTTGTTTTTTTGTGGATTTTTTTGCAGGGCAATGGGGGTTAAGTGACTTGCCCAGGGTCACACAGCTAGTAAGTGTCAAGTATCTGAGGCTGGATTTGAACTCAGGTACTCCTGAATCCAGGGTTGGTGCTTTAACCACTGCGCCACCTAGCCTCCCCACAATTTTTTTTTAAAGGCTAAGTAAAACCAGCCAACACAGTGACTTTATCTGGCAGCGCATTCATTCCCTATTCCACCTCTGTAGTCCCCTCTCTTTCTATATACGGAGCAAATTGATGTTCATTTCATTCAGTTTTATGGGACTGGGATTCTTTACTGCATTCATCAGAATTCAATTGACTTTCAGTATGATTATTTCTATCATTAAAGACACAGATATTGCTTTCTTGGCTCTGCTTTCTTCACTCTTCATCACCTCACACAAGTCTTCACCTGTTTCTCCGAATTCCTCATGTTCACTGCTTTATATGACATAATACTATTCCATTACATTTATATAACACAATTTGTTCAGCTTCTCCCTAATTGATGAGTACCCCATTTATTCTTGGTTTCTTGCTTCCACAAAGAGTGCTAGTACTAGCATTTTGTTATATATGTAGGATTTTTTTTTTTACTGTTATTGTTCTTCTTGGAGTTTAATCCCAGTAGTGGGTCAAAGGACATGAATAGTTTAGTGACTTTTCTCACACAGTTCCAAATTGTTTTTCAGTAAGTCAAACCAATTTATGGCTCCAGAGTGTGTCAGTCTGTTCTAATAGACATAGCCTTTCTCATCTCTGGTCATGTGGGAAATCCACTGATGGCTTCCATTTCCCCATTAAGAGGAAGTCAGGACTGAGAACTATCACTAAGGGAGGATGTCTGGAGCTTTGCCCCATTGCGTAAAAAATTAGACTGTTCAGACTCACAACACTTTCAGTCTTTTAGTAGCATAAAAATAACTGAGTTTAGCATCAAATGAGCAAGTATAATTAAATTAGGAAGGTCCTGAATAGTAGCTTCTGCCTCAAGCAGTATGTGAACTTCTCCCCAGTTCAGCCTCCTCTGGCTCTCCAACAGCAAGGTCAAGGTTTTGTGGGGACTCTGACACTCTCCGTCACTCTCACATAAATGGAAGACAGATGTCAGGCCACTTACTTTGGGTTTATTTTGTGCTGCTCATCCCAGGAATAAAAAATGTCTAGAAGTGTTTCTGTAGGATACTGTAGAGTATCTTAGATTTTTTCAAGTATGATGACCTTCACATACAAAAATATTTATTGCCCCCTATATGAGATGATTGTGTTTTTATGAGTAATTAATTGAGAAACTACATAACAAGCCAAAATTACTATGAATCAAGTAGTGGTTTTAAATGAATTTGTATTTTATTAATCATAACAGCATCAATATACATTTGAAAAATAGTGATGCATTGACTAATATGTTATTTACTTAGTTTACACAAGGTGTGTTTGCTTATTCATTAAACTGTCATTTCATGAGATGGTTGGTGCTATTATATGGCTTTCAATGTTGACTCAAAAAAAACTGAACATTTCATTGTTACATCTTATTCTACATCCAGTTTGTTTGGGAATTTAGATTTCAGTTCAACAAATATTTAATCCATTGGTGGTATTGGTGGAAATAAACTGGGAAGTCCCAAGTTCATGTTGGTCATTTAGACCAACAATTTAGAGGAACTGAGTAAGTTTTATGCTCTCTGTGGTTACCAAAGGCCAATTAACTTTTTTCTTTCTATTTTGCCCCCTCTTATAGGTTAGCTCCACTAAGGGCTAGAAGTGTATACATTTGTGAAGAAACCTACTCAAAATTAACTCTAAGCCCCCATCCACTGGGGAATTCCTTCTTTTTGAATGGCCTCTATTTCAATGAATGTAGGTCATATGACCTTGGCATAATGGAATTGTTTTCCTATGAAAGCAATTAAATATACTAAATTTCTACAAGCAGTTTTTACTCTTATAATAGAATTAGAAAATAAACTATACTTGCAAACAGAGAGACAATGAATAATAATAAACAATGAATTTCTAATGAGTACCTTCCATTCTCCCAGACTCTTGAAGTTTTCCTAGGCATAGCATCAGGAATTCTAAGCAATGTATAGTTTAATCCCTCTTTTGAGGAGGCAAAGGGGTATTACAACAGATGGACCACAGGAAATTTGACTCAGAGTTCCCATGGGACTGGTCACCAAGCTCTGATGCAGACCCTCTAGAATTAGAGTATCAGCTCATTCAAGGTATGAAAGTATTCAAAGAAGAATCCTATGAGAACCAGAACCCATAAAAACTGGCACTTTCCTCTTTTAGCTGTCTGGTTTTTGGAAGGAACTGCAGAGATTTAACTTATCACAGAAAAGGGTATATATAACCAAGTCATATCTAGCTTTGAGAGAGAGAGAGAGAGAGAGAGAGAGAGAGAGAGAGAGAGAGAGAGAGAGAGAGAGAGAGAGAGAGAATGATGTTCAAACTGAAATCAAGTCCTCCATGTCTTCCAACATAAGACTTTGCCCCAAATAGATTTCAGTTAACAACTATTGGAATTTTGAACAAGAAAAATATATATTATATATATATATATATTAAAATACAGTTTGGGTTTAATATTCCAGAATAATCACTTCTCATTTCCTTCCTGGATCATTTCCCCCTTAAGAATGAAGAATTTCTTTCTGTAATCAATATCATAACTTTGGATTTCTTTTTTTGTGAATAGAATTTTTTTCCAAAATACATGTAAAAACAAAATTTTAACATCAATTTTTTAAAAACTTTGTGTTCCAACTTCTCTGCCCCCCCCTCCATTCGCACCCTCCACCCACAAGAACTCAAGCAATTCAAAATAAGTTATACATGAGTAGTCATGGAAAAATTCCCATATTAGATAATTGTGAGAGAAAACAGTCAAAAAAACCCCCAAAACTTCAGATTAAGGAATTGTCAAAGAGGAAATGAAAAAAATGAAAATGTGTTTCCATCTGTTTTCAGATACTATCAGTTCTTTGCAGATGAGCAGCAATCTTCAGGGTTATATTGGATCATTGCCTTGCCGAAAATAACCACATACTTCCCAGTAGATCATCCCCTACTATTGCTGTTATTTTGTATACAGTACATTTCACTCTGCTTCAGTTAATGTGGGTCTTTCCAGGTTTTTCTGATAGTATCTTGTTCATCATAACCTTTATATAGTACCTTAAGCTTGACAGAGAATTTTCTTCATAAAAGTCCAGCAAAGTAGGTACTATATGGGCAGCTAGGTGGCGCAATGGACAGAGCACCGGCCCTGGAGTCAGGAGGACCCGAGCTCAAATCCGGCCTCAGAAACTCAACACCCACTAGCTGCACGACCCTAGGCAAGCCACTCAACTCCAACTGCCTCACAAAACAAAACAAAAAGTAGGTACCATACGTTTTGCCATTATAATCTATTTCCCTCCATCCCACTCCCTTCCCATGACATTTACTCTATCTTCTTTTTACCTATTCCTCCTCAGAGGTGTTTTACTTCTGACTATCCTCTCCCTCACTCTGAACTCCCTTTTTTCACCCTTCCTTCCTTATCCTCTTCCCCTCCTATTTTCCTGCAGGGTTAAATAGATTGCTCCTCCCAGTTGGGTATGAAAGCTATTCCCTCCATGAACCCACTCCAATGAGATCAGGGTCCCTGAGCTAATTCTGTGTTCTAAATTTTTCTTCCTCCCTCCCTCCAAAACCCTCCCTATGAGATCAAGCAATTCAATATGTCATACTGGTGCAGTTATGCAAAACATCTTCATCCTCCTTGAAAGTGTTTTGCTTTTTACTGCTCTCTCCCCCAATCTGCCCTTTCCTCCTTCCCTTCTTCCCTCCCTCCTTTTCTCCCTCCCCCACCCAGGGCAAAAATATATTACTATATCTACTTGAGTATGTATGTTAGTCCTTCTTTGAGCCAATTCTGATGATATTAAGGTTCACTCATTCCTCAACTCCTTCCCCCTCTTCTGCTCTCTTCCATAAGCTTTCTTCTTGTTTCCTTCATGTGAACTACCTCTCCCAGACCATCTCTCCCTTTCTCCCTCCCCCAGTTTATTTCTCCTACACCTCAACCCTATTTTAAAGATGTCATCATGGATTAGTTAGGTGGCACAGTGGACAAAGCACCAGCCCTGGACCCAGGAGGTCCCAAGTCCAAATCCATCCCCAGACATAAGACACCTCACCCTTTGTGCCCCACAAAAACCAAAACATAAATGCTTTACAGATATCATCCCTTCATGTTCAGTTCATCCCTGTCTTCTGTGAATTTCTTACTAAGATAGTTCTTATGATTTCAAAGTATTATCTTCCCATGTAGGAATGTAAACAGTTTGATCTTTGACTATCCCTCATGAAGTGTTTTTCCTGTTTACCTTTTTATGCTTCTCCAGAATCTTGTATTTGAAAGTCAAATTTTCTATTCAGTTCAGGTCTTTTCATCACAAATGCTTGAAAGACTTCTTTCTCATTGAAATCCCATTTTTGCCTCTGAAATGGCAGAGGAAAGACATTAAACCCACAAGGCTCCTGATACAGTCACCCCAAAAATAGCAATAAAAGAACCCTTGGGGCAGAAAAACACACAAAAATACGGGCTGAGAGTTTTCTCCAGCTATAGATAGATTTCAGGGGTCCGTGCTGGGCCACGAATAAAGCCTAACCCTGCAATCGGGCCAACACACCAGACACCCGCCAGAGGAATTTGCACCAGTGCCTGTGAATCGGCTGCAGCACTGGCATCTTCTGGAACCAAGTGTGCGCGGTCAGACCGAACGGCTGGCCGGGGGCTGGGGGGGGGGGGCAGGTTTTAAGTGCAGGGATACCAGTGGACTTGGGGGAAAGATTCGACTGTCCGACCCCAACAGGGAACCAGGAAGAAATCCTGAGTGGCAAGAGACCCAGGTGGGGGAGGGGAGCAGGGGAGCAGTTTCATCGGAAACTGATAACCACACCACAGAAAGCTTTGCTGGTTGGTTGCTTAGTAAAGTAGGCCTGAGGTTATCTCCGGACCTGAGAACAGGCCAGGTGACATTAAAGCCTGCCCCCTCTCAACCCAAAACACCTGGGACCCTCTGAAGCTGAGAACAGGAGTGGAGCATTTTTCTTGGAAGCTTTAGATATAGGATCCCTGATGTTGACATCTTCCTCTGAGAGTGCACCTCAATCTTCCTTGTCATTAAAGAAACTTTCTATGGTCCTCACCTTTCTCTGTCTGTTCATCTTGCCTTTCTTATACTTGACCAACTTGCTAATCAACCAGCTTTGTGTGTTGTGATTGTCAGCTCCGACAAGCTTGTGCCCCTCTCTCACCTGGGCCACTGCTACTCAAGCCTACTTCTTACTTTCCTAAAGTCTCTCACAGTATTATTTTCATTCATTATAATCATTAATGATATTAATAAGTAGTAGTAGTGGTAGTAGCAGTGGTGGCATGGTGGTAGTGGTGGTGGTGGTGGTGGTGGTAGTAGTAGTAGTAGTAGTAGTAAGAACAACAGTAATAATATTGGTTTGCTTCATCATTTAGCCTCACTTTCTCAGGTAGAAATTCGTATGTCAATAGCATTCTGTTGACAAATATTTTTAAAACTCCATTTACAGTTTTTCTAGGAGTTGACAGAAGAATGCCTAAGGACCCTCCACCACCTATTTTCCACATGGCAATGTGGAAGGTATAACTGTAGTTCCCGGCTGTCCCTTAGAGAGAGATGGTGGTGGTACTGAAGAGTTCATCATATATCTGCTAATCTCTGGTTATGGTAATAAAGTAAGGAAGAAAGGAAGGACCCAGGGGCAATGGAAAGTAGTGGTCAAGGTGAGAGTAGAAAGGTATACAGGGCTGACTTCTGGAATTATCTCTGTCCTAGGTGACACTTATTTCCCCTCACTTCTTAGGTGTGTCCATCCTTTAGTTTAGCTTCTCAAGAAGAAAACTTAAGAGTTACCCCAGACCCATAGCAACATCATGGGAGGTAAGGGTGTGGTACTCCCACGATCTAGAAGATCCATGTAAAATTTTTGGCCTTCCCTTCATACCAGAGAGGAAGAATGAATTATTATAGTATTAAAGGGTAAAATATGTTGTTATTATACCATAATGTATATATATTTTATGCATTTCTGAGTTTCTAAACTTTTTCTGTGTTATCTGCTGGCCTTCCCATGTTATCTGCAGCTTCCTCAAAATGCCCCTTAAATTCCCATTTAATTTATTATGCTGACCCATGAGATATTTAAGCCATGATGAGGAAAGAGGCAATGTGCAAGGGATAACCCTATTGGCTTGAAAAGTTTGGAATTGGATATTCTGGGTACATGGGGCTCCTGTATCTTTTCTCCTCCTCAGCTTCAAAGCATGTTATTTCTTTCCCAGGGAAGCTCAGGAAAGAGCACTTGAGTTAGTTGCCAAGATGACGAACACAAAAGGAAAAAGGGGAAGGACACGATACATGTTTTCTAGGCCCTTTAGAAAACATGGTGTTGTCCCTGTGGCTACATATATGTGAATATACAAGAAAGGTGATATTGTAGATATCAAGGGTATGGGCACAGTTCAGCAAGGAATGCACCACAAATGTTACCATGGCAAGACTGGATGGGTCTATAATGTTACTCAACATGCCATAGGCCTTGTTGTAAACAAACAGGTTAAGGGCAAAATTCTAACCAAGATAATTAATGTGCTTATTGAGCATATTAAGTATTCTAAGAGCAAAGATAGCTTCCTGAAGAGGGTAAAAGAAAATGACCAGGGGGCAGCTAGGTGGACACTTGACACTTACTAGCTGTGTGACCCTGGGCAAGTCACTTAACCCCCATTGCCCTGCAAAAAGAAAGAAAGAAAGAAAGGAAGAGAAAGAAAGAAAGGAAGAAAGAAAGAAAATGACCAGAAGAAGAAGGAAGCCAAAGAAAAAGGCACCGCGGTTCAACTGAAACATCAGCCTGCCCCACCCAGAGAAGCACACTGTGTGAGGACCAATGGCAAGGGACCTGAGCTGTTGGAACCAATCCCCTACGAATTCATGGCATAAATGAGTAAAAATTTAAAAAGATTCTTGGATAAAAAAAAAAAAAGAAAAAGAAAAATTTGGAATTGCCTAGTCTGAACAGCTACTTAGTTTGGTGTATGGCATGCTGGTCTTAGAGCCAAAAGGACATCTTCTTGAGTGTGGGACCCTGGGCAAGTCACTTAACCCTGGATGCCTCAGTTTCTTCATCTGTAAAATGAGCTAGAGAAGAAAATGGCAAACTACTCCAGTATCTTTGCCAAGAAAACCCCAAATGAGGTCATAAAGAGTCAGAAGCAACTGAGAAACGACAACAATAAAGAATGGGTGAGAAATGATTATTTCTCTCTTGCATTTAATAACTATTTTATTAGGACCACGGTTTTTCTCCTTTTCTACTTCCTCATTCAGAAACCAATCATGTGGGAAATCTCTCTTAAAAGTTTACCCAGACCAAGATCTAATCAGACAGTAAAATAAACTCTAAGTTTGGGCTAATGGGTGCATTCCTGCTCCTTGTGTTTGTTCAGACAAGTCTGGGGAAGCATAGATTCTCCCTTTTGTCAGGAAATTGCTAAGTCTCTTTGACCAAAATGTGAGCAACCGAAGTCACTGTACCCTAAGACCCTCATTATAATAAAGCCTACCCTCTTATTGTAAGATTCATTTTCTCATTAATTATTAACCAGTCAGAGTCGATTGAACATCTGCTCTTCTAAGGGCATATAAACTGTGAGCCCATCGCCCTGAGGGGTCTATGGTCTAAGAGAGACAGCCAAATGATCATCTTTTATATTGAAAATGATGGCATGATTAATAAAATGATTAAATTACCCAGAAAATATGTCTCTCGAACCTTGTTAATGCCACAAATGCAATGTTAAAAGACCTGGGGCTAGAGGCAAAATCCCTTGGACCAAACTCTGAGGAAGAGCTGCGATCAGTAGCCCCTAAATCCCAAAAGTGTATCACGTACCCTTTATACCTCTCCCAACCCAACTACCCTTCCCTTTCCTATGTCACCACCCTACATACAAGTTCTTGAGGGAGTCAGAGCCCAGAGGCCCATAGACTAGCCTTGGAATTGGAATTCACTTCAACAAACGTTAATTAAGCAACTACGCAAAATACATTATTGAGGTAGTTTGTTTCATTTCTCTGGGCTTCGATTTCCTCATCTGTAAAATGAAAGGGTTGAATTACATTATACCTAGAGCCTCTTCCGGGCCCCACATTCTGTAGTGCTGTGCAGGGCTTGGGTTTCCTTTTCTTTAGTTTTAAATCTACATTCCTGAGTCTAAACCCAGCTCTCTGTAGGCAGAATCGGTCAGGTACAGGTTTCCTGGGACCTATAATCACAAGGCTTTGCTGCCCTCTGCTGGTCACAGCTTTCATGGCACCTACTAAAGAAGCAGGATGGAGGGCAGGACAATGAAAATTAGACAAATTAGAGCCCAGAGGGACCTGAGAGATCCTGAATCTGGATGCTGAAACAACAGAGAGTTCAGCACCTCCCCACATCCGACTCCAGCAGTTCCAGGCAGGTTCAGTCCAGAGCCTTCCCCATCCCACTTCTGGCCACTTTATGGTCACAAGGTGCTAAGAACTAAGGGTAACACGAAACTGAATAAGAAGCAATCCTTGACCTCAGGGAGTAGACAGTTTTTCTCACAAAGTTAACAGGCCTCTGAGAAAAATCCTAGCCATGACCCTGGATGCTGAGGAGAAGTTGAGAGGGTGAGGTCTGAAGGGATAGGTCTGGATTTTTAAGCTCTCTGACACTCCTATTTCCTTCAGTGTCTCAGTAACCCCTTCCTGATCCTTCCTTGATCAGGAGCAAGAGTGTGAAAGCACAGCTCAAGGTAGCTACCAGGAAGGAAGAGAGAGGGGGGGGAGGGAGGGAGTGAGGGAGAGAGAGGGAGAGAGAGAGAGAAAGGAAGGAAGGAAGGAAAGAAAGAAAGAAAGAAAGAAAGAAAGAAAGAAAGAAAGAAAGAAAGAAAGAAAGAAGGAAAACAACTTAGTGTAGGGGAGAGAGTCCTGGGCTTAGAGTTAGGGGGTTCATAGCTTTGCTAATTACTAGCTGTGTGAAGGTGAGCAGTCACTCCCCCCTTGTAGACTCAGTTTCCATATCTATAAAACGAGAGAGTTGAATCTCTTAGATCCTTCCCAGCTCTAGAGCCTATGATATTATGGAGAAAGAATACAGATTAGGGAAAGGGGAGAATGAAGCCATAAGGCACAGCTTTTTTGGCAAGAGGAAAATAGAGAAAGCAAAGCTGGGGGAGGGGGTGAGTATGGGAGGTTTTCTGGAAGAGGTGCGGGTAAAACAAGGTTTAGAGGGAGACCATAAGGCTTAGAGCTTACAAGGACCATGGAGTGCAATGCCTTCATCTCACAAATAAGAAACTGGGACCCACAGAGGGGAAGTGATCTACTTAAGGTCACCCAGGTGGTAAGTGAATGAGCAGGTTTCCTGACCTGCCTCCCCCAACTCCCAGCGTCGATGGTTCTTTCCTCCAGATCTAGAAGTTGCCTCTCCACAGAGGGGGAGGCCTGGACCAAGGAAGTGAGGGAATGACCCAGGACAAGGAAGCGAGAGAGCAGGAGGGAAGGAGCACATTCATCCGCTTGGCGTTGAGAGTCCAGTCTGAGGAGTCACCGAGGCAGGGTGAACGGTTGATCGATTCAGCCTCTCACCATCACTGCTATCCCATAATAGCATAATGATTCAGTGCAGGGCCCTGTAAGAAGCCTATTAAGCTCTGAATAACAAGGCATTCCCTACCCCAAGTGGATGAGATGGGCCTGGACCCACCAATGAGTCACAAATGGAAAAAACCCTAATTGAGATTCTGGATCATCACAGGAGTTTCAACCAGAAGGAAATACATTCATCTAATCCCACTCCCTTTGTTTTACAGATGAGAAAACTGAGGCCCAGTGATGGTGAAGTGGCTCCGCCAAGGTCAGAGAGGTCACATCTAGCTTGAAAAAGAATGCCCTCTCCTACACACCCCAAAGCTCACCATCCTTCCTGGCCCAATAACCTCCTGAGGTGGCTTCTTACACTTCCAAGTACCTCAAATTGTAAGGAAGTGTTTCCTGGTGACAAAACCACCTTTGTAACGACCCTTGGTTGTATCTAGTTTTGTCATCCGGGGCCAGACAGAACAAACATAATTTATCTTCCACATGACAGCTTTCAAATATGAAGATGGGGGCAGCTAGATGGCACAGTGGATAGAGCACCAGCCCTGAAGTCAGGAGGACCTGAGTTCAAATCCGGCCTCAGACACTTAACTCTTACTAGCTGTGTGACCCTGGGCAAGTCACTTAACCCCAATTGCCCCACTTAAATTAAAAAAAAAAAATGAAGATGCTCACCATGCCTCCCTCTACCGTATAAGGCTCCTCTAGTCCTTTCTACACATCTTCACATGTCACAGATCGGCGACTTTCTGTGATTCCAGATTGTTCTCCTCTGGTCACTGTCTGGATGATTCTAAAAAGAGGGGCCCAGAGGTCCTCCAACTCTCTGAGTCTCTTTCCAACCCTTCCCAGCTGCCTCTCTGGCATTAGCTGGATTGGGTGAACACTTCATCCCGCTCCTCAAACATCTTTAATAGCTCCTACTGCATAAGAGACAAATTCCTCAGCCTACCAGTCAAGACCTGCTATAGTCAGACTTGGTGTTCAGTTCCATATGACTCCTTGTGACCCCATTTGGGGTTTACTTGGCAAAGATACTGAAGTGGTTTGCCATTCCTTCTCCAGCTTATTTTACAGAAGAAGAAACTGAGGCAAACAGGGTGAAGTGACTTGACCTGGGTCACACAGCGAGGAAGTATCTGACGCTGGCTTTGAACTCAGGAAGATGACTCTTCCTGACTCTAGATGTGGCACTTTATTCACTATGGGCCACCTAGTGGCTCCCTAGTCTAATCAGACCCAAACCTGCCCTTTCAGCTTCTCTCCCTTTTCTCCCTATATCTATTGTCTGCTCCAGTGAAATTGAACCTCCCAGTTTCCAGCTATCCTCACCAGTCATTTTTATGTGCCTTCCCCCTTGCCTGGAACAAACTTCTCCCATCTCCATCAGTCTGTTGACATCTTTTCCTTCCTTCAAGGCTTATGTCAGGGTGTTACCTCCTTCAAGAAGCCCACTACAACCCCCAAGGTAAAAGTGAGTCTTCCCTCCTTGAGTCTCTGAGACCATTCTGAACTCTCCTGGACAGATATCTGATTGTGCTTTAACTTATATTACAGTTTTTCTGGCTATGTCTCATGCTTTTACTAAATTGAAGTCGTGGGGGACAAGAGTTGTCTTACTTCAATCCTATCTTTTGTTTTGATATCCAGCTACATATTGATCTTACTTAGAAGCCCCTCCCTCCATGCTACATACCTTCTAGTTAGTGGGCGTTTCTTGGATTTAATAAATTTGAGCTCTTGAATTAGAGTGTGCAGAGCCCCTTCTGGGGGCTTCCCATCTAAGACCACCTTGAGACAATGGTACAATATAAACAGAGTAAAGTTGATACATAAAGCTATGTGTTTTGTGAATATAAGGACTTTGTCTTTTATAAAATGTGTATCCACCCACACACGCATAGTACAGTTCCTACACACAGTAGGCACTTTTAAAATGTTTGTTGAATTGAAAAAATGAGGGGATTGGAATGGAGGAGAGAGAGAAGTGTCAGCCAGAGAGCTCTAAGCATAAAACTGGATTAGAGAATCCATCAGTTTTCCTCTGATCTGTCTTGGCAGACTTCCTGGGGGAAAGAGGAATTCAAAACTCAGCATGAAAAATAACAAGGAGCAATTTGGTGAGCGAGATCGTGAAGAAGAGTGTCCTAAGACTTTAGCAGAGCTTAGAAGAAAGATCAAAGGTGGGAGGAGATGGAGGAGAAGAGGAGGAGATGGAGAGGACGGTAGTGGGGATAGTCATTTGGGGGATCCCAGAAGAACATTTTGTGTAGTGGGTTAAAAGGGAGTCTTAAAACTTGCATAGTGCCCCAACTCCATTTTTTTATGGTTCTCTAGGGTCTTGTATTTGAAAGTCGAATTTGCCGTTCAGTTCAGGTCTTTTCATTACAAATACCTGAAAGTCCTCTTTTTCATTGAAGTTGGAGTTGGAGGACATACCTGGGGTCATGCAGTGGGTCACCATCTTGTGTCTGAGGCCAGGTTTTGGCTGGGATCCCCCTGGATCCAGGGTGGATGCTTTGTCCACTGTGTCACCTAGCTGCCCCATGATGACATCTTTAGTGTTAAATTGAGGGGTGAGAGGAATGCACTGGGGGAAGGGGAAGGGCAGAGGTAGTATAGGGTGAAATCCCACGTGACAGAAACATGGCTGAAGAAGCTGTGGTATATGATTGTAGTGGAATGGTATTGTTCTATAGGGAATGACAAGCAGGATGATATCAGAAAAGCCTAGAAAGACTCATATGAACTGATGTATAGTGAAGTAAGGAGAACTGAGAGGACATTGTGCATAGTGACAGCAATATTGTTGGATGAGCAATTGTGAATGACTTTACTCTCAGCAATACAATGATCCAAGACAATCCCAAGGTTCTAATGATGAAGCATATTATCCACCCCCATAGAAAGAACTGATAAAAAGAGCACTTGTGGATTGTACATGTATTGTGTACATGTTATGTTTACAACTTATATCAGATTGGTTGAAGAAAGGGAAGGAGGGAGAAAATTTTGGAACTCTAAATCTTATGAAAATGAATGTTGAAAACTACCCTTACATGTAACTGGAAAAATAAAATAAATGTTTGTTAAAAACAAAAAACCAACACAAAAAAACTTGCATAGGCAGTGAGCTCTTGAACTCATGACACAATCACTCCAAAAAACATCCAAATAATGCCATGGGACAATGCTAGGGCAGCAAAACCCACAAAAGAATGTGCTAAAATCATCTTCTAACCAAGAATGTCTTGGAAGGTCAGAAGGAGGGAGCTGCTGTGCTAAGACAGGAGTAGGGCCCAACCCCACAGTCACCCTGACACAGATCCAGTCCCAGGAAGGCCTCACCAGAGAAGGAGACCCCCAGAGCCTCTGAATCAGCTGAAGTGCCAGTGTCATCTGGAACTAAGCTCACAGTCTGGTGAGAGGGATGAGCCCTTAGCAGGGGGAGACTACAAGGGTCTATGCTGGTTCTGGCAGAACTTGGGTTTTTCACCCCTGCTGAGAACCAGGAGGTAGGCTTGAGTAGCAGTGGCCCAGTTGGGGAAGGGGCATAGACTCTTTGGAGCTAACAACCACAAAACACAAAGCTGGTGGATTAGCAAGTTGGTCTGGGGGCATCTAGGGACCAGGGAACAGGTGAGTGAAGAACCTGATTCTCCTTAAATCATACCACCTGGGACTTCTGAAGCTTGGGATACCGCAGCCTGGAAACAGTGCCCCACTTTAAGGAGCTAAAAGTCAAGTAAAAGAAAGGTAAGATGAGCAGGCAGAGAAAGGTGAGAACCATAGAAAGTTTCTTCGGTAACAAGGAAGATCGAGGTGCACCTTCAGAGGAAGATGTCAACATCAGGGCTCCTATATCTAAAGCTTCCAAGAAAAATATGAATTGGTCTCAGGCCATAGAGGCTCTCAAAAAGGACTTTGAAGATAAAGTTAGAGAGGTAGAAGAAAAAATGGAAAGAGAATGGAAAGACATGAGAAAAAAGTCAACACCTTGAAAAGTCAAATTGACCAAATGGAAAAGGAGGTACAAAAGCTCTCTGATGAAAATAATTGCCTAAGAATTAGGAATGAACAAATGGAAGCTAGTGACTTTATGAGAAACGAAGACACAATAAAGCAAATCCAAATGAATAAAAAAGTAGAGGGCAATATGAAATGTCTTCTGGGAAGAAAACTTGAATAGTGACACAGAGAGAAGTTGGCCAGGGTGGGAGTAGGGAACTGGACAGCTGTTTAACCTCAATTTCCTCATGTACAAAATGAAGAGGCTGCAATAGGTGAACCTAAGTTGCCTTAAGGCTCTAAGCATCATGATTCTATCGCTAGACTTTTGCCTTCAGTATATACACACAGTAGGTGCATAATAAATGTTTGAGGGATGTTGCAGCAACCATATCAAATGAGTGTCATAGGTATGTGTGAAAAGCATCTAAAAATTGGGTTCTCTGTGTGTTACTCTCCAATTTATATATGTGTGTATGTGTGTGTACATATATATTTATAAAACCATACCTATATGTGTGCATACGTATATGTGCATGCATGCATGAACATGTGCTTTCAGTGTGTATGTGTGCACGTGTTACATACATGTCTGTATGCACATGTATTTCTGTGTCCTTGTGTTTGTGTATATGCATGCATGTGGTATAAGTAAAACATGGGACTTGATTTGCCATAAGACAAATCCCTTTGAGCTATGGAAAAGAGGATTTTTCTGACATCAAAAATGTTGGCTTTCATAAATAGAATTTAAGAATGATTGGACAAAGAATCATGAAAGAGACTTAGAACAGCTGTTTATGATACTTTATGTATTGAAATGAATCAATAAATTTAAGTATAAATGATTATCATGCAAGTTTATTGGGTTATGTCGATGTTCAATTTTGTTTTTTAGAAACACAATTTGAAAAATTTAAATATATGCATCTATATAAAGAAATATTTAAAACAATCTTTTTGTGTACCTTCACATAGGCTATGCTCTAGACTGCTCTCTACCTTGACCACCCCCATGGCCAACCCTACCAAGAGTGGCACTTCCAATCCCTTTTAAGTGACTGAAGGAAGATGGCCCCATGGGCTCCCTTGGAAAGAACATTCCAGGTATGGGGTGTGCCTGGGAGAATGCTTGAGGGCAGGAGGGGACAATCCCACAGAGGATGTGGGACAAATTACCTTAAGAGAAGAAGGAGAAGGCTTCAGTGTAGGAGGAAACAATTAGAGAGAGGTTTGGAGGGCCGGAAAGAGCAAGAGGGGAGTCTTTAAAGTTACTTGTTGACAGAGGGGCAGGTTGAAAGATAAATTGTGATGGCTCATCTAATGAGCCCAGGAAGTCTTCCTGGAAGAAGGAGCCTCTTTTGAATGATGGGAGAGAGACAGTCACTAGGAAAGGGTATTCCAGGCACGGTGGATAGCCTGGAAGAAAGTTTAAGGGGAGGAGGGGCCAAAAAGGTATATGGTGGGAGTTGGGGAAGGGGACAAGGTGTGAAGACTGAAGCCCAGGAAACTTCAGGTCACCTTGTGTTCCATTTGGGAGGTGGAAAACAGCACCATCATCAGAAGAGACCTAACTCTGGCAAAGAAATGGAAATCTAGGGGATGCCCATCAATTGGGGAATGGCTGAACAAGTTGTGGTATATGAATGTAATGGGATACTATTGTGCTATAAGAAATGATGAACAGGCAGATTTCAGAAAATCCTGGAAAGACTTAAGAGGACTGATGCTGAGTGAAGTGAGCAGAACCAGGAGATCATTGTACACAGTAGCAGAAACATTATGTGATGATCAACTGTGATAGACTTGGCTCTTCTCAGCAGTGCAATGATCCAAGACAATTCCAAAGGACTCATGATGGAAAAATGCTCTCCACATCTAGAAAAAAGAACTGTGGAATCTGAATGCAGATTGAACCATGCTATTTTTATTTTTTTTTCCTTGAGGTTTTCACCTTTTGTTCTGATTCTTCATTTACAACACAACTAATGAGGAAATATGTTTAATGTGACTGTACATATATAACCTATGTCAGATTGCTTGGGGAGAGGGGAGGGAAGGAAAGGAGGGAGAAAAATTTGGAACTTATAAAAAATGAATGTTGAAAACTATCTTTACATGTAACTGGAAAAAATAAAATACTATTAATATTGAAAAAAATTTTTTTAATTAAATTAATGATCCTGGGGGAAAAAAAGAAGAGACCTAACTTAATACCACCCAATGTGCAGATAGTAAAACTAAGCCCCAGAGAAGAAGTGACCCGCCAAGATTACATAGCTGTTTAGTGTTCTTTCGGCTGAAAGCAAAGACCCTTTGCTGAAGAGCAGGAAGGTTTGCCTTCTTCAACCATGAGGTGTTTGAAACGCAGAGCCTCCCGTGAGCCTGAATGAATCTATGTGACTCTAACTTCACTACCAGAGCAACTGAGTTCAGCTGTTTATGCAACCCAGGGATTTTTCTCTTGTTCAGGAGGGTTGAGGGAAGGGGTGTCCTAGAACCAGCTCAAAATAGCTTTGGGGTGCTGCCCAGTATGAACATTATTTGCACCCTAGAAATCAAAAAACACTACCAATCAGGGTTTGATTTATTGTTTTGTTGACTGTCTAGATTTAAGAAATTGATGGAGAAAATGTTGATGATGCAGATTAAATTTAAGTGTGTCAAGAGTATTTTTCCCCCAGAAAACTGGTTGTTAAATGTTTACCAGCATACTCTTGGCTCAGGGACCAGATTCTGTCCCTGAACAGCCCAGTCTCTCTCCTCCTTCTAGGCCTCTCATATGGGAAGCTTTCCCTGATTAAAAATCACCCCTTCCTCCCTACTTGTTCCCTCTGCCCTCCAACACAGAAGGCATTCCATTCCCATTTACAAGATATCCTGTTGCCCCTCTGGGTCCAGGGCCTTAGCTCCTTCATCACTGTAAGAACTCTCCAGGGTAGGGACCTTTTCCTGCTTCCTGTCCTGGCTTCTCAAGCACACTCCCATCAACCCCCCAGCACACTGGGCTTGGCCCGCAGGCAGGGCAATCCCAACGGGCAGGGCAGAAGTCACCATCTTGGAGTTCTCCTGGACTGGTCTCCCCCAACAGCATCCTACTCTTATACCCCACTAACCCCCAAGGAGAGGCAGGGATAGATTTGAGCTTCTAAAAGTTCCAACAAAAGTCAAAGAAGGTGGGGAGGAGAGTCGTAAGAGGAGGGTGTGGTTTTTATGAACATGGGCAGCATGAGTGAAACCTTCGGTGCCTCCAACATTCCCACCCCCCTCTTTTCTCCCCATCTGGGGCCACTCCTTACTTTCTGACTTCAAAGGTGCCTTAAATCCCACGCCCCCAATGTTGTCTCTTGCTTCTTATCCCACAGCAGTCAGTCAGTAGTTTGTCCTGAGTACCAAAACACGGACACAAGGCCATGGAGAAACATGAAGAAATCATGGAGAAACATGATCTTCCTTGCCTTTTCCCTGGCTGTGTCCCCAAGTCTAGAACACTGCCTCTCATCACTTCTATCTCCTGATTTACCTGACTTCCTTCAAGACAGTTCAGATCCTACTTTCTACAAGAATCCTTTCCCTGTCTTTTCTTCCCTGTCCCTCCCCACTTCCCTCTGAGATTACCTTACATTTATACATCTTGAGTGTACATACATAGTTGTTTTCTTGTTACACCCTCCATTTGATTGTAAACTCCTTGAGGGAAAGGACTACTTTTTTCTTTTCTTTATGTCCCCAGCACAGTGCCACAACAGTGTGTAGCAAATACAGGGTAGGCCAAAAATCATGAAGGAGGTTTTAATATTTAATAACTCCTTTATTTTTTTAAGTTTATAATACCATAACATCATAGACAGCATATAAAGGAAATGAATTTACATTATGTGTGGAAAAATCAAATCTCTTAAATGGCAAAAAATAAAAAATAATTTTGAGAAAGTTATCAAAACATTGTGACTTTTGGCCCACCCTGGACTTAATGAGCTTAATGAGTGCCTGTTAATGATAATAATGATGAAGGATGAGTGGAGACCGCAGTAAAGATCACAGTGTGTACTCCTTGTCACACTGGCATCCGAGTAGAGTTGACATTTATATAAGATTTTTAAAACACTTTACATAATACACTTGGTCCTTATGATAAATGACCCTCAGCCCAGAGAGTACCCCATTCCAACAGTTTACAGCACATCCTGGTGTCTATCTGGTCCGGCAAGAAGGGAAGATGATGTGGAAAGTGCACTGTTCTAAGAGTCACAAAGGCTGGCCTCTAATCACAGCTCTCCCATTACTTGTGTGACTTTGGCCAAGGTGTTTGCCTCATTGGGACCTCAGCCTTGATCATCTCTATAGTCTCTTCCAGATGTAAAGCTCTCTCTCTTGTCTCTACCATTTACTTTGTCATGTTAGGTCATGATGTCCTTACTATGTGTCCTTAGCCCCAGTTTCCTTTCTTGTCTATGAGGGTGGAGAGTTCTTAACCTTATTTGAGTTATGCCCCCTTGGCATTTTGGTGAACCTTTCTCAGAAGAATGGTTTTAAATACATAAAATAAAATGGTATTAGAAAGGAAATCCATTATATTGAATTATACCTTTTCAAAAGAATGGGTTCTTCTCAGAAAAAGAAATCTGTGAAATAAAATTGGAAGGAAACCAATTGTATTGAAATAAAGACATATTTTTTTCCCATCCTTGTTCATGAACCCTTTAAAATCTATCCACTAGACTCCTTGGAGGTCCATGGACATCAGAATAAGAACCCTGGATGAAATGATCCCTAAGGTCCCTCTTAGTTCCATCCTATGATTCTATTATTATCCCCATTTTAAAGATGCAGGAACTCAGACAGGTGAAGTCACTTGCCCAAAGACACACAACAAATAATGAACACCAAGGGTGACCTTGAAGAGGAAAAAGATGTATGTTAGTTGAAGACAACATGAAGAAAGGAATGGACAGTCAGAAGGAGGCAGTCCCATGCCTTTTAATTCTTCTAAAGGGCGGTGGGGGGGTAGGTTTATGGATTATCTGATGAAGCCTTCCTCTTTTCCCACTGGTTACCTCCTGAATCACTGCCCAGCCACAAGTAGCCAGGGCCCATCCCTCTCTCCACCAAATACTAAATTTACTCAATTAAGACAGACAGACAGAGAAGGATAGACACACACACAGAGAGACAGAAGGAGACAGAGACAGAGAAAGATAGACAGAGACACAGCAAGACAGAGAACACCTGAGGACAGATAAACAGAGCTCAAGACATCTTATTGAGGGTATGAAGGAAAGGTGAATATAAATGATTAATCAAAAAAAGACCATGAAGGAAGTTTAACTATTATTCTTTTCTTAAAGTTTCTAGGGTTTCCACCATGTATCCCATTACTTGGGAGGAAGAGACTGTATCATCTTAGTTCTGTGGAATCCTCCGTAAGAAGCCGCTGCTTAGTAAACATTAGGGCAATAACAATAATTATGCTAACAAGTGGCCCAAGGACACATGAGGAGGTAAGGGGCAGCGTCAGGAGCTTTCAGAGCCTCCTGGAGCAAGAAATCTAGAATCCCTGGGGTTGGAGAACAGTAATAATGAATCCTCTCGATCTTCCTGTCCCTAACTTTTCTTGAATGAATGAGCAGTTCCTGGGATGGAGAGGGAAATGGATCATCCATCTATCTGGCAATTTTTGGGAGAGGAGAGAATTATAAGGCCTGTTTCTTGTGAGTAACCAGAGAAAGATGCCCAGAGCATGTCCTAGCAGAGCACAATCAACTCTTCGGTGTCCAGGAGCTGGTTTTCCAACTTGTGGTTTTTCTAGACTCTAGTTCTAGTTTCTCATTTCAACCATTTCCCAGATCCCAAGTGTCCTTGTTAAGGGCAGCCAAGTCTTTTGAACAGTCCAAGGAAACGGTCTGTGGGAGAAGCCATAGAAACAATTTTTTTAATTATCCGATGGTTCTCATTCCTGTGACCACAGATAATCTAGTGAAGGCAGTTTGGGATTTCACTGGGCGAGGGAAGAGAAGCTAGAACCAGACCTTCTGGACTGGAGTCTAGTGAGAGCAAATAGATTATCTACTTTGTCTTCTTTGAGCTCTATAGCCATTGTGGGAGGCAGGGGGATAACCAAAATGACCTCTCATGGTCACTCTTCCAAGCACCTTGGTCTGATACCCTCCGGGTTTTATGCCAACGGAGCTGTGTTTAATTCAAGGATGAGGTAGAATTGATAGAAGGCTGGTGAATCCTGAATGGAGACGGAGATAGATGGAATGGTTTTCAGGTCAGCCCTAGAAGTCCAACTGCTAGAAACCTTAAGGCACCCCACATCTTCCATGTCCCCCACACCTCATCTTCTGATCCCCCTGTTCCTAGTCTCTTTAGGAGTTCAGTTCAGTCTCTGGGTGTGGGTTGGGGATACCTCACAGAAAGACTGTGTGAAAATTAATTACTTAATGTATGTAAACGAGCTTTGAAGATGAAAAATGCAAACGCACAGTGTTCCTAATAACATCTTCAATACTCATACATCGCCCCAGAGTCGCCTCTGAGCTCACCATTAAGATGAGTCCTTGGGGAGTTGCTGGCAAACTCCCCAAGCTAATAAACAAGATAAAATGCCTTTTCACTCCTTTTATGCAGCCAACCCCACCTCTGCCCACTAATAAAAGGACCCAGTTGGATCAGAGAGAATAGAAGGAATCTGAGCCCCACTCTCTTGCTGCTGGTACCCATTTATTCTCCTTAACTCCACCACTCAGACACCACCAGCAACATGTCTTGCCGTTCCTATCGTATCAGTTCAGGATGTGGTATCACAAGGAACTTCAGCTCCTGCTCAGCTGTGGCCCCCAAGACAGGCAACCGCTGCTGCATCAGTGCCGCCCCATACCGTGGGGTGTCCTGCTACAGGGGCATTACTGGCTTTGGCAGCCGCAGCCTATGTAATGTGGGGTCCTGTGGCCCCCGAATCTCCGTGGGAGGCTACCGGTCCATAGGCTGCAGCCGGAGCTTTGGCTACCGCTCTGGGGGAGTGTGTGGACCCAGCCCCCCCTGCATCACCACTGTATCTGTCAACGAGAGCCTCCTGACCCCCCTCAACTTGGAGATCGACCCCAATGCCCAGTGTGTGAAGCATGAGGAGAAGGAGCAGATCAAGTGTCTCAACAGCAAGTTCGCCGCCTTCATTGACAAGGTCAGTGTCACCTCCCAGCCTCTTCTGAATCACTGGACCCCAGGATCATAGATTTAAGAGAGATAGAAGGGGCCTCAGACAGAGGAATTGGAGAGCTAGAGTTGGAACCCAGTGCTCTGGCTCCAATTCACCTCCCCGTTCTGGGATGGGGTGTTCATCCACTGCCCCATGTTGCCTCCCATCTTTCATGCAGAGCTAAGCACTGGGCAAGAATATAGAGGGAGGGAGAGAAGGTCTCTGGGAGCTCCCAGTCGGAGGGGGAGAATGGGACATGCCCAGAAAGCAGAAAAAAAAACAATAATACCTCAAATTGGCATAATAGCTTTTATAATTTTCAAAATATGATCTTGTGCTTTATCTTATTCACAACAGCCCAATGAGAAAGGAAGAATAAATATTACTATCTCTATTCTAAAGAGAAGGAAACTGAGGGTCTGGGTGGGTGGGGTGGGAAATGACTTAATAGCTAATCATATGTTTGGAACTAGAAGGTATAGTAGAAGTCAGCTAGTCCAGCCCCATCATTTTATAAATAAGGAAACAGATACTGAGAGAACCAAGAAATAGTGCAAGATAACAGAGATAGTAATCTGAAGAGCAAAGATTCAGACCTGGGCCCTTTGATTCTAAATACAGTTGCCAGAGGTAGAAATATTCTTTGCACCAAAGGTCAGACATGTGAGCTTCCTCTTCCACCATCCTCCAACTTGCCAGTGATATATCCAGTCTGTCTCTCAAGCTGATATTCTTCCTGCTTTTTGGAGAATGCCTTTCTACATTTGATTGGAAGGATGGAAAACCACGGAAGAAGCAGTCATATTTTGCTAGTTGCTCAGTGGCCAGTGGAAGAAGGGAGGCTGGGAGAGCAAAATAAGTTCCTGCCCTTCTTCTAGTGGCAATCCGGGTGTCCCTTCTGTAGTATTGACCCTCACTAATACTGATGTTCCCATGGCACATTCAGCAGATATCTACCATGTGCAATGATGCTCACTCATAATGCTTAGAGGCAAGAGATGGGATCAGACCAGTCTTCTCATGTATTTTTTTTTTTTTTGGTGAGGCAATTGGGGTTAAGTGACTTGCCCAGGGTCACACAGCTAGTAAGTGTCAAGTGTCTGAGGCCGGATTGGAACTCAGGTCCTCCTGACTCCAGGGCAGGTGCTCTAGCCACTGTGCCACCTAGCTGTCCCGTCATGTGTGTATTCTTAAGTTGGCTCTAATGTTTCAGGCAAACAGGCAGGGTCTTCCCTGAGAAGGGCAAAGCCCACACTGAGAGACCCGGGGTGAAAACTGCTCTTTTATTCAGTTTTTCCCCAAGAGGACAGTTAGTGAACAGCTTTACCCTATGGCATCGATAGCCTCCTAGGGATGAGCGTGGCCTGCTAGCATGCACAGTCCTTTGGGCAGTGGCCGGACAGGTTCTCCCATGGTATCTCTCTCTCTCTCTCTCTCTCTCTCTCTCTCTCTCTCTCTCTCTCCTTGGTGCTGCAGGTCCGGTTCCTGGAGCAGCAGAATAAGCTGCTGGAGACCAAATGGAACTTCTATCAGAACCAGAGATGCTGCCAGAGCAACATGGAGCCCCTGTTCAATGGCTACATCGAGACCCTGAAGCGGGAGCTGGAGTGCGTGGAGGCCGACAGTGGGCGTCTGTCCTCTGAGCTCAATCACATGCAGGAGGTGCTGGAGGGCTACAAGAAGAAGTGAGTACTGGGGGAGAGGGAGCTGAGAGGTCCTCATGGGAGGTGACACTGAAGCTTGGCATTTTTTAACAAATTGACTTAAAGAGGTCAGCAAGGGACCAGGTGAAGGCAGGGAGGCTCATGATGTGAGTGATCTGGACCCAGGAGGACCTTGGGCCACAATATTCCCTCGATTGCATGAGAAAACATGGGTATATAGTTTGTTTCATGACTTGAACTAACAAAACAGTAATGTAGTATGGAAATAATTTTAACAGAGATAAGGTCAGAAATGTAACAGGAGATCATAGACCTGTCTAATTTCCTAAAGGCCTGCTGAGCCCAATAGATAATGAATGACCTCCCCAAGTCAATTTTATGAAAAAGATCACCTGATTCTCCTATATATAGAGGGGATTCCCTGTGGTACGGTTTGACCCAAGCACTGGCTAATACAAAACCTATTTCTATATGGTTCTAAAGTGCCATGGCTGACATTTCTTCTTTGGGAGAAGTGTGAACTTTCCACCACAAGGAGACTCCCAAAATTGGGTTTGTACTTCCAGAAAAATGGGAACCTTGGGGTTAGCAGAGAATCCAGCCTGAAGTAGATCATAGAATTATAGATTCAGAGCTGGAAGGGATCTTAGAGAACATGGAGTCCAACCCCTTCATTTTATAGACAAGGAAACCGAGACTTTAAGAGATTAAGTGACTCACCCAGCTAATCATTTAACTTCTTACTTACAGTTAGTAAGTGTAAGTGACTAACACTGACTGTGTAAGTGACTTATACAACTAGGAAGTGTCTTCCTTACTCTTAAGTCCAGTGTCCTACTGATTACACCACACTGGCTTTCCATATCTCTCTACCAATGCAGATCAGCAACTGTTCAACTGAGAGGAAAGGAAGGGAAGGGAATAAGCGTTTATTAGGCACCTACTATGTACCAAACACTGTGCTAAGTGCTTTACAAATATTATCTCATTCAATCCTTACAACAACCATGAAAGGTAGATGGTATTATTATCTTCATTTCACAGTTGAGGAAATTGAGGCAGACGGCAATTAAGGTACTTGCCCTGGGTCACACAACTAGTAAGTATCTGAAACAAGAAATAAATTCAGAATTCTAGAGAATTGTCTGGGGCCCTGCACAGGATCACAGTTAGTAAGTATCCAAGGTGGGATTTGAACTCAGGTCTCCCTGGCTTTCAGTCAGGAAGCACAATCATTCCAAGCTGCTTCTATTCATTGGCCCGTGAATAATGCACTGAGCAGATGTGGGACATGACATTAATAGATCCGGGTAGTTAATGTATGAAGGAGCTTTATGTTGATTGTTGGCCCGGGTCATGAGGCTCAGCTTCTGACCTCCTTTCTCCCCATGCCCAGGTATGAAGAGGAGGTAGCCCTCCGGGCCACAGCTGAAAATGAATTTGTGGTGCTGAAGAAGGTGAGTGGGCCAAGAGGAGTGGCAAATACACCTGTCCTTCAGGCACAGGAGCCCGAGGGGGCTCCCATGGGAGGCCTGCCATGACAGGCTTCCATTCTCTCTTTCCTCCGCATGTTCAGGATGTGGACGGCGCCTACTTGCGGAAATCTGACCTGGAGGCCAACGCAGAGGCCCTGACAGAGGAGATCAACTTTTTGAAAGCCCTGTATGAGGAGGTGAGGGGGATGGGGAGGGAGCCGGGCAGCCAGCCCTGGGGCGACGAGTCAGCTGTGAGAAGGTAGATGGGCCTGTGAGCATGTGTGAGGGTGTGAGCCACTATGGACACGTGCCTGTGAATCAATCCTTCTGGACATTGCCAAGTTTGTCTGTGCATATGGAGGTGAGCCTAGTGGACCAGTGCTTTCAACTGGGGTCAGGAATTCCCGAGGGAGGACCTGACCTCTACCGGTGGGTGGCTGGCACAGGGCCTCGGGGTAGTATGTATCAGTCAGGACTTGCATCCAGATCTTCCTGGCTTTGGAAGCAGCCTTCTATCGTTAGCATAAACACAGAATTTCAACTGGACAAGAATGTACATGGAGTGTCTATGTCTGTATGTACGTGTGTCTACATTTGTGATATGTGTGTATATGCATCTACTTGTGTGAGAGTTTGTGTGCATGTGTATATATTCTCTGTTCATGTGTGTGTGTGAGAGAGAGAGAGAGACAACAGACAGACTGACAGAGAGAAAGAGAGATAGATACAGATAGAGATAGAGACAGAGACAGTGACAGAGACAGAGATAGAGACAGAGACAGAGAGAGAAAATGTGCTTGGCTGAAATAAACACATCTCTGTACACATGTGTTTTCCTGTTTGCATGTACATGTATATATAAATGTGTGTGTGGAACATCTGTGGCTTGAGTCCATGCCTGGCCCCTGGGGAGGGCTCTCCTCTCTCCTCTGGAGGTGGAAGGGACTGGCCTGAATGTGTTAGATGTTGGCCCCCACAGGAGATCCGGGTCCTCCAATCACAAATCTCAGACACTTCAGTCATTGTCAAGATGGACAATAGCCGTGACCTGAACATGGACTGCATAGTGGCTGAAATCAAAGCTCAGTATGATGACATTGCTAGCCGCAGCCGGGCCGAGGCCGAATCCTGGTATCGCACAAAGGTATGTTAGTAGCTTCAAATGTTCTGACACCTGGGTCAATGGAGGAATGGGGGTGTAATAGCTCACTTTTCTACAGTACTATAAGGACTAAAGAATCCTTTTTCACAACAACCTTGTGAGGTAGGCCTTGTATGGACTCTTATACCCATTTCACAGATGAAGAAACAAGAGTTCCCAAGAGCTGTTGTAACTTGCCCATAGTGTCACAGCTAATAAGTGTAGGAGCTGGGATTTGAACACACAGATTCCCTGATGCCAAATCCAATTATCTTTCCACCACACCACCCCGAGCTTGTATGTAAAGGAGCTTTCTTTCAGGTCATGTTTCAAAGGGAGAATAGTCTCTCCTCTTTCCCCCATCTCCCCAAGCCTGCTGTCCCAAGAAGGAAGCTATACCTATGTCTCTATAGCTTTCTTTATTCTCTCATTTTTTTTCTCCTTCTTCTATTCCTATACAGTCCTTAGCTTTCTGACCTTCTTGTCCCACTCCATATCTACCTTTCTCATGCCAGTATCATGTGTCTCACACACACACACACACACATACACCCACATGCTCTATAATGTGGGATCAGTATAGCCACAGCCTTGTGCTTTTGCCTAAGACAGCCAAACTCCAGGGCCCGGGAGGAGCTCTTCACACAGGACAAAGATTCTCAGAGTCCTTTGCAGTCCAATTCCAGCCACAGGGGTGGAGGGAACTAAATCAGGAGTGAAAGAAGCAAAGGAGTAAATTGCAGAACCACAGTCATCTCAGAGACAGATCTATAGGCCTCCTCATAAAATGATAGGTTCCCAGCTCTGGGCCAGGCCTTCTTTGACTTACAAAATGGTATTCAAATGAATCAACATAAGCCAAGGAATGAGTGTCATAAAATTCCCTTTCAGCAAGTACAAAGCAAGGAAAACCCATTAGGAAAACCCATGTTTAATTCCAGCCTAGTAAATAAGAGGATTTTTTTTTCTAGCCCCTTTTCCCAGAAAATGAATGTTTTTTTTCTAGTCTCAGTTTTCCCATCTTAACAGTGGTGAAAGCCTCTGGTAACTCAGCCAACTCACTTCTCAGAGCCTCAGTCTTATCTATTATCCCATAGTTTTTTATTTTTTATTTATCCATTCATGTATTTATTTATTTTGGTAAGGCAATTGGGGTTAAGTGACTTGCCTAGGGTCACACAGTTAGTAAGTGTTAAGTGTCTGAGGCCGAATTTGAACTCAGGTCCTCCTGACTCCAGGGCCGGTGCTCTATCCACTGCGCCACCTAGCTGCCCCTATCCCATAGTTTTTAATGAAGAGAAGGCCACAAATGCAATCCATCATGGTGAAGATCTTCTCACCTATAAATAAGAACATTGGACTAAAAAACAAAAGAACATTGGACTAAATGACCTCTAAAGTTCCTTCCAGCTCTAACATTTCATGATTCTCTGTTTCTAAATACTCATGAAAATCCATGTATTTCCAAACAGCCATTCACCTTCTACTTACATCCCCAGCTAATTCAGTTCTTAATCTTAATTCAGACTCCTTGAATGCATTGGCACTCTCTGCCTCGTTGGCACCCTTCCAACCCCCCAAAAAATAATGCTATATGCTAAAAAAAATGCTATATGCTTGGGAAAAGCCAGAAGGAAGAGACAACCCTGTCGAATCCAACAAGCATTTATTAAGCAACTACTGTGTGCAAGGTGCTGAGAATTTAAAGATAAAATTAAAAACTGTCCCTGTTCTCGAGGAAATGGCTTTCTACTGGGATATGCCCTACAGCAGAAGAGTTATCAGTCTAATGGAAGAGATAGGATGGATATCTGAGATGCGGAGTATAGAGCTCCATGATAGAGATTCAGATTCAGAGAAAAAATGGCAGACTTAGGAGTAGCCAGACAGATGACTGCATATCTACAGTGAGAGTCAAATTCGGAGCCAGAACACCTGGTTTCTGAACCCAGACCTGACACTTTACTACCTGTTTGACTTAGGTCAGATTGGTTAGTTCCTCTTAGCCTTACCTCCTCTAAGCCTTGGCTTAGAGGTTCCAGTTCTGTCTGGTTCCATGGTTGAGCAGAGTGTAACTGAGGGGGTAGAAGTATGATGGGTGCACTCATTGGGGGAGTCTTACTGGAGGAGGAGAATTTGGAAGGAAGAAATTAAATGGAAGGGTTTAGAGAAGAAAAGTGTGGAGGATGTCTGGGGGTGGGAATAACTTCAGTAAAGGTTCAGAAGTGTGAGAAATTGAATCAGGGGACACAGGACTGGGGAAGATAAGAATTAGGTTTGCTGATTGGGTAAGAGGTGGAAGTGATGAAGAGGAGGAGGTAAGATCACATGGTGACAGAGGGTAGAAAGGTCTTGAAACCCAGAAGGAAGAATATGACTGGAAGTGATAAGATTCATTTACAGCTCTGAGCAGGAGAACTAAAAGTGTCCCTATCCCTGACAGCGGGGACTGGCTTTTTTTAATCACCTCCATCTGTTATGCCCCTGCAGTGTGAGGAGATGAAGGCCACAGTGATCCGCCATGGGGAGAGCCTTCGAAGGACCAAGGAGGAGATGAATGAGCTGAACCGCATCATTCAGAGGCTAACAGCCGAGATTGAGAATGCCAAGTGTCAGGTACGAGTGATGAAGGGGAAAGTACTTGTGTAAATGCCCCTACAACCCTTCTCCATATTGCCCTTCCAAAGCCAATGACAAATATGGACTTCAGTGTATCTATGTGGGAAGCTGGGGATGAATTGCCCCAGGGATCATTTTCCAAGTGGGGAAACCCAGAGGGTTTGTAAGAAACTTTACAGTGTCACACATTATGGGAGACGGGATACAAATGATAGTGTTACCATTGGCTCCCACTGACCCTGAAGTCAGGAGAACACACTCAGTTTTGGGGGATGGAGAAGTTGGGGACCCCCATGTGAAAATTCCAGGGAACTACCTCTAATCATTCTAGAAGGAGAGATTACAATTAATCATGAAGCACTTTTCTAATGTGAAATTGTGACATGAACTACCAAGAGGGATTGTGGAATATGACCCTATTGATCTATAATATGCAGTCAATGAGCTGTATGACCTTAGACACTTAACCTCTCTGAGGCCTGCTTTCCTCATCTTGAAGGTACTGGACTAGATCACCTCTAAAGGTTTTTTAGGAAGGAAAGAGACAACTATTTAGAAAATGACCACCATGTGCCAGACTCTGTGCTAAGAACTTTGCAACTAGTATCTCATTTGATTCTCACAACAACCCTGTGAGGTAGATGCTATTGTCATTCCCACTTTATAGTTGCAGAAACCGAGGCAGACAGACTTAGTGACTTGCCCAGGGTCACACAGGTATGTGAGACCAGATTTGAACTCAAGTCTTCTTGACTCCAGACTCAACCCTCTATCCATGGTGCCACCTGGCAACTTGTATCTCTAAATCCTATGATCTCTCATTGCCACAGGGTAGCTCTGACAGAGACCCCAGTGGGGGAGAGGAAATAGATGAAGGCATAAGCTATAAGACAAAAATCAAGGAACCAAGAACTACTTTCTTCCTACCTATCTTCCCCATTTCCCCCAGTCCCTTCCTAGCTAGTGATCACAACCCATATCCTTCTCCTTCTAGAACCTCTCCACCATCTTTTCTTTCCCTATTATTTGGTATAACCAAAAGGTGTTTTCTCATTCCTTCCTCCCTCTGTACATGCCACTCCACAGCGCTGTAAACTGGAGGCTGCAGTGGCAGAGGCTGAACAGCAGGGTGAGGCTGCCCTCAATGATGCCAAGTGCAAGTTGGCTGAGCTGGAGGGTGCCCTACAGAAGGCCAAACAGGACATGGCGTGTCTGCTGAAGGAGTACCAGGAAGTCATGAACTCCAAGTTGGGGCTGGACATTGAGATTGCCACCTACAAGAGGCTGTTGGAGGGCGAGGAGCACAGGTGAGACCAGCCAGAGACAGAAAGGAATGTAGAAGGAATGAAAATCCCATGCAACTATATCTCTGACCATTGCGGCAGCAAAAAAGCTCAATGTTAGAGATGAACTTGTTCATGTGAAATTTTGGCATGGCCTACCAAGAGCCATTGTGGGAATATGGGGGCAGATCAGGTGGCTTAGGGGGTCATAGAGTCTATAACAAGCAGACATTTCTGCTAATTCTAAGTGCAATAGGTCCAACTACAAGAGAAATTTTGGTTAAATGGAAGGTAAAACTTCAATATCCTATAGAGATTTTATGTTTGGGAAGTTCAAGAAAGACAACCCTTCACCAAAGGGTTCAGGCGTTCCCTGTGAATGCCCTACAATGACATCATGAACATAGTTCTCTCACCTCAAAGATGACTTGAAACGTGTAGGACTAACCTCTCTCCCTTTTCCTTTCCCCATAGGTTGTGTGAAGGTGTGGGTTCTGTGAATGTCTGTAAGTATCCTTCACCCAAAACCTCTGATGACATGACTTGTTTTTTGTTTGTTTGGTTGGTTGGTTTTTGGTTTGTTTTTGTGGGGCAATGGGGGTTAAGTGACTTGCTTACACACAGCTAGTAAGTGTCAAGTTCTGAGGCCAGATTTGAACTCAGGTACTCCTGAATCCAGGGCCAGTGCTTTATCCACTGCGCCACCTAAGCTGCCCCGATGACATGACTTGTTGGGTCAAACTGGTGGTTCGAATTTAAAAATAAGGGTCCATAATCTACATAATTCATTGGGTCTCCAACCATATGTCCAGAGGGGTTCTTGGGAAATCCCAGAGGAGAGGGTAGACTGTAGGAACAAAAACTACAGCAAATATCTTTCTGGTGGTGGCAGCAATACAAAGGATGAGAACAGAGGAAGACAATTACCACTTCTAGCCTGTCCCCTCATCCTAACTGAACTTCTTCCACCCACTCCTTTCCTAAGATCAATCAGTGCTGATATTGAGAATAAAAGCAATTTTAGGGCACTGGATCCCTGAGTTAGAAGTACTAAATTCTAAAATCTTTGTAGTTAACTAGCTTTGTGATATTGGGGAAGTCACTGTATTTCTCTGAGTCTTGGTTTTCCCATCTTTAAATAAGGCAGTTGTACAAGATAATTTCCAAGGTCCCATCTAGCTCTTAAATTCCATGAGCTACACATACTGGACATCTGCTTGGTGCTGGCTGATCCAGTGACATGCTCTGAAGGCTGGAGAGAGTGGGGAATGGTAACAGGGGAACTATGTAAGATCAGTTAGTTCAGTCCCTTCACACCTCTGTCTCTCATCCCACAGGTGTCAGCAGTTCCCGGGGTGGAGTGACCTGTGGGGGTCTCACCTGCAGCACCACCCCAGGACTCCAGATTGCCTCAGGTCCTTCTGCCTCTGGGGGTAGCTACACAGTGATAGCACCTGATTCCTGTGCCCCCTGCCAGCCCCGATCCTTGGGTTTCAGCTGTGGGAGCAGCCGGTCTGTCCGCTTTGCATAGAGAGCTGGGATCTCATGCAAAAAAGCACATTCCCACCCTCCCAACTTCCTGCCGCAGAACTGAAGATGAATGGAATGTCTGTGTTGTTGCTTCCTTGAGGCTGCATTCCTGAATACTAACCCTTCTCCTCTCTCCTTCAAATTACACGCCATGAAATCTCCCTTTCCAGGCTACCACCTGGCTCCCATTTTAGGGAGCTAATTTCCAGCCCTCCATTTGACTTCCATTTAAGGATTCATTTCTAACTCCCTTAACTCTCCAGTTAAATCCCACACATCATAGTATTATCATCTTTGTATTACTCATCTCACTTCTCCAATCACCCTCTAGGAAACTACCAATTATACCATAGTGACAGTGCAACCTGGGAAATTTACCCATGCGTCTGCATAGAGGTTATGTGAGGCTCAGAACATGACTTCCTTAGACTAGAGAGCCAATGGAAATAGAAACACAATCCCAATACTTCTCCTCTCCCTGCCAGGAAACTAGGGAGTTAATTGTCCAGGGTTGTCTCTTTCAGGAAGCAATTGACTGTTTTTGTGTGGTTTTGTCTATGATTGTCTTCCTTCTTCTGGGTTAACCTGTTCTGGCTAACCTCTTGATGTGGTTTTGCAGTTGAGAAGCTGGTTACAGCATAGAATTCCTTCTACCTGTACTCCCTTGGTAAGAGGGTTTCACATATATCTTGCACCTTTATACATTTCAAAGAAAACTGGATGGAAATAGTGATTGATTCAGGTCTCCTCCCATTGTGTACAAAAGGTGTTTTACTAATGGAATGAAAAAGGGTGGAGAAGAAGGTCAGGCCACTTCTTGTATATCCCTCTTTGTTGTAAATGTCTGTGGGTGCCTTGCCTTCTGGTTGTCTCATTCTGTATTTCAATAAACTGTTGCAACGTTTCAGAGGTGTGTGTTTGAACAAATGGGATGGGAGTCTTGGGGGACGTTAACATGTCAAGACTGAGCCTGATGCGATGGTACATGCCTGCAGTCCCTTCTGCTGGGGAGGCAAAGGCTGCTGGGTTGCTCTAGTTTTGGGGTTCTGAGACACAGGAAGGCTAAAACTGCCTGGATGTCTACACTAAATCTAGCAAGAATATGGTGAGACCACTAGGAGATAGGACCATCAGGTTGCCCAAGGAAGGGCAAACCAACCCAAGTGGGAAACACAGTACAGGTTAAACCTTCTGTGCTAATCAGCCTGCTGATCAAGCCCATGACTGACTATTGCACTTCTAGCCTGGACAAGATTGGGAAACCTAGTCTCCCCCCGCCACCCCCCAAAAAGACAAGAAACATGCCAAGGCTGAGCTCACCATTTTCCTACCTCCAGGATGTCAATAAAAACCCACCTTTGTGCCTCCATCTTGCTATTGTTCAATTCTCACCAAATTCTACACATCCTTTCTTTGCAATGTTAGTCTCTTCACGTTACTCTTTTCTGTCTATCTCTTTAATCCTCACTTCCTAGTCTAGACCTTTATCAACTCACTGCTGGAGAAGAACAAGAGCCTCACCACCACTTTCCTTATCCCAAGTCTCTTCCCCCTGCCATCCATCCACCACAAAGCAGTAAGCATTAGTATGCCACAAGGACTGCCTGGGCAAACCACCTCTCTTTGGCTTCTGATGTCAGTCAAACTTCCCTGCTGAAGTTAATTGGCCTCCCCAAAGATGGATTCTATGGCCAAATATGGTTCTCCCCCTACCTCCACCATTTAATCCTTCTTATCAGCCCAAATTCCCAGATCCTGGAAACTACTCCATCCACACAAAACTAGCAGTCCTGTCTCTGAGACTCTACACTGGCCAGTCTTCCTGCTAAAACCCCTTCCCTGTCCTTGTGCTGAGACCTGTCCCATATGTCTGCTTCTCAACCCAACTTCACATCCCCATTTCCTTGATGAGAGTACTTCAGTTCTGCTCTCCATCACCTCCTTCAGCACAGGTATCTGTCCAGGTGCCCTGAGTCCTATCCTTATCTTTCCATCTCCCTCTGAGTCTAGATTGGATGTCAGTCTTCTCCATCCAAATGGAAGGGCAATCTGCATCTCTCCACAGTACCCAGAACATGGATGTAGGTGGTTTAGTTAGATGGCACAGTGGATAGAGCATCAGCTCCTGGAGTCAGGACAACCTGAATTCAAATCTGGCCTCAGATACCTGCTAGCTGTGTGACCCTGGGAAAGTCAGTTCCTCTGCCTCAGTTTCCTCATCTGAAAATGGAGGATAATAATAGTACCTACCTCCAGGCTTGTTGTGAGGATCAAATGAGATAATATTTGTAAAGTGGCATAGAATAGGTTAGTTTTTTTTTTGTTTGGGGGGTTTGTTTTTGTTTTTTTAGTGAGGCAATTGGGGTTAAGTGACTTGCCCAGAGTCACACAGCTAGTAAGTGTTAAGTGTCTGAGGCTGGATTTGAACTCAGGTACTCCTGACTCCAGGGCCGGTGCTCTATCCACTGCACCACCTAGCTGCCCCAGGTTAGTTTTATTATTATTGAACCCAAAGAATGTCTAATTGGATGAAATCAAATGAAGGTGGGTAGACATGTAAGAGATGTGCTGTGCTCTCCAGTTTCTCACCACGGCTGTTCCATTCCTTAATGATATCAATATTGGCCAGGCAATTTTCTCCCTCTAGTTTCCTCTTCCTGCTACTGTCTCTTCCTGGCTTCCTTCAAGACTCAGCTCAAGCATCAGTTTCTGCAAGGCATCTTTCTAGGTCCACTCAGAAGCTTCCCCTCTGAGATTACCCTCTATGGACTTGGTATTTTGTTTATAATCACACACATATGTGTCTCCTCTAATAGAATGCAAGTGCCTTGGGGACAGGGATGAATTGTGCGAGTGTGTGTGTGTGTGTGTGTGAGACCAGCACTCTTCAAAGCAACCAGCACATAGTAAAGTACTTAACAAATTCTTGTTGATTGGCCCACAGGTACCATTCAAGTCCCTTTACCTGGAAGAGAGAAGGCAAAAAGAGCCTGAACCTTAGTTCCAAGGGTTTGGCAGCCACTCAGGTTGTTGCCTTGCCTGAGATGATTTGAAGCCTGACACCAAATAATTATCTTTCTGTCTTCTTGAACCCCATTTTTTTTAGTGAGGCAATTGGGGTTAAGTGACTTGCCCAGGGTCATATAACTAGTAAGTGTTGAATGTCTGAGGCCAGATTTGAACTCAGGTACTCCTGACTCCAGGGCCGGTGCTCTATCCACTGTACCACCTAGCCGCCCCGAACCCCATTTTTTAAAAGATGGGATGGAATGTTGGACTGAGTGAGCCCCTCACAAGTTCTGTGATGATAGAAAAATCATCTCTCTTCTCTGGGACTTGGTTTCCTTATCTTTAAAATGAGGTTATCGAATTAAGTGATTGCTAAAGATTCAGCTCAAAGATTCTGGTATGTTTGCATGATGTAAAGGTCTATGTGCTGAGATTGGAGTTGGGATAGCCTGAGTTCAAATCCTGTCTCTGATCCTGGTTAGCTATGTTACCCTAGGAAGATCACTGAATCTCTCTGGGCCTGTTTCCTTTTCTATAAAAGGAGATTGTTAAACTAGCCGAACTCTAAGATCTATTGCTGTTCAAAATCTATAATTCTATTTGACACTTACTGTGTGACCCTGGGCGAGTCACTTAACCCTCATTGTCTCCCCCCCCCACACACACACACAAAAGGAAATATATGATCCTGTGATTTTGTGAATTCTCAATTCATACCAGGTTTCCTCCTCCTCCCTATCTTTTCTGGTCTTAAAAGCTTCAAAAATCTAATAAGCTTCAGTGACAATACAGTCAACTTTCAACCCCAGAAAATCTGTAATTTCAAGATCCCATTTTCTCATGACCTTGTAGAATTGTTCCCAGAGGGAATTCCAGTGTCACAAAGTGGAGAAAGAAATTAATGGATTAAAAATGAGAAAGGTTTAGATCCTGGTCCTAGCTGTGAATTTCAGATGACTGTGTAATTCTAGGCAAGTTACTTGCCCTCCCCCACCCCAGATTCAGTTTCTTCATTAGTAAAATGAAGGCTCTAGATTATATAATCTTCCCTTTCAGCTCTATGATTATAGATTTCCTAATAACAGCTAAGATTTTTGTAGCACTTTAAGGGTTTATATTGATCCAACAACCTCAGGAAGTGGATACTATTATTACCTTTATTTTACAGATGAGGAAATTGAGGCTGAGGGAGGTTAAGATTTGCTCAGGGTCACACAGCTGATAAGTGTTTGAGGCTGGATACTCAGGTCTTTCTGACTCCAAGCTCAATGCTCAATTCATAATGCCAGCCAGCTATCACTAAGTCTGTCTTAAGTAATTGGCATAAATCTGCCTTGGTCAAGCACAGATAAAGCTGATTAGGAAGCATTGTGTCCTGCATTTCAAAGCCCAAAAGGCAGGATTGAGGATTATCTGTTATTTTGTTGTGCTTTTTTAAAAAGCTCTTCCTTTGTTGCCAAAAAGAAGCTGCTACGTGTCTCAAGCTGTTTTCCAGTAATTATAACTGGCTGGTAGTGAATCATCCCGCTCTCTCAGCCAGTTTCCCTTGTGACAGACAACTGGCATTTCTGAGGTGCTTCCTTGCTTCCAGGGCAGTTTCCCATGGCAACAGCATTTTCCTTGGAAGAGAACTGGGTGGATTTAAATGCTACGAGCCAAAGCTAACCAAAAGATAGAGTTTTATTGAAAGGCATTTACAAAAAAGAAAGATGAGACTTTGAGAAGTAGCTGACAAATACTCAAGGAGCAACAGCCCCAAACAATAAGTTGTACAGTTGAGTGGTCCCAGAAAACACAGCTGAACAAAACAGAGATAAACCTCATTTGAATAAACTCCTATTAATAGGATGCATAGAGCTCTACTCGTATAACTAAGAATCCTTTTTTCCTTTGAAACCCCAGTACTAAGCAAGCACCACCAACTGAGCTAAAGACAACCTACATAGAGGCTGAAGGAGTTGCCCTCCCCAGCCTTACTTAAATATCAAGCCATGATTTGTAGTGTGGAGAAAGAAATAAATCACAATATTTCTCATCTTTATAAATCCCAGAACGCCATGAACTTTAACCATTATGGTTTCTTCCTGAGTCTCTCTGAATGTTGCAGACTCAGAATGAGACCACCTTGTATACGACTTATTGGAGAAGTCTCCCTGGGCCCTCTGCTTTGAGGCACCATGCTGCAGTGATTCAGGGAAGCTGGTGATTAGACAATGGAAGTGAGAAAAAGAGGTGGCTTTATATAGCTGGAGATAATTAACAAGGAAAAAACAATCCGAAAAACAAAGAGACTTGAGGATTCATTGATATGATCAGCTGGTAACTACCAATTTCCCTCCCACTATCATCACCAGTTGTGAGAAACAGCTGTGTGAAGTGAAGCAAGTAATTTCCCATCTTTGAACATCATTTTCCACGTTTCTAAAATGAGGGACTGGACTAGATGATGCCTGAGAAAACCATGCTGTGGAAAGAGTACTGAATTTGGAAACAACATGCCTTAGAGTTCCAGCTCAGCTGCTAATTAGCTGGGTGACCTGGGGCAAGTCACTTCATCACCTGGGGCTTCAATGATCTCATCTATAAAGTAGAGGCTAGGCTTGACTTCAGAGAAATTACACAGATGTGGGGTGGAAACAAGAGCACAGGTGAATTTTTTTTACTATTTTACTAATATTGGAGCTTCTTCTATTTGGAAGGTTCTGTCCAACTCAAATGCTCTATGATTTCTAAGATAATTTCTCCCCTTTTACATACACAGGCTGAATTTTTTGTTACTTCCCCCCTCCCCCCTATCAGTTCTCCTTTCATTCATTTAAACTTGATTTCACTTATTTTAAAATGTTGATGGGGAAGAGGTGTACATCATCAGTTTATCCAGAAATGGGGATTTGGGGTGGGGGATGTACCACTACAACCTAAGGACAATCTTTCAGAGTCTACACTCACTGCAGTGAATCAGAAACACAAATTGGAGGGCTGTGCAATGTCCCATATCACACAATACAAACCAGTCATGGTGGCTGGGAGATACCATTTTAGAACCATCAGTTCCAGGGGAGAGTTGCTGGAAACATATTGTATCTTTGTATTCCTAACAACTCCTCCCCCTTGAGGAAGTGATGGTAGGGGAGAAAACCAGCAAGAGACCAAGAAAAGCTGTATGTGGGTATACTAACACCTCACAAATCTCCAAGTTTCTCTTGTTCTTTAAAAAGATTTCTGTTCAGCCACAAGTTTAAGGCTGCAAAAAAAAAAAAAGAAAGAGGTGGAACCAGGTGGTCCAGGCCATGCTGACCACAGAGACCAATAGCCCCTATGCTCAGATATTTTCAGATGAGACTCCTGCTGGCTGTAGCAGTGTCTCAACCTTCTGAGATAGTTCAAGAGTTGAGAGCCAGACTTAGAACAGATGGAGATTCAACCTGCTTTCTAGGACTACAGGATGTTGTTGCAGGATGAGTCAGATCTGTAGCAGAGATGAATTCCATAATACTCGGCTAACAGCTTCTCAGCTGTATCAGCTAGTGAAGAGGTAGGGAAGACAAACTCCCTTCTCCCTGTTTCCTTGTCCCAATTGATTTAGTCCCTTGCTCCCTGAAAAGGGACTTACTTAGACATGTAACTCCCACCTGATTCACTTACCACCTAGGGAAAGCAGGAAGGAGAGCCAGATAATGTTATAGTTGTTTTCAGAAATGGTTTACCTTTTGTTTGTTCTGAATAATGAAACAAATGTGGCTGCAGTATAGACCGCTTGTGTAAAAATCAAGGGCGTATCTATCATACATATGTGGATTAGGAACTCAAGAACAGAGATGAACTTCTTTTACAATTTTAGTAGTGTTGGAGTTTCTGCTATAGTGTACTCCTAGACCTGTATTGAACCCAGGGCCTTTGCCATCCTACAATTAATTGCTGGAAGCTCAAGTAGGTGAAAGAGAGAGTAGTCAGGCTGAAGCCCTCTGCTGGGCATTGAGGATACTACAGCCTTTGAGAAAGCCAAATGCCCATATTCATCCTAACTTGTAAAGAAACTATTTGGCTGGACTGGGGTAGAATCACAAAGTGGCATAATGATGTACTACATCCCTTTGCTAGTTAATTAACTAATTGATTATGTGATAGTTACTTCCCTTTAGGTTACAGAAAGCAGGGAAAGAAGCCAAGTGTGGGCAGCTGCTGCTATTACAGCACAATTGAGCCACTGCTGCATTTGTCAATGGATAAAAAGAAAGTATTACTCCCTGTATACTTAGAGTTGGATGCCTTCCATTCTGTCAGTGGTGGGGAAGAGGGAAAGGGTAAGTCATTTTTAAAATCCTAGATTCCAAATTGATCTGTGAGATGAATATAGAGGCCTCTTCGTGCAAGCAAATAGAGAAGCAATGGCCAGAAACTGTTTCTAAATATATCTTCAACCTGGTATGGTGGGATGGACACTAGACATGGCGTCCTAGTTATATTTCCTGACCATGAGAAAATCTCTTCCTATCTCAAAGGCCATTGAGTTCCACCCCCTCCTTTTACAGATGAGGAAACTAATAGCCAAGGAGGTGAAGTGATTTAAATGCTAGCTATAAGTGACTTGCCCAAACTCTCACCGGTAGTAAGACAGGGCTCTTTCCGCTGTGCTGAGGGTCCTTGGCTGGGGGTGGGGGCTTTATGAAACAGATGCTCTGACCCGAAAGAATCAAAGTCCTCTTTTCTTCAAGCCCCTTCTGTCTGAATCAGGCCCCTCTCTACGCAAACCTGACGGATCTCGCGCTAGAACAGCCAACTCCCCCTGATGGGGAGCAGATCCCACCAGCACCGGTGCTGACCCCCACAGATCCCGTCCCTCGAGAGACGACGGTGGGGTAAAGATCTCCACAGACCACGCCTCCCTGGGAACGGCTCACACCTGTGGACAAAGGCAAGGCATCAGATTTCTCCCCCAAAGCAGGTTTCTACTCGACGTATTTTATAGTCAGTGATCAATTTCTCTTTCCAATGAGATGGTAACATTGATGAGTCAAAGCAACAAACGGCCCCAAAGTAACTTTTAATAACTTTTGAGGGAGATAAGTTCCTTAATTTGGAGGACAGTAGATTGAGTTTCCTAATTCCAGAGAGCAGAGTCTGACTGGACTTAAGAGGGTCAGCTAGGTGGCACAGTAGATAAAGCACCAGTCCTGGATTCAGGAGGACCTGAGTTCAAATCCCCGACCTCAGACAGTTGACACTTATTAGCTGTGTGACCTTGGGCAAGTCACTTAACCCTCATTGCCCTGGGGGAGGGGAGGGAAGAACTGGACCTGGAGAAAGTTCCAGATGAGGAAATCCCTCTACTAATACAGGCTGACACCTTCTCTCCAACTTGTAGTCTTAGAGAATTCCCCAGAGCACTTAGAAGGTGAGATCACACAGTCAGTATGCTTCATTATCTGGACTTGAACCCAGGTCTTCTTGGCTGTGAGGCGAATATTTTATCTACTAAATGATGCCTGCCTCTGATTTTAAATTTAATAATATTATCATATCAACATTATCACATATCATAATACCAGTATTCTTATTGACAGACCTTAGTGGGTGGTAACCTGGGATATTATCAGGGAAAAGGGTAAAGATAGAGGGGGAAAGACCATGGCAAGCAAAGCCCAGCATGACAAAGTCAGTAGAGAGCTAGATTTGGAATTGGGAAGAACTGAGTTCAAATCCAGCCTTTGCTACTAGCTCTGTGACTGTGGACAAGTTGTTTGGTCTCTGAATCTCAATTAACCCATTTTAAAAATGGGAATCATTACACTTGTAGTTCCTACCTCACAAGGTTCTTTTGAAGTCAAAATAAGAGAATTGTGAAAAGTACTTATAAACTTAAGAGTGTGTACAAATTATTTATAAGTGTAAATTATAGTCATATAGTATAGTGTATAAATTATTCAGTAGAAACAAAATTTTGCTAGGGGTCACAGTGTGGGTTCCCTATCATAGATAATCAAGAGTTCATGTCAGAAACCCCAGTGTCTGGGCCAGAAGCCCAAGCCAACATCTCTTCAGTTGAAAATATGCTATAAATTTGTTAAGCCTCACATGCATCCATGCATATCATGCCTGAGTTTCAGCACCAAAAAGGATTTGTGATAATCTAATTGAAATAGATCCTTCAACTCTGAAATTGGAATCAATTAGACTCCATAGAAGCAAGGTAACTGCTGATTCCTCTCCAGCCCTCCCTTCCTGTTCCTTCCTCTTTCCCTCCCACTGGTCATGGCCCCATTTAGAACATAACTACAATGTGGGAAGGCATATAAAATACTTACATATGTTGACTGAGCCAACACCCTCACACAACCTGTCCAAAAAAGGAGAGAAAACAAGGTTAGAAATGGAAACCTCAGGAGCAGCTAGGTGGCGCAGTGGATAAAGCACCAGCCCTGGATTCAGGAGGACCTGAGTTCAAATCCAGCATCAGACACTTGACACTTACTAGCTGTGTCACCCTGGGCAAGTCACTTAACCCCCGTTGCCCTGCAAAAAAGAAAGAAAGAGAAAAAAGAAATGGAAACCTCCACTTTTCAGTGGCAGGGAGGCTCAGTTCTCTGCATCTCCTCTGAAGGTTTGAGTTTAATTCTGGGCAAGAGAGAGAGGAGGTGGGGCTCTATCCCCAGGGAAGTAGTTGTACTCCACTACTGTGCCATATTCTCCTCTGTCATCTTAACAGGAAAGAGGCAATGAGGGTAGCGCAGAAGACATTCTAGGGTTGCTTCTCCCAACACCTTGCCAAAAATTCAATTCAGTAAGCATTTATTTATGATCATTGGATACCGACTATATGCAAAGCACTGTATTAGGTGACTGGGATACAGAGACAAAAATAGAAAACATACCCTGCCTTCAAGGAGTTGCCATTCTACCAGTAAGGCTTAGGGAGTCCCTGTATGGATTTGTGACTTAAGACAGATCACTTTCCTTCTCCAGGGCTCAGTTTCTTCAAAATGGAGAACACTGGACTCAAGAGACAACTGGGGTATAGCAGGAAAAACACCAGATGTAGAATCAGAGAGCTTGGGTCAAAATCCTGGCTCTGTCATTTACTGTCTGTGTGACCTTAAACAAGTCACTTCCTAGAAGTCTTCCAAGGTCCCTTCTAGCTCCACTCAATATTGTATATGAAATTCAACATTCAATATTCTAACTCATTCAATATTGCAGATGAAAGACCTGTGAAAATGGTGGAAGTAAGGGAAAGGGAGGAGGAAAATACAGTTTGATGTAGATGCAGAAGATGGTAGATGGTTTCGCCTTTGTTTCGACATGGAACAGTAGAGGGAGCACAGAGCCTGGAGTCAGGAAGACCTGGCTGGCTATGTGACCTGATTTAATAGCTTTGTGACCCTGGGTGAGTCACCCCTGTCTGGCTCTGTAAAATGAAAATAGTAATATCACCTATTTCCCAGGGTTACTGTGAGGACCACATGTATGTGATTGGATATTTTTGAATATTTATGTTTATTTATAAATATATATTATAATGCTACTATAACATGTTAGATATTCTATGATTTATTATATAATTATATGGCGATGTATAGTTACATAATAAATTATATATTATATATCTATTATATTCTAATATAAATTATATTAGAAATATAAGTATTTATAAAGCACTTAGCACATTGCCTAGCACATAGTAGGTGCTCAATAGACGCTTCCCTCCTCCTTTCTTAAAGGTCTAAAGCAGGGACTCTTAAAGACCCTGGGTCCACAGACCCCCACAAGGAATTGTGGTAGGAATCCAGTAGGACACCACCAGGCCATGGATAGATGTCATGGGATCTGTGTACTTGTGTTGGGGAGGAGGGAGTTCCATACTTATTTCACTAACCTTTCATTGAAATTCGCTATTTCCTTTTATTGTGATTTTTAAAAAAATGTTTGTGAAACGGGGTCTATAAACGTCGCCAGATTGGCAAAGGAGTCCACAAAGAAGACAAAGAGCTCTCGGTCTAAAGGACAAACATGGGTAAGGCCTTGGCTGAGTAAGATTGCAGGGCTCCTGATAAACCCCATTCCCTCAAGCCTAGTGTGAGAGAACACAGCTGCTCCCTCTTCCTCTACACCCTGTTCTGCTCTGGGGATCCAGCTGGGGCAGGGTTTGATAACTTCTGCAAGGAACATGGCAATGATGGGGGTGAGAGGAGGGCAAAGTGAGGAGCATGAGAAATGAAAGGGGGTGATGGGGACCCAAGTGGGGGAGATGCCGCACAAGTAAGGATAGAGCACCAGCTCTGGATTCAGGAGGACCTGAGTTCAAATCCAGCCTCCAACACTTGACACTTACTAGCTGTGTGACCCTGGGCAAATCACTTAACCCCAATTGCCCCACCAAAAAAAAAAAAAGTGTGACCTTGGGCAAGTCACATAATCCCACCCATGAGGTCCCTTCTAGCTCTGACATTCTAGGATTCCATCCCTGAGAAGAACTGCTGGGTGCCTCTTGCCCTTGCCCCACCTGCTCTCCTCTCCTTCCAGCAGCTTCCTGTAGGTGGCAATTTCCACATCCAGCCCCAATTTGACATTCATCAGCTCCTGGTACTCCCGCAGCTGACACGCCATGTCCTGCTTGGCCTTCTGCAACGCCTCCTCCAGCTCCGCCAGCTTGCATTTGGCATCGTTCAGAGCTGCCTCACCCTGCTGCTCCGCCTCTGACACCGCAGCCTCCAGCTTGCAGCGCTATGAGGGAAAGAGAGGGGAGGATTAAAATTATCTTGATTTTCTGAACATGCCCTGATCCACAAGGGATAGCAGGGACATAGCACCACCACATTGAGGGGCAGAGGAAACCAGCCTCGGGAGCACACTGCAGAGGCAGTCCTTGACCTGGATATAGATCAGAAGAGGGGCAGCTAGGTGGTGCAGTGGATAGAGTACCGGCCCTGGATTCAGGAGGACCTGAGTTCAAATCCGGCCTCAGACACTTAACACTTACTTGCTGTGTGACCCTGGGCAAGTCACTTAACCCCAATTGCCTCACCGATAGATAGATAGATAGATAGATAGATAGATAGATAGATAGATAGATAGATAGATAGATAGATAGATAGATAGATCAGAAGATGGAAGGGGCTGGAGCTGATGGAGACCACCCCTTGGTGCCCCGCACCCTTCTCCCCTACCCTCTGTACTCCTCCCCTCTGACCTGCTGCTTGGCATTCTGCACCTCTGCTGTCAGCCTCTGAATCATTCGGTTGAGCTCATTGATCTCTTCCTTGCTTCTCCGGAGATTCTCTCCCTGGCGGGTCACAGTGGCCTTCATCTCCTCACACTGCAGGACAATACAGAACCTCAGATTTCTAGAGATACATGGTACCTTAGAGTTCATCTCGTCCACACTTCCTCAAATTACACAATAGAAAAACTGAGGCTGAGAAAGAAGTGGCATCCCCAAGATCACACTATGAGTGACAGTGGCAAGACTGATCCAGGTCATCAGGTCATAGAGTCAAGGCTCTTCCACCCCCTTCCCCAGGCCCTTACCCATCAAAGCCACCAGAGCTTGGCCATGTCCACTTGACCCGGCTTCTTTGCAATGAAACTAGAAAACTTGGGCCTAATGGTAGGTTTTGTACTGAGCTAGGCCACTGCTCCTCTCCAGCATCATGGAGAATCAAGAGGAGATAATAGTGGATCTCTTTACTTTCCTTCCTCCATCCAGTAGTGAATGAATTTCAGCATGCTGCACATCTGAACTTGTAAACTTTCAACTTCTTATAGTATTCATGCCTTCGAGCCCTAGGAGCCCTGATTCTGGGAAGACTGATGCCAGTAAAAGTTCCACTCCATCCCTCCTGGCTCACTTGCTCAAAATCTCCCCTGAATCCTTCCCACTACAGCTTCCTGGAGACAAGGGAGATGGACCCTCTGACCTTACTGCGATAGCAAGACTCGGCCTCAGCCCGGCTACGGCTGGCGATGTCATCGTACTGAGCCTTGATCTCAGCAACAACAGAGTCCATGTTGAGCTCCCGGCTGTTGTCCATCTTCACCACGACGGAAGTGTCTGAGATTTGTGACTGGAGTATCCGAATCTCCTACAAGTGTGGATAACCATTACTCTTGGCTTGCAGCTTCCCTCCCTTCACCTTCTCAATGATTAAACTCTATCTGATGCATATAGAGCATCAAAGACAAGCTCCAAAACCTGAGCTTTGGGGAATGAGCCTTAAAACATCAGCCAACCTTAGGAAAAGTTGGCTAAGGAATTACTTGGATCATATTCCCATAGCTAAAAGCTAAGTGGAGATTAGATAAGAATTTGGTTTCCTGGTCTAAACAGACAGTTGAATTGAAGCAACCTCCTCTGAGGACAGGATGATTCCTCTATCGGCTGTCTGCGGCTGACCTGATGAATCAACCAATGACTAGATTTGAGGGCTGGAATTTGTTATTTTGTTCATCTCTATTTCAAGAATGAATAAGATCATTGCCAAAGGTCCATATCCTCCTGTTATGGGCACACATTGTGCTGTGTAGATGTAAATTTAATGCCGGCATTCAGGACTATACTAAAGCTCAAAGGAGACAAGCCATTTCACAGGTGTGTGGAGAAACAAACCAGAAAAACATTCTGTGGATGTAGCAGAACCTAGAGAGGAGCCTACCATCATCAAGGAATGTTAAAGCCTTGGATGATTTAGGATCTGCAGCTGCCCATAAATCAGGGGGTTTATCACTCCTTCCCTGGTCTTCTCTTTCTTGTCCCTCTTAATACAGAGCTTGTTTTACCTCCTCATACAGGGCTTGAAGGAAGTTAATCTCCTCCATCAGGGCTTCGGTGTTTGCTTCCAGGTCTGCCCTCCGGAGGTAAGCGCTGTCTACGTCCTTGGGAGGGAGAGGATAGAGGGAGTCAACATTCTTTCTGCTCCATGTGTCTTAGCCTTCATCTTTTCCTTCTAACTCCCAGAGCCACTGTCCTAGTTCCCACCCTCGTTGGCTCCCACCCGGGTGACTGAAACAGGCTTCCTGCTGGACCTCTGCTTCTTTCTCCCCTCGTGTGCCTTGAGCTCAGCTATTAGAGGAAGATGACTGTAGAATCTGAGTACAATCTTCCTCTGCTGAAAAACAAACTCTTTTTAAAAAAAAAAATATTTATTTATTTATTTATTTATTTTGCGGGGGGGGGGGGGGGGGGGGAGGTGAGGTAATTGTGGTTAAGTGACTTGCCCAGGGTCACACAGCTAGTGAGTTGTCAAGTGTCTGAGGTCAGATTTGAACTCAGGCCCTCCTGACTCCAAGGGCCAGTGCTCTATCCACTTCACTGCCTAGCTGCCCCTTATTTAATTTTTAATTTATGGAATAAAGCAAGCATTTCCATAACAATTTTTAAAAGATGATTGCACATGAAATGGCAAATCTATTATATACAACTTGTTATTACTTGTAAATATATAATAAATTTATTATGTAAATTTCTTTTTTTTTCCTTTTTTCCTTCCCTGTCTCCCCACTCACCTGAGAGGTGGCTACCATTGGACATAAATATATATATATATGTGTGTGTGTGTGTGTGTGTGTATGCATGTATCTATGTATATGTGTGTAAAATAATTCTCTCCATACTTCTATTTATCAGTTCTTTCTCTGGATGCAGGTAGTGCCTTCCTTCATAATTTGGACTCTTCTCTAGAATATCTTATTCAAGCTCTTGAGACCTACTTTCAAGACCTTTCTACCTATTGGTCACATCTCAGTGCCTTTATTTTTGTTTTTGGTTTGGGTTTTTATGTCACAGGTGTTAGGAGTGAAAGGGAACTCAGAGAAGCATTGAATAGTAGAAGAAGCACTGGACTTGGAGTCAGGAGACCTGAGCTCAGCCCCAGCTCTTCCACTCATTACCAGTCTAACCTTGGGTAGGTCAGTCAGCCTCAATTTTCTCCTCTATCAAATGAGAGGGTTGGACTGTCTGAGGTCCCTTCAAGCTCTAAAGCCTTTATAAACATTGTGGAGTCTAACCTAATTTCATAGACTGAAAACCTTAAGCCTTTCAAGGAGAAATGAATTTACAAAGGAAAATGCCAGAGCTGGGACTAAAAGCCAGGCCATTAATCTAGCCATGACACCAGGCTGCCCCTATCCTAAATTGGATTCTCTCTTTAGTTATCCCCCCAGGTCAAATTGAACCCAGCTTTCAGCAAACACTCATGGTAGCTCCTTTGTACATGAGATCACTGATGGTAGGAGGCAGGACCTTACGACGTTAGGACTTTGAAAGCTTGCTGGCTAGTGGAAGCTGTTTTCCTCATATCCTACAGAGATTTATCTGCTACTCTACACAAACCTCACTGAAGGTGCCACCATAATTTGACTCCCTGGAAAATTGGATCAGTAGTTCCTGCTATTCAAGAGTGAATCCATGCTGTTGTGTAGACAATCATCTCACTCTGATCAAGCAGAGGTTTTTCAACAAACAAGCCAAGACCTCTGTTTTGACTCAACTGTCTGTCTGCCTGTCCCTCTGCCTATCTATGTATTCCATGACACTATCTTAAAGGAGATGGCTAATTCTGACTGGATTTATGCATGATTAAAAGGTGTGAGGTTACGCTCTAAGTTTGACTTGGGTGGCTATTTTGACATTCTGACATTTTGGAATGGTGACCACTACAAGTTCTTCAAAAGACACATCTTAGATGGTAACTAGCAAGGGCTACAGGTTGCAGAGCCACAAATTAAGGAGGATGCGGACTTATTGGCTTAGATGGCCCAAAGCTACATCAACTCAAAATAAAGAGAAAGAGGATCTTTGGAAAAGAGAACAGTTTATGACCAAAAAAGAGATAGAAAATATTATGAAATACAAAATGGATGATTTTTATTACATTAAATTAAAAAGGTTTTGTACAAACAGAAGCAAAGCATCCACAATTAGAAGGGATGCAGAAAGCTGGGAAACAATTTTATGGCCAGTACTTCTGATAAAGGCCTCATTTCTAAAATATATAGGGAACTAAATCAAATTTATAAGAATCCAAATCATTCCCCAATTGAGAAATAGTCAAAGGATATGAACAGGCAGTTTTCTGATGAAGAAATCAAAGCTTTCTATTCCCATATGAAAAAATTCTCTAAATCACTATTAATTAGAGAGATGCAAATTAAAACAACTCTGAGGTACCACCTGACACCTATCAGATTGGCTAAAATGACAAAAAAGGAAAATAATAAATGTTGGAGAAGCTGTAGAAAAATTGGAACACTAATGCATTGTTGGTGGAGCTGTGAACTGATCCAACCATTCTGGAGAGCAATTTGGAATTATGCCCAAAGGGCTATAAAGCTGTGCATACCCTTTGACCCAGCAATACCACTTTTGGGTCTTTTTCCCAAGGAGATCATAGAAAAGGGAGAAGAACCCACATATTCAAAAACATTTATAGCTGCTCTTTTTGTGGTGGCAAGGAATTTGAAATTGAGGGGTTGCCCATCAGTTGGGGAATGGCTGAACAAGTTGTGGTATATATATGTAATGGAATTTCATTGTGCTGTAAGAAACGATGAGCAGGAGGAATTCAGAGAAACCTGGAAGGACTTGCATGAACTGATGATGAGTGAGATGAGCAGAACCAGAAGAACATTATACACAGTATCATCGATATTATGTGTTGATCAACTGTGATAGACTGGATTCTTCTCACCAAACCAATGGTATAAGAAAGTTCCAGGGGACTCATGATGGAAAAGGCTCTCCAAATCCAGAAAAAAAAAGAACTGTGGAATATGAATGGTGATTGAACCATACTATTTCTTTTGATTTTGGTGCTGTTGTTTTTCTCTTCTGAAGTTTTTCCTTATTGCTCTGATTCTTCTCTTATAGCATGACTGATGCAGAAATATGTTTAATGTTGTTATGTATATGTAGGTGTATATATGTATGTATGCGCATATGTGTGGTGTATGTATATATACATATATACACATACATATATACATACGTATAAAACCTATATCAGATTGCCTGCTGTCTAGGGGAGGGGGGAGGGAGGGAGAAAAATTGGAAACTGGAAATCTTATATAAACAAATGCTGAAAACTATCTCTACACGTAACTGGAAAATAATCAAATACTTTTATTTTTTTAAAAAGAGAGAAAAAGAAAAATGTCAGCCATTCATCCAGTTGCCTACAAAGTGATAAAGTCATTAGGAATGAAATAAATGATTTTCAGTGCTCAGTAAATAGAGAGTACCTGAGGTCCTAAATGGAGACAGGGAAGGCAAGGGAGAGATAAGATAACCTCCTCTGTTTTATTCTTTTTGACTTGAGTTAATCTACCAACAGCCCTGTACACAGGGTGATAACTAAACCATACCTCTGAGCCCAGATATTCCTTTGCAGTGAAACTTAGCTCCTCTGACTGTAGGAAGAGTTACTTACCTTCTTCAGGACCACAAACTCATTTTCAGCTGTAGCTCGGAGGCCTACCTCATCTTCATACCTATGGAGAAAGAGCAAAGGGGGTAGAACAACCTGGGTCTATTTCAGGCTGGCTTGCCTCAAAATTCAAAGAACATGGGGCAGCGAGGTGGCACAGTGGATAGAGCACTGGCCCTGGAGTCAGGAGTACCTGAGTTCAAATCCGGCCTCAGACACTTGACACTTACTAGCTGTGTGACCCTGGACAAGTCACTTAACCCCCACTGCCCTGAAAAAAAAATTCAAAGAACAGGTTAAGCCTCACTTGGCTTCCATTTTTACAAATTTAAAATGCCAAGAATTGAGTGAAAAGATTGTACTGGGAGTCAGGAGCTTTACATCCCAGCTCTGTGGTGTTGTAGGCCCTCACTGGGTCTCACCATGCACTTCTGTAAAATGAGACCTCCAAGATACCTTTTAGATCTAAAAAGACCATGAAGCTCTACTCCCAAAAACCCTATTCTCTCTCAATTCTCTCATTCCCAATTCTACTACCAGTGGCTCAAATCCTTAAGCTGTGACATAATAAAGATGGGTCCATGATGTTCTGGAGAGATTTTCCCACCCTAAATCTGCTGTCTTTTCTCACAAAACATGGAGGTGAATTTGAGTTTAACTCTGCCCCAGTTGACATGGAGACTCACAAATTCCTCAGCTTGGCAGTCAACAGTTGAATGACAGGATAGGGATATCATGGGTCATTTTGGCTGCTGCTATAAAACCTTAGCTCTCAAATTCTATCTTTCACAACCGTGACAGTGGAGACAGAGATGAAAAAATAACACAAGCTAACCAAGGATCTGTTGCCTTTCTCTGATACCCCAAATGAGACCAGAGCAAAGACCCATGCCCCTGGGACCATCGAAAAGATTAGAAAGGGAAGGAAGAGGACAGCTTTTCAATTAGAGCTTAAAAGAAGATTTGAGGTTCTTCCTGAAGAAGAGAGATATTGTGAGGAGGGAGGAAGCTACTTGTCCTCCAAAGACTGATAGGGGAGAGCCACAGGAGTTGTTGAATAAGAGAACACCTATTAAGGGTGAGGGGAAGAAGAGGTGTAGTAATTAATGATTCTCTGCTTAGGGTTACCAAAGCAGCTATTTTGTTGTTGTTGTTTTTTGATGATGATAATGTAATAGTAACAATACCAATAGCAGTAATAGTAATAGTAAAAGTAACAATAGCAATAATAGTAACAGTAATAGTAACAATAGCAATAATAGTATTAGTAAACACTACAATTTATGTAGTGCTTTCAAAGCACTTTTCAAATATTACTTCATTGTATCATCCCAACAACCCTAGGAAGTAGGCACTATTATTGTCCCCATTTGCAGTTGAGGAAACTGAGGCAGGCAGAAGTTAAATGATTTTTCCAGGGTCACACAGATCATAAGTGTCTGAAGCTGGATTTAAACTCAGGTCTTTCTGACTCCAAGCCCAGAGCTCTAAGCACTGTTGTCTTCCTAGGGCATGTATCTCAGATGCATGCCTGCTCCCATCTTTCTTTTGTTTTGTTATTTGTTTGTTTGTTTGTGGGACAATGAGAGTTAAGTGACTTGCCCAGGGTCACACAGCTAGTAAGTGTCAAGTGTCTGAGACTGGATTTGAACTCAGGTACTCCTGAATTCAGGGCCAGTGCTTTATCCACTGAGCCACCTAGCTGTACCCCTCCCCATCTTTCTGAACAAAAGGCATCTTATATGTATTAGATAAGAATACTATAGGCCCCTCCAAAAATAAGTCAATTATGTGTTAGATATTTTATACAAAGCACTCACAGCTTGTGTCACTGAAAAAAATCTATATATATACACACAAAAAGAATCTCTTGTTTGAGAAGCAAAAAAAAGGTATGCCCCAAAGCCCCAGGGAAATGTAAAGAACAACTTATTATTTATAGTACTCAGTAATTATCGAACACCTGCCCAAAGGCACCATGGCATTTATACTGTTTTTGTTGATTATCACAAACCTCTGACTTTGTTCCACATTCATGGTTTATTCATGTGGCACAAATTTGTAAAATAGACTTAAGCTCTGCTTAAGTGTGAATTCTAGAGTATTTGATATCCACATGGAAACCTGTTTTCTATTTAAAACATGCCACCAGTACAATGATGTCGAGATCAAATTACATGTTGGAACACACACACACACACACACAGATATATAAGCATCTATATAAAATATATAGACATCAGGGGCAGCTAGGTGCAACCTCCCCCAACATATATATTTAGACATCTATAGCTATAAACATATATGTATATGGCACATAGATATATACATACATATGCATGTGTGTGTTTCTACGTATGTGTGTATGGACATGGCCAGTTTGGAAATTTGTTTTGCTTGACTATACATGTTTATGACAGGGCCTTTTTGGGGGTTGTTGTTGTTTGCTTTCTCGATTGGGGGGAATGAGAAATGGATAGGAGAGAATGCAGACCTGAAAATAAAATAAATTTTAATTAAAATACAATAATGTTAAGAACAAATCAAATAAAATGTGGCCTTTTTAGGAAGCTGGTTTAAATCCATTATGGTGTCCGCCATCATCTCTCCTACATAGAACTAAGTATGACTTTCAAATTAAAGGACTGTAACCAAAACTTGTCATCAGTCAACAGATGCACATGAATGGAGTCAAGTTACAAGGCTCCACTGCAAAACATATTCAACAGTTGCTTCATCTCATGAAAACTTTCGTCAGTTATGTCTTGGACTCAATGAGTCTAAAATTCTTAAGATAAGACAAGGAAAGATAACAATCAAAGCCTTCAAGATTGAATGCAGAGATCATATGAAACTGATGGAGAAAGAGAATATCTACAAACACTTCTCTTGTAGGCAGGACAGATTACAGATATAGTTATCAAGAAGAAAGCGATGGATGAATATATTGAGACGTACTGACATCCCAAAAGCAAAGATTAATTGAAAAACAAACACTTTAAAACAATCAGCACCCACATAATAACCATCCTAATGTTTACTCTCAGAAATGTAAAATGGACCATAACATATTTGGAAAGCATCTTCACAAGAACCTATACAATATTAATAAAACACAGGGACCATTACCCTAAGACAGCCATAGAAAAACTAATTCTACCTCAGCAAAAAGAAGAAAGAGTTGGTAGACATTCTCAGAGAACATGATAGATGGGTTAAAAACCTGCAGAAAGGGGAACAGCTAGGTGGTGCAGTGGATAAAGCACCAGCCTTGGATTCAGGAGGACCTGAGTTCAAATCAAGCCTCAGACACTTGACACTTAACTAGCTGTGTGACCTTGGGCAAGTCCTTGCCCCATCAAAAAAATTTTTTTTGAAACCCTGCAGAAATACTTTTTGGAACAAGTAGACATCATTTCATTGAAAAATATTAAAGACTAAAAAAATAAAGAAAAAAGAAAAAAAAGAAAAATAATACAGACTGATGACAGGTACATGTCTTTGGATTTGTCTAATGTAACTGAATGTATTTTACCTCTGGTTAGAGTCTAATAAATACCTAAGATCCAAAAATGGAATCAAAAGGCCCTCCATGGGTGACATCTTCATGAACTCAGCCCACATTATATTGACAAAGAAACATAGAATAAATGGCTGGATCATGAAGAATTGTTTGTGGAGATGGAAGGCTTTGTAGAGGCAATAATTCAGTATCAGATTGTCTTCTCCAAAAATTATATGAAGGCCAATTTTAAAGAACCCAAACTAACTGATCAATATAAAATATACAAAGATATGGTAGAAATTTTGTAGCACATCACTGCAGGCTGAAAAAATATTAACAGCTATCAAATAATACTTAGTATGGGTAGCTAGGTAGGTGTTGGAGTAGATAGTGTACCAGTCCTGGAATCAGGAAGATTCATCTTCATGATTTCAAATCCAGTCTCAGACACTTACTAGCTGTATGACCCTTGGAAAGTCACTTCACCGAGTTTGCTTCAATTTCCTCATCTATAAAAAATGAGCTGGAGAAGGAACTGCAAGCCACTCCAGTATCTTTGACAAGAAAATCCCAAATGGGGTCACAAAGAAAAGAATACAACTGAAATGACTAAAAACAGCAACAACAATACCTAGATAGTACTATCTTTCATGAAATGAGAAATCCCCACACTAACCTCAAAATATCCTGGAGAATGCAGACAATAAACTGTATTAGAACCAGAGACTCATTGCAAACCAAACTATTATCCACAGTTCTCTGGTCATAAAATCAACCCATAAAAATTTAAGAATAATGTTTTAATTAGATGGAACAATACCAAATACTAGATCTCCAAGCTATGTAAGGCAGGCAGGTGGCATGATGGATAATGTGCTGGGCCTGATGTCAAGAAGATCTGAGGAAAGATAGAGGGAAGAAGGGAATGAGGGAAAGACAGAGGAAGGAAGAAAGGAGGGAGGGAAGGAAGGAAGGAAGGAAGGAAAGAAAGAAAGAAGGAAGGAAGGAAAGGAGGGAGGGAGGGAGAGAGGAAGGAAAGCAGGAAGGAAGGGAAGGAGGGAGTGAGGGAAAACAGAATTAATCTATATTGTTTGTAGCTGCAGGTGCCATATTCCCTTTCGTACTAGGGGAATTCCCAAAGACAAGGACTGTGTATCCTTCCCCCAAATGCTCAGAACAGGGCTCTATGAATAATGGAGCTTGGATTGGGGGCAGGGTGGGGCAGATGGGAGAGGGAGAGGCAAAATGATAGACCTTCCTCTGTCCTATATAGACTCAGGCTAAACAACATAGAGATCAGAAAGTTGCGATTTAGATAATCACATTCTTCTTGTACTATATATGGGTTCAGTCTAATTCATGTTTGCTGAAAGCCTTTTGTCTCCTTCCCAACTCAAGACTCACTTCTTCTTGTAGCCCTCCAGCACCTCCTGCATGTGGTTTAGCTCAGAGGAAAGACGTCCACTGTCGGTCTCAACAACCTCAAGTTCCCGCTTCAGGGTCTCTATGTAGCCATTGAACAGGGGTTCCATGTTGCTCTGGCAGCACCTCTGATTCTGGTAGAAGTTCCATTTGGTCTCCAGCAGTTTGTTCTGCTGCTCCAAGAACCGGACCTGAAGCACCAGAGAGAGACATCATGGAAGAGCCTATTTTAGCCCTACCACCTTAACCCCCTGATTTTCAATTTCTGTATCTGAAAAATGAGAGGGTTTGGCCTGGATGTTCTATAAGGACCCTTCTAACTATAATATTCAGATTTCTAGAAACTGGTCAACTCCCTGGACTTTTGCCCCACTGCCATCCTGAGGATAGATGAACCCAATGCCGTTGATTCACCAATAGTTCCTCTTTTGAATACAGGCAACACCACAAACACAAACTATGGTTCTTCTTATAGTTGGAAGGCTACAAGAAGAATGCTGGACTCCCCCACCTCCCTCATCCCAACCCCCATGTATTTAAAGTATAGGCACCATGAACTGTTGCCTACAACCCCCAAATCACAGAATGTGCTATAAAAGCTGAGTAGGTCAGTAGATCACTGATTTAAAATAAGAAGGAACCCAAGAAGTTATTTAGTCCAACCCCTTCATTTTACAGATAAGGAAACTGAGGCCCAGAGGATTTAAGATGACTTCTTAGGAAAGTGGTAAGTAGCATGTCCAGGATCCAAACACAAGGCCTCTGTCTCCATATCCAGTGCTCAAATGAAATAATATCTATGAAGTACTTAGCACACACTAGGTGTTAATTGTCCAGCACATAGTAGGTACTAATTGCCTGGCATATAGTAAGTACTTAATAAATACTTATTTCCTTCCCTGCCTTATTCAAGGGCTCATGGTTCTTCAGGGAGATACAGCATACTCTCAAATTAACATGTTGTGAAATAGAGTGTGATAGGAGGAGGGAGAAATTCAAACAAAGCACTCTAGAAAACTCTAAGAGGGACAACATTTTTTTTTTTTTTGGTGGGCCAATGAGAGTTAAGCAACTTGCCCAGAGTCACACAGTTAGTAAGTGTCAAGTGTTTGAGACCGGATTTGAACTCAGGTCCTCCTGAATCCAGGGCCGGTACAGGACAACACTTTCAACTAGGGACATCCTCCATCAGACACTTAACTACTTATGTATCTTTGGGCAAGTCATGTAACCTCTATGGGCCTCATTTTCTCATCTGTACAATGAGGGAGTTAGATTAAATGGCTTGAGACATCCCTTTCAGTTGTAGATCCGTGCTCCTGAGGATTGGGGAAGGCTTTATGGAGATGTTATCTAAGCTGAGCCTTGAAGAGATGGATGTCAGCAGATGGAAACGAGTAAGGGATGCATTCTAGGACCAGAAAACTGTGCCTGTGAATGCATGGTTGCCTTTCAAGAACAAGGAAACAGGAAAACCAGTCTCAGATTCAGCTCAATGGATCTTTAACTGTATAGGTCTAATTGTTTACACCCTAGTTGAGAAGGGAATATATGGAGTAGTGAAAAGAGTCCTAGATTTGTACCCATAGGACCTGAGTTTTCATTCTGGCTCTTAGACTTACTAACCGTATGATTTTATGTGGAACATTTTCTCTCTGGCCCTTGGTTTTCTTATCTACAAAATGAGGTGGGGTTAGACTAAATGATTTCCAAGTTCCTTTTCACTCTACAACATGGTGATCCTACCTGGCACAACAGATTGAGGACCCTTGATAGTGTCCAGTAGGATTAGGAGAGAGCTTCTCTACAGGTCATCTTCTTCCCCAAGTCTTTCTTTCCTTCCAGGGACCCCTTCCTGAAAAGAGCCTGAAACTAGGTGTGTCCTCTCTTAAAGTTAGAAAGCAGAAGACCCGGGATCTCTCCATTCCTTGGGCTCTTGTCAAGTCCACTCCCTCAAGGCTGGCAGGGAGCAACAAGTTATCATTTTCTGCCAGTGAGAAGAGTCTCATGGTGCAGATCGTGAAAATGTATTTGGATCATAAAGTCTAGAGCAGGAAGAGACCTTAGAGGCAACCTATCCCAACCCCTCCCCATTTTATAGATGTGGAAACTGAGGAACAGAGGGATTCGGTGTTCGGGAGTTAAGTCTAAGGTCACCCAGGCATTAAGCAAAAGCAAGAGAACTTGAACCCTGAGCCTCTGACCCCCAAACCCACTGCTCTTTCCCTGGTATCATGCTTGCGAATGGGTTTTTTGAAATCTATGATCATCATGGGTGTTTCTTTCCAACTGTCCCTCTACCATAAATGCAGACAGACCAATCCCCATACTTCTAGTCCTGTGAGGACATGAATCCTCATGCAGGCTCTATGCCAAAGACATAGACTAGAACATATTCTCCAAGGAGCCCCTCCCTCAGCAGCACCACATAGCAGGAAGAACACTACACTTGAAGCCGCGAGGCCTGGGTTCAAGTACTGGTTCTGTTACTTTCTCCCTGAGTGATCCTGGATGAGTATCATAGCTTCTGCCTCAGTTTCCTATAAATTGAGGGGATTAAACTGGATGAATTAAAAGGTGTTAAGCTCTAAATTCTCTGGGGTTGTGATTCTTCCCAAAGGCTATCTCGGGGTGTGCTACAACCAGATTGAACTGGCTTGGGAGAGCCGGTTGTTAAATTTTCAGTATGAGCATTTATACTTTGGAAATGGGCAAATGCTATCAATCAAGGCTTGATTTATTGGTTGTTGTTGTTTTTCATTCTCTAGTCTTTAGAAAAATGTGCTTTTCTGATGCTAAATTATTTATGCTAAATAAAATGCTAATAATGTGGATTAAATTTAAATTTCTGTTGCATATACTTTATACCCCTCCAAGCTCCCCAGCTGTTAAACATTTACCAGTACCCCTAGATGATAGGCCTCTAGGATCTAAAGCTGTACACACAAACACACACATACAACACAACAGAAGGGAAGTATCAACCTATAGTTCTCAAAGAAACCAATAATGTAACCCAAATGCTGGTTATAATAGATCTATGTCTGACATGGGAATTCAAAATCCCTCATAACAAATATTTAAATAACTAAAGACTCTGCTCAGGAGGCAATGGAAAGCTGGCTTGCTCCTCCCTGATTCTCAGAGCATATTTTTTCTTAACTCTCACATATTGGTTATGTTTTGGTTTATATTATAGCTATTTGTATGCATGCCTGGTCTCCCATACTAGATTGTAGGAATACAGGTGCCAGAGGCCAGTTCAAAGTTTAGAGTTTTTCAATAGGGTATCACACATAATACACTTCTTAATAAATGTTTGTTGAATGAATGAATGAATGAATGAATGAATGAATTCTTTAGGTTTACAATCACTTCTTCAATGGATGGTACCAGTCTGAGTAGAGTCATCTGTCTTCCTCCTCCCACAATCATTTGGTATCTCATACCACAAGTATGGAGAAAGGAATTAAGTGTTTTTGTATTAAAGGTCTTTCCTTCCTGATATCCCTATGAATTTTTTTAAAGAGTATTAATAGGGATAGTGATCAGCTCCATAGAGAAATTAAATTTGGAGAGACGGCAATATGTCAAATGAGAAGGGGCAATAGATGCTTGCCACTGTAAAGTCACAATGTGTGTAATAACATTTTATAAAGGGTCAAGGCGTGATCTCTCTATTTGGCCATCCTCCTGTTTCCCAGGTGATCCCAGACCACAAACTCACCTTATCAATGAAGGCAGCAAATTTGTTGTTAAGACACTTGATCTGCTCTTTCTCCTCATGCTTCACGCATTGGGCATTGGGGTCGATGTCCAAGTTAAGTGGGGTCAGAAGGCTCTCATTGATGGTAACAGTTGTGATACAGGGGGGACTGGGTCCACACAGGCCTCCAACTCGATAGCCAAAGCTGCCCCCACTGAGCAGAGGGCGTCCGTAGCCTACAGAAATTTGAGGGGACCCCACAACGCCCAGGCTCCGACTGCTAAAGCTCCCAAGTTTCCTGTAGCCCAGGCCCCCAGGGCTTCCCCCTCGGTAGGAGAGGGGAGTACCCCCTGCCCTAGCTCCAAGCCTAGGCACCACAGCTGAACAAGAACTGAAGTTCTTGGTTCCACTCTTGCAACTGATGCGGGAAGACCGGGAGGCCATATTCTCTCCTTAGGTGAAAGTCCCTGAGAAAAACGGAATTAGGAGAGAAGGCAGACAGTCTGACTTGTGACCTGCCTCATAACCATCCCTCCTTTTTATGTCCCCTGGGAGGGGGCTCAGACAACATAAAAGAGAAGGGAAAGTTGTTTCATTCAATTTATGAGCGTGGGATTCTCCCACTCTCTGGGCCAAGAGCAAAGCTGAAACTTGCCCCCTTTTTATAGGCTTATCTGAGGGACCCTGCATCACAATAAACATCACCCCTGCCTTTTCAACCCCACATGCCCTGACATATCTATTAACCCATTAATACACAATCATCCCCCTGTGAGTGGGCAGAGGGTTATTTTCCCACAAAAACGAGTATAGACCTGGCCTAGGAAATGGAGATTTGTCAAGAAGTGAATGGTCCCATGTCCTGGTTTAGAGACCTAGTCCCCATGGATGCTGGGCCACCAGTACACAGGAACAGATGCTGGACAGAGAAGCATGCCTTCAGACTCTGTCACTGAGGACTGAGTTCACTAGATTTAGAACTACAAGGGACCTTAGAGGTCATCTAATCCAAAAACCTGATTTTACAAATGAGAAAACAGAGGCCTAGAGAGAAGGGGTCAGCTAGATGGTGCAGTGGCTAGAAGCCTAGGCCTGGAGTCAGGAAGACCCATCTTCAAATCCAGTCTCAAACATTTACTAGCTGTGTGACCCTGGGCAAGTTACTTAACCCTGTTGGCCTCAGTTTACTTATTTGTAAAATGAGCTGGAGAAGGAGATGGCAAACCAGTCCTGTATCTTTGCCAAGAAAACCCCAAATGGGGTCATGAAGAGTCAGACATGACTGAAAGGACTGAATAACAGAAAGAAAAAGAGATTTGCCCAAATTCACATAGAGTGGCAGAGCTGGAAGGTGAGCCTATATCACTTGGATCTGACTCCAAACCCAACTTTTTTAATTCACTTTATTCCCATCACCCCCTCATTCAGCACACATTGAGCACTTCCTACATGGAAAGCACTGATGGAGTTACTGGAGGGATGAAAAGAGGCCATTGATATCAGTAGTAGGAAGCGCAGAATGATAAGGCTCTTTAATGCATTAGAAGATGTGACCTTGGCCAAGTCACTTTACCCCTTTCCCCACCTTTAAAATATGAATAACAATATGTGCTCCTCTACACGGTGTGGTTGGAAGGATTTGTAGTCAAAAGAACTTAGTCCCAATTCTACTTCTGCCACTTATTTTCTGTGTGACCCTAGGCAAGTGTCAGCCCTTCTGTGAATCAGTTTCTCTATCTGTAAAATGAGAGGCTCAAAAAAATGAGAGACAGCTGAGTAGTGCAGTGGATATCACCTGGGAGTGAATGTCGGGAAGACCTCAGCCCATATCTGGCATCAAACACTCACCCAGCCGTGGCGTCCCGGTACTGACGTCTCCTTTCCATACCCCCATTTCCTTATCTGCAAAATAGGGCAATAATAGCACCTAACTAACTCCCAGGGCCGGTGTGAGGATCAAATGAAGTAATATTTGTTAAAGGCTTTTGCCAACCTTCAAGTGCTGGTTATTCATATTGTTAGATTGCTTCTGCCGTCCCTTCCGGCTCTAAATCTATGATGCCATGACCTACCTGAAAGGCTTGTTGTAAGGATAACACTTTATGAAGGCCTTAGCCTTCAGAATTGTGTGCTGGCCCCCTCAAACTCTCACAACCTGGTTGAAGAGATGACGCAAACATAAATGAAAAGCTGAAGAACTTTGTGATGCAATACAAATATAAACACACATACATCTGTGTGTTTTATATATATAAATATATACATGTGTATATATACAAATACACACACACACACACACACACACACACATATATATATATATATAGTGCCCAAGGATTAAGGTTGTTGTTGCTCTTAGTCGTGTCTGACTCTTTGTGACCCTATTTGGGTTTTGTTTTTTTGGCAGAGGTACTAGAATGTTTGTCATTTCCTTTTCCAGCTCATTTTTACAGATGATAAAATTGAGGATAAAAAGGGTTAAGTGACTTGCCCAGGGTCACATAGCTAGCAAATATCTGAGGCTGAATTTGAACTCAGACTTTCCTGACTCCAGGCCCAGAGCTCTATCACATTGCACATTGAGTAAGGTAGGTAGGTAGGTAATGAGTGCCATGGGTGCAGGGCATCTAGGTGGCACAGTAGATAAAGCACCAACCCTGGATTCAGGAGGACCTGAGTTCAAATATGACCTCAGACACTTGACAATTACTAGCTGTGTGACCCTGGGCAAGTTACTTAACCCTCATTGCCCTGCACAAATAAATAAATAAATGAACAAACTAATTAATTAATTAATTAATTAAAAATAAATGCCATGGGTGTTCAGAAGAAGGTTGGTCAGGAAAGACTTCAAAGAAAGGGGAAGACTTGAGCTTGGTCCTTTAGCTTGGCAGGTGGGATTTGGATAGATGAAGGAAGAAGACTCCAACCAGAGCTGGGGTGTTATTTACCAGCACATCTCTGGGGTTAGAGAAAAGTCCTCCTCCTTTGGTTACATGTTCAGTGACATAGGAGTTCTTCATTCTGGTCCAAAGTAAAACCTGGGCTAAGAGAGTGCTGGGGTTAGAGCACTTGTACTCCTACTAGCCTCAAAGGACTGTGTTGAGGGAAGCATTTTTTTTTTGATGGGGCAATGAGGGTCACACAGCTAATAAGTTTCAAGGGTCTGAGGCCAGATTTGAACTCATGTCCTCCTGAATCCAGGGCTGGTGCTTTATCTACTGCACCACCTAGGAAGCACTTTTTCTTAAAATACTAGAGAAATGTGAGCTACTAGTCATTTCTTGTCAATTTAAGCCCTATGATTAATTTTTAAAATCACAGAATGCACTGGAGGATTAATATTGCAAAGAGCTGTTAATCATCTGGCACACAGCTCACAGTTCATTTCCCTTCTGGTTCTTTTCAATTTATTTTTAAAATGTCTTAATGATGCTCTATTTTTCCACCATGGTCATGCCTCTGTAGGCAGCTAGGTGGCGCAGTAGATAGAGCACTAGACCTGGAGGCAGGAAGACCTGGGTTCAAATCCCGCCTCGAACAAGTCATTTAACCTCTGGGAACCTTAGTATCCTCAACTGTCAAATGGGGATAATAATAATAATAATAGCTGCCTCCCAAGTTTGTTGTGAGACCCAAACAAGGTAGCACATGTAAAAGTGCTTTGCAGATCTTAAAATGTTATATAAATGTTAGCTATTATTACTCCCAGCTACTCATCTCCAACCCTGATAGAACTCTCCGTGTAACAGCAAAAAAAGAAATATATATATGTGTGTGTGTATGTATATGTATATGATGTATATGTATATGTAATATGTATATATAAGATTGTGTATGTGTATGTATATATGTATATATACATACATACGTGTGTGTAAAACATTGATGCATTAGCCACTTCTGACAGTGTCGGCCTCGCTTCACGCCACTGTGCTCTGTGCCCAGAGTTGGGAGACACACTCCCTTGGTGCCTCGGTCAGCATGTTGTAGTCTCTTTTTCCACGGCCCCTCCAATGCTCGCTTCTAGTCCGTACTAGACGGCTCTGATTTCACAACACATAAGGTCAGCCAGCATGGGAAAGGGGTTTTGGTTGGGGAGGTGGCTTCCTTTTTGATGTGGTTCTAATTAGTCCCAGGGCTGTAATCATGTTGACTTCCAGTGTCTACAGGCCCCTCAGGCTCTTAAAGAAAAGAGCTCATTAGAATTGTTCTTTGTATGAGAAAGGGGTCTGTGTCAGAGACACAGAATGGAGTAACACCCAGCAGATGGCTACCCAGGAGAACGTCAGATAGACAGCAGAAGAAGACAGACACTACCCAGAATTTGAGACCTTTTTCTTTTTATTCTTCTCTTTTCCCTCCAGCACACAAAGAGGTGGGGGGGAGGGAAATCATCCTTCTGCTTGCCACCACTGGCACTGAGCCCCACCCATGTATCTCTAGAGTTTTGTCTTGGTAACTGGGAGTCAACAAAAGGAAAAGAACTCCAAGAATAACAGAACAGATTCATCCGACTCCCATATTTTACACAGGAGAAAACAGGCTCAGAAAGGGGAGCCTCTTGCCCAAGGTCACATAGAGGTAACTAATAAGTGCCTGAATGTATCACCTGACTCCAAGGCCATATTCTTTCCACTATACCACAGCAGAGTTCCCGAGTCTGACAAAAGGGACCATTTATTAGAGTCACAGAAACATATCACAGAATCCCAGAGTTAGAAGAGACCTTAGAAGCTGCCTTGTTCAACCCTTACTTGAGGAGAAATCCTCTCTTAAGAGAGGAGGGAGAGGGGGAGAAAAATATGGAACTCAAAATTTTATAAAAATGAATGCTAAAAATTGTCTTTACACATCATTGGATAAATATTATTTAAAAAAAAAAGAAATCCCCTCTAATAGATCCTCAAGAATTGGTCATCTGGCCTCCTCTTAAAAACCTCTAATGAGAGGGACTCACTACCTTTCAAGACAGTCCATTTTGTTTTAGGACAACTCCAATTGTCAAGAAACTGCAGGGGCAGTTAGGTGGCACAGTGGATAGACCACCGACCCTGGATTCAGCAGGACCTGAGTTCAAATCTGACCTCAGACACTTGATACTCACTAGCTGTGTGACCTTGGGCAAGTCACTTTACCCTCATTGTCCACACACACACACACACACACACACACACACACACACACACGCACGCACGCACACAAGAAACTGCAATGCTTGGTTCATGGGATTGTGAAAATGGATACCTTGATTTGCTTGGGTCCCCCAATTATCCAGGTAACCAGAACAACTGTAGGAGATCTGGCTGCATTGGCTAACATACCGACAATCTTTTGCATGACCAAGAGTAAACCTAGTTGGATGTGCAGGGAATCAGTGACTCTGAAGCCAATCAAGAACCTATCTGACTGCAGGATATGCAACTGTGGATATTGTTTATTTTTTGGACACAATCTTATCTTTACCCACTCCCTTAACTTTGGAATAATCCTTTTTTTGGGGGGGGGGAGAGACACAAAGAGACACAGAGAGACAGAAAAAGAGAGAGAAACCTTCTTATCAAAACATCTTCTAATAAGGTCTTGAAGTGAACAATAAGAATGATAAACTACTGACCAAATAAGAATGGATCATAGATAGCATTGTATTATTTTCTCTATCCCATCCCACAAATCTACCTGATTATTATCATGGGCACCACCATCTTTCTAGTCATCTTTGACTACTCACTTTCCTTACCCCACATCCATATATTCCGTCAGTTGTCATTTCTCCCTCCACACCATCTCTCCTGTATGTCCTCTCTACTCATTTAGCCATCACCCTTGTTCAGGTCCTCATCAGATCTTGCTTTAGCTATTACAACGTCTTTGTAATTGGTTTCCCTGCCTTAAGTCTGATCTCTGACCATGTGCCTATGTGACAAATACCTACAGATTCCTATTGAAATATTATTCTTGGGCAGCTAGGTGGCGAAGTGGATAGAGCTCCAGCCCTGGATTCAGGAGGAGCAGAGTTCAAATCTGGCCCCAGACACTTGATACTCATTAGCTGTGTGACCTTGGGCAAGTCACTTAACCCCAATTGCCTCACCAAAAAAGAAAGAAAGAAAGAAATATTATTCTTATTTTGTATTTCTACTTTTGCATAAGTATTATAATGTGCACAGTAGTACATGTCAAGAATTTATAAATAAGTACATATACATATTTAGGAGTGAACTGTAATTTATTTATTTATTTTGCTGGTGAGGTATATAATCGACAAAAGTTTGGAGATTACTACCCTTGAGCAGGTCTTAAACTTTTTCCACTCATGACCCCCTTTTCCGTCAACAAATTTTTACGTGACTCTGGGTAGCTTTGCCTTACAGGAAGCCTGTTTTGCAGTGATCTTTAATTGTTTTATTCAAACTCGTCTCTACCATTTATTCCCTAGGAGTTTGGATTTCATAATCTTGAAGTTCCTAACTCTTTATCTTGCAGTCCTATGTCTCACCACCAGGGGGAGAGAAAGGGCAAGACCAGGAGTCTGCAGTTTGAGAAACCTCTAGCTACTGGCAAAATTTGGCTCCTGCATTGTAGAAGCTGTCCACTTAGTCCCTCCTCTGTGGACCAGATCCTAGCTTAAGTAAACTACACATATCACCTTTTGTCTCCCCAGTTACAACAAGTTCTGTGCAGCTAGAGCTGGTTTCCCTAAAACCTTTCCAAACAAAAAACCTCAGAGGGAGAGAAACAGAACAAAACAAAACACTGTTTGCATCCCACACAATGTTTGGACACATAGTAAAAGCAATAGCTGACATTTATATTGTACTTTAAGATTCAATCAATCTGGAATACTATTGTGCTGTAAGAAACGATGAGCAGGAGGAGTTCTGAGAAACCTGGAAGGATTTACACAAACTGATGCAGAACCAGGAGAATATTGTACACAGTAACAGCAACGTTGTGTGATGAACGATGGTGATAGACTTGGCTCTTCTTAGCAGTACAACAATGCAAAACAGTTTCAAAGCACTCATGATAGAAAATGCTCTCAACATCCAGAAAAAAAGAACTGTGACTTATGAATGCAGATTGAACCATACTGTTTCTACTTTTGGACTGTTTTTTTTCCTTCTTTTTTGAGGTTTTTCCCTTGTGCTCTGATTCTTCTTTCACAAGGTGACTAATGTAGAAATATGTTTAATGTGATTGTACATATACAACCTATATCAGACTGCTTTCTGTCTTGGGGAGGAGGGAGGGAAGGGAGGGTGGGAGGAAAATTTGTAACTAAAAATTCTGTAAAAACAAATGTTGAAAACTATCCTTATATGTAACTGGAAAGTAATAAAATACTTTTAAAATATTCAATCAATAAACTAGCATCTATTAAGTGCATACTATATACCAGACAGGGCAGTAAATAGAGCTGAGCTTGGAGTCAGGAAGACCTGAGTTTGAATACAGCTTCAGACCCTTGCTAGCTGTGTGACCTTGAACAAGTCACTTAACTCTGTTTGCCTCAGTTTCCTCATCTGGTAAAATGAACTGTAGTAGGAAATGAAAGCCATGCCAAATGGGGTCATGAAGAGTCAGGCACAATTGAAATGACTGAACAACAACATGGCAGACACTGTGCCTGGTGCCAGCAAAATGAAAATAGCAGTGAAATAGTCCCTGAACTCAAGGAGCTTACATTTTACTGGAGAGACATAAACATATCTAGTCAGGTGCAGGAAATACACAAAATTAATAAAAAGTAAATTGGGGGGAGTGCAAATAGGTGTGGGGGGATCAGGAAAGGCTTCATGTACAAGGTATCATGAACAGAATTTTGAAGTAAAATGTATTCTAACAATCAGCGGTAAGGGAACAGCTAGTGCAGAGATCCACAGGTGGCTCACACCTATCAGACTGGCTAATATGTTTTGGGTGGGTTTGGAGGGAGGGGTTGCTGGGCAATGAGGATTAAGTGACTTGCCCAGGGTCACACAGCTAGTGTCAAGTGTCTGAGGTCAGATTTGAACTCAGGTCCTCCTGAATCCAGGATTGGTGCTTTATCTACTATGCCACCTAGCTGCCTCCCAGACTGGCTAATATGACAAAAAAGAAAATAATAAATGTTGGAGAAGCTGTGGAAAAATAAGAACACTGGTGTATTGTTGGTGGAGTTGTGGACTGATCCAACCATTCTGGAGAGCAAGTTGTAACTATGCCCAGAGGGCTTTGGGGCAGCACATACCCTTTGACCCAGAAATATCACTATTAGGTCTATATCCCAAAGAGATCATTAAAAAGGGAAAAGAATGCACATGTGAAAAACTATTTATAGCTGCTCTTTTTGTGGTGACAAGGAACTGGAAATTAAGGGGACACCCATCAGTTGGGGAATGGCTAAACAAGTTGTGTTATATGAATGTAATGGAATACTATTGTACAAATGATGTGCAGGCAGATTTCAGAAAAACCTGTGAAGACTTAAGCAGACTGATGCTGAGTGAAGTAAGCAGAACTGAGAGAACATTGTACACAGTAACAGCAACATTGCATGATGATCAGTTGTGATATACATAACTCTTCTCAGCAATACAATACAGTTCCAAAGGACTCATGATGGAAAATGCTCTCCACATCCAGAAAAAAGATCTGTGGAATGCAGATTGAACCATACTATTTTTACTTTTTTTTTTTGAGGTTTTCCCCTTTTGCTCTGACTCTCTCTCTCTCTCTCTTTTCTTTTGTGGGGCAATGAGGATTAAGTGACTTGCCCAGGGTCACACAGCTAGCTTCTAATAAACTATTGTAACACACACACACACACACACACACACACACACACAAGATTCAGAGGTGGAAAATAAAATATTAGAGGTAAGAATAAGAAGCTTGATTTGACTGAGTGGACAGGAAGTAATGGAATAAGTCTGGTAGATAAATTGAGGGTAGGAGGTAACAAGATTGAAAAGCTAAACAAAGGAGCTAATATTTTAACCTAGAGGCTGTAGGGAGCCATTGTAGTTTATTGAGCAGAGGAATTACATGGTCAGACCTGCACTTTAGGAAAATCACTTTAATAGCTATATAGATGGATTGGAGGTGGGGAAGACTTATTAGGAGGCCATGTCAATAATCCAGGCAAAAGGTGATGAAAGCCTATACCCAGGTGAATATCATATGAGTAGAGAGATTTACAAAGTGTTTCCTTTATGTCATGACTGCTTGTAACTAATGCAGTGGTTATGCACTCTTAGAACTTTATAGCTCACAAGCCCCCACTAGGGTATTTACCTATAATTGTCAGCCAATAAACAATTAACTCAAAGCAAAAGAATGTACTGAGGTGGCATTTTAAGAACATTAGTAACAAAACATTCCACCTCTACCTCCCCATACACACCTAAACTTGGGGCATACTCTTACATAACTACATACAGCTCCTGTTGTAAGAGCAGACAGACATTTAGAGAACACATAAAGCCAAGGCAATTCACACCTCTGGCACTGCTAGGTGCCAATATCCTTTCTCTTCTCATGGTGTCCTCCTATCATTCTTGTTGGGCTCATTGTATTTCTGGGCAATTCATTCAGCTGTGCTTTCTGGATTTGTTCTTCTCAATAGCTCAATACCCAATAACCAGGGAGTTCTCCTCTCCCCCCCACCCCCTTACAGACTCTTTTTCTCTCCATCTCTCTCTCTTTCTGACCCTCCTTCCCTCCCTCTCTCTGTTTCTCTTTTTCTCCCTCACCTCATGAAACTCCTCCGATTTCATGCCTTGACTGACTGTGCCTGTCCCTTGTTGGTCAATGTTGACTACTGGATGAGTAGTTCTGCTGCAAGATGCCACGGTAGATGGAGGAAGAAGAGAAATCTCTTCTCTTTGCCCCAAAAAGGAGAAACAATTCCTTCTCAAGGATTGACTTCTTCTATGGCTAGCATTCTTTTCTGATGCCACAAGTAGTGTACCTCATAGTTATCAACTCACAATTGCCTCCTCGTATCCTCTTGCTTACTCAGTATCTTTTTCTTACTTGCCTTCCAGGTTCTGCTACTCATAAGCCCCTTTACAAAATATTTTTGAGGGAAGAACTGAATTTTGGAGGCTAGGTTCACCCACTCTGCTGAGCAGTATGGGTTCCTGTCCCCAAGTCTCTTGAATCCTTGTCACCCATAGACATGGCCAAAGGTCAATTACAAACATAGATGCTATGAATACACACATACATATATGTGTGTATGGATGTGTAAGTAAAAGGTAATTGCAGGAAGGGAGGCACTAGAAGCAAGGAGAGTGCTTAAGAAAAGTCTCAGATATTGGGTAGTACTCAAGATTAGCTTCGAAGGAAGCTAGTGATTCTAAGTGGCAGATATGAAGGGAGAGTACATCTCAACCATCAAAAACAACCTATACAAAAGCACAGAAGCAGGAGACTGAATGTTACAGAGAAACAGAAAATAGGTCAGTTTCTGTGTGACCCTGGACAAGCCCAAGGGTGGACCCTAGAGTGCAGGAGGGGGTATGATGTAAAGTCTGGAAAGGGTGTCTGAAGGGATTGAAATGACAGTAGAATCTATATTTCATACCAACAGCAAAAGAAACCCTGGAGGTTCTTGAGGTGAAGAGTGACCTGGTCACACCAGTACTTTATTTTTTGTTTGTTTTTTGCGGGGCAATGGGGGTTAAGTGACTTGCCCAGGGTCACACAGCCAGTAAGTGTCAAGTGTCTGAGGCTGGATTTGAACTCAGGTCCTCCTGAATCCAGGGCCAGTGCTCTATCCACTGCACCACCTAACTGCCCCACACCTGTACTTTAGAAATATCAGTTTAACAGGTGTGTGGAAGAAGGATCGAAGAGGGGAGAAACTTGAGGCTAAGAGACTAGTTAGTAATCACCCAAGTGAGAGGAGGTGAGAGTCTGAACTAGGCTGGTGGTCACTGATAAAAGGAGACATATTGAGAGTTTCTGTAGAAATTATGAGATTTAGCAACTGCTTGGGTATGGGAAGGAGTGGAGAAGGGGAGTGAAGGGAAAAGGAGGATAAGCAGGTTTGTAAACCTGGGTGACCATAACTTTGACAGAAATAGGAAAGTGAGGACAAGGGAGGCTTGGCGGAACGTTGATTTCTGATTTGGACATGGAAGAATGATATTCTTAAGAGGGAAGAGAACAAGGAGACCAATTTGGAAGCTGCTGCAAAAGCCCAGGTGAGATGTGATAAGGACTTAAATGAAGCTGATGGTCATGCAAGATTGGAGAAAAAGTGAGTGATATTAGGGAGATTGTGAAGGCAGAAATCACCAGCCTTGATAGCTGACTATAGACTGAAGAGCTTGTGAGTCCTGAATGAAGAAAGGAAAGTTAGGAAGAATTATTGTGGGGGAGGGGGGAACCTAATGAGTTGAACCACCACCAGACAGGAAGTGGCCAAGGAGTTTGTCATCTTAGAGGAGCCCAAATGCTTCCTCCCATGTGGCCAACTTGATTCAGGTAAGACAATTTTATACATACTCTGTTCGAACACATTACACTCATATTCAATGGGAGATTGAACCAGATGACACCCAATATTCCTTCCTAAAACTATGATTCTATGAGGAGGGGTGATTACAAAAGGGAAGCAAATCAGTCAGGCTCAGGTTTGTCTCAGAAACTCTTCAAAAAGTCCCCTTCTTTTCTTTTGACAGGCAAAATAATCCATAAAAATGTGTACTCATCCACTTTCCTAAGATCAATGGGAAATGTTTCCATTTCACAGGCCAGAATACTGGAACTCATTCAAGAAAATTGGGAAGAGTCTTAATCTTACATTTAAATCTTCTCCCCCATAATGCTTTTTATTTGGGGGGGGGGTGCGGGGAGGAATCTCTGGATTCTAAACTATTATTATATTATGTCCACTAGAGGGCACCCCAGTCTGGTATCAGGAGGCACCAATGTCACCACTCTTCCAATGGCTCCTGAAATCCCCCTTGTTCCAGGAAGTTTTCCCAGACTGATCGAAAGGGAGTTAATAGCTCCTTTGGCCCCATGAGGCCTGAATAGGAAACTCTCACAGTTTCTCTTCCTCACCTATTCTCCTTTCCAGTGATGCACCCCCAGCCCTAATCTGTTTCCCTCTGACATAATTTTGATGATGTCTCTTAAATCCATCTCCCACCTTTCCATTCCCATTGCCAACATCCTAGTTCATGCTCTTGCTACCTCTCTCTGCACAGACTCTCTCTATCTTTTCCACTCCATTGCCAGATTAATCTTCCTGAGGCAGAGTCACTCTACTGCTTTACAATCTTCATGGGCAAATCATTGCTTACAGAATAAAATCCACACACCTTAGTCCAGCATTCTATGCCCTTACTAGGAGTGTGACCCTGGACAGGTCACTTATCCTCCATTTCCCTCGGTTTCCTCATCTGTACAATGGGGATAATAGTAACACCCACCTCCCAGGGTTGCTCTGAGGATCTAATGAGATCATTGTTAAGTGCTTAGCATTGTGCATGGCACATAGTAAGTGCTATCTAAATGTTAGCTATTATCCATGGCTATTATTTAGAAACCTTCCTTTTTGGCTTTGATGCCTATGACTTCTCTTCAAACACCATCCTCTCCAGATCAACTGTCCAATTCACTGTCTCCTTGGTGTTTTTCCCATTCTTCCTATGAGTCCCTTCCTTTCCCCCTTTTCTTTCCCCTACCTAAATTTCTATCTGTCCTTTAAGGCCCAACATAAGTCCCACCTCTTCCAGGAAGCACCCCTCCCCTCCATTTTTTAATCACTTTAGCCAATAGCATTCCCTGCCTTCCCTGGATTTATAATACAGTATTGGTGTCACTACTGCTTGCGGCATCTTTGTTCTATATTAGCTGTTAACTTTTTACGTGGGATAAACCCTTCATTTTGCTGCCCAAGTAACCTTCCTAATGTGTTATTATGAGCATCCTGATCTTCTCCAAAAAGAGAAAAGATAAGCTCTCAGCAAATCCTCATGTGAAAGAGTCTGGGCTAAAAGCATGGAAACAGAGTCGATGCCCATCAATTAGGTAATGGCGAAACCACTGGCAAATCCAATGGGATACCACTGTACTGTAAGAAACAATGCACATGATGACTTCCGAGAAGCAGGGGAAGAGTGGTGAACAAATGAAAAGAGAAGCAAGAGGGACAATGTAAATGGAAAGAACAAGAGCGACAAAATAATACAAACTGGAGGCTAGGGGGTTATAATCGGCAAGCTTGTCCCTCAAACAAGAGTTATGAGAATGACTGAGTCTAGTTCTCTATCGACTAGGTCATATGCCTCTCAGAAGACTGAACTGGGTGAGCCTGGGCATAGCCAAAGGATCCAGGTAGAGGACAGATCTTGTGCTTTGTGCCCAGGGGAATACCTAGAATCCATGGGCCAAGCTATAAAAGAGAATTAGGAGCCAAAGGAACTAAACCCAGGATCGGTAAAGACCTATGCAACATCGGTCAAAGTGAGGCCAAAATGAAATAGGTGTCAGCCTTTAAAGGAATACACCAGGCACAAGAGATGCTGTTGTTTATGGAGCTATGACTCCCAAAAGACTGTGCGTGAGCTCAAGGTGTAACATACAAGTGTAAAACAAAAACAAAAACAAAAATAAAACCATACCAGTGTAAGAGGCAGCTACATGGCACAGTGGTTAGAGCAGTCAGGGAGACCTGAGTTCAAATGTGACCTCAGACACTTAATAGCTAGGTGACCCTAGACAAGTCATTTCCCCTCTGTTTGCCTCTGTTTCCTCACCTATAAAAATTGAGATAATAATAATAGCACCTACCTCTCAGGGTTATTGGGAGGAACAGTTGAGATAATTTAGAAAGTGCTTAACACAATGCCTGGCTCATAGTAAATTCTATATAAATGTTAGCTATTATTTGTTTTGTGAAGGGAAGCTGAAGCCATAGAAAGGTTTCAAGGGAAAGGTCCTTAGAGATCATGGAATCCAATCTCCTTTTTTTGTTTTGTTTTGTTTTTTGCAGGGCAATGAGGGTTAAGTGACTTGCCCAGGGTCACACAGCTAGTTAAGTGTCAAGTGTCTGAGGCTGGATTTGAACTCAGGTCCTCCTGAATCCAAGGCCAGTGCTTTATCCACTGCACCACCTAGCTGCGCCCTCCCCCCATCTCCTTTTATAGATGAGGAAACTGGGACAGAGAAATTAAATTACTTGTACAGGATCACCCAGCTAATTAAGTGTAAGAGGTGGGATTTGAACCCAAGCTTTCCTGATTCCAGGTACAGTGCTTGCAAAGGGTAGGACCATTCCAAGCTGCCTGTGACTAAGAGGGAAAGAATGACAGCCTGTAAACTCAGCACTGGGGAGCTGGTGCACACAGCCATGGTGGTAGGTGGGACATTTGTTTCATAGTCTCTCCTTAAAAGGGCAAGGAAATTGTCCTTGAAATCTGATTGGCCCAGAGAATAAGAGCTTGAAGCATTAATGTGGTTTCCTGGTCACCTAGAACACAGAAGACCCAACCAAAGGAGGAGTCAATGTTTCTTGGGCTTAATGAAATCCCCACCTTCATTTGAGTCAACACATGTTTCTGGCCATGTGCCAGCACTATGAAAAATCCAGTGGCAGAGGGGAAGTGCAGCTGCTTGTATTAGTACTATGTCTCTGTTGAATATAATTTTATTTTCAAATAAACTTATTTTTATTTTTATTAAATGTTAACATGGTCCATGAATGTTTCATTGTGTTCCAATCCTGAACCTGAAGCGGCGGATTGGCCTGAATGAAGCTTAGCCTAGAATGTTTAGTGCAGTCAACAGGAATACATGGGGATGACCTTGTGAATGAAGTGGGATGGGGTGATGTGGAGGAAGGAGAGCATCAGGGGATTGGATGACCCAATACAAGAGTCTGGAACCTTGATGCTGCCCTTCTGCCTGCATAGAGAGATTTTTTTTTTTTTTTGGTGAGGCAATTGGGGTTAAGTGACTTGCCCAGGGTCACACAGCTAGTAAGTGTCAAGTGTATGAGACTGGATTTGAACTCAGGTCCTCCTGAATCCAGGGCCGGTGCTTTATCCACTGTGCCACCTAGCTGCCCCTGCATAGAGAGAATCTTAACAATGAAACATGGAAAAGGTCCCTACTGATCCTGTAGGATATGCCTTGTTTATATTTTGTCCTTCACCTTGGAAAAAGACCAATGATTTCTCGACTTGAGCACAAATTGGACTTAAGTGAGGCAGAGCTGCACAAAGTCATCAGCCTCATTCTCTCTTCCTGAGTCATCAAAGTCCAGTGGCAGGACAAAAGTCAAGATGACTGGCGATGACCCAGGGATACAGTGAATGACCTTGGCACCTTTGATGTCTGACTAAGCTCTAAGAGCTCCACACCACCTGCTTCAGCCACCTTCATGGCTGTTGGAATAAATTATTCTTCATATGTTTGGTGTAGACATTCCCCTAACTCACCAAGAGCTGAGCTACCCTGTCAGATACCCTCAACCTGAGGTGTATGGGGTGTTCAAGAGGACTAGCACCTCTGGTGTGAGGACTTACCTAGACCTTTTCATGACTACCCATACACCTTTGGTGTCCACCTGATTCACCCAATTCTCAACTGTGGATCTAAAAAGCTATAGCATGTACAGTGGCCACATCCTGGTAAACCATCTCACCAGGATTAGCCTACATAGATGTTGAAGGAGGTTGACAGAGGGTAAAGAAGAATTGCAAGGGGGAATATTCTCAGGCTTTAGCTGATAGTCCCAGGAAGGTTATAACACTTGTATTTTATACCTGGACCCATAAAAACCAGTTTTCCTTTGCATTTGGCTTCCTGATGATGGTTGGCAAGGAAGGAAGTGAAATTCGCTTGGGTTTGGTAGACTAAGTCTATGCTGCTCCATCATAACCCCACCCTTCCCCAGATGTTGACAAGTTGGGTACAATTAGATATTGCCTTCTGGACTGAACCCCACTTGTATAGTGTCAGGCTTTAGCTATAGGCTCCCTTGCCACACTAAAATATACAAGGTGGGCCAAAAGGATTTAAATATTTAATAAGTTCTTTACTTTTTGTCTTTAATTTACAATACCATAGCATCATATACAGTATAGACAGGAAATGAATTGACATTATGTGTGAGAAATCAAATATCATAAATGGCAAAAATAAAGAAAAAAATCATTTTCAAAAAGTTATTAAAACATTATGACTTTTGGCCCACCCTATAGAATTGGGCAGAATAGGGCTTAGTTGGGTCTCTCACCAAGCTTTCTTTAAACCCATTTTGTCCTCCACTTCTCTCTGCTTTATTCCATGACTCTGGTTTATAAAACCTTTTTGTAAGATTTTACAACCAAGTTTAAATTCTAAACTGATGTTGCTTTTAGCCATCATCTCTTTACATTTAACAAGTAAGCAAAATGTCTGACAGCTAAAGTGCTTTTTTATCCCCTTTTGAGATTAAATTGATTGACATAATAGTTGATTTACATACATTCAACCATATAAAATCATTATCATTTCTGCTATTATCTGTTTTAAATGATAAACAACCTGTTTTAAAAGGGCAGGACTGAGATGTTTCAACTACATGCCATATCTCTTTTGTTACTATTTTTTCTTCTAGCTTTATAATCATTTTGATCTTTACTCTAGCAAGTCTATGGTCTGACTATATATTACCATTGTTTTCAGCTCATTCAAGACAGACTCCTGCATCAATAATGACTACTAAACTTCGGTCAGTTTCATTTTTTGTGATGTCATTTGGTTCTCATGTGTCCATTGCCTTTTCTCCAAAAAAAGTCTTTTCACATTGTAGCTCTGTGAAAGGCTTCTGAAAAGTCTCCAAAACTTGGCTTACTCCTGACATATTTTCCAATGTGTTGTTCATTCTGTCTGACTCTTAGTGACTCAGTGGACCATGGTACATCAGGTCCTTCTATTCCCTGCTATCTCTCATGTTTATTGTTTCCATGACATTATCTATCCATCTCATCCTCTGCCATCCCCTTTTCCTTTTACCTTCAATTTTTCCCAACATCAGGATCTTTTCCAATGAGTCCTATTATATGGCCAAAGTATTTAAGCTTCAGCTTCAGTATTTGATTTTCCAGGGATTAGTCTGAATTAAATTCTTTATGTATTGACTGATTTGATCTTCTTAGTGTCCAAGTCACTCTACTATCTATGTATTTCTCACTAATTTCATTTGTTTCCATCTATGCATTAAAATCCCCAAGTATCAAAAGGTCTGTTTACTTAATTTAAGAAATTTGAGAAGTGCATAGAATTCTTCTTCCTCTTCCTCTTCTGCAACTGAAGTTAGTATAGAGACCATAATTATTTTTAAGTTATTTTATTTTTTATATATTTAATACTTTATTTTCCCAATTATATGTAAAACAATTTTAACATTGTTTTCTCAAATTTTGAATTCCAAATTCTCTCCCTTCCTCCCCTCCCATCCCCTAATTGAGAAGGCAAATAATTTGACATAGGTTATACATATGTAGTCATGCAAAACACATTTCCACATCATACTGTAAAAGAAAACACAGAAAAGAAAAATAAAGAAAAAATATCTTCATTTGCATTCAGTACTAGTTCATTCAAACTAGTTCTTTCATACTGTATTCATCATACTGGTTCTTTGGAGATAGACAGCACTTTTCATTAGTCCTTTAGAATTGTCTCAATTCATTGTATTGCAGAGAATAACTTAAGTTATTCACAGTAGATCAGGACCACAATTATTTCCAAGTGGTTTTTTGCAAATATTAGGCAACCAAATCTTCCATGAAAAGAGATTTCTTTTTACCTTTGGGTGTATGATAAAACCAACCACACCATTGCTTTTCTTTGCCTCTCCAAGGACTACCTGTGAGGCATTCTTCCATTCCCTTCTTTCGATATTTATAGTAAGAATGTAAAGATGTGTCTGATTCAGTTCATCCAGTATCCAATCAATCCAGTTCATTGATTGTTGGATGAGAAGTTTGCTTTTAGAAGAACAACAGCTAAGGAAAAAAATATTAGATGGTCTAAAAGTTCTGTGATTCTTCTCACCCTCAATCCTTTCTTCCCCTATACTGCCAGCATCATTTTGTATTTTGCTTTTTTTAATGAGTTGCTGTAGACAAAGAAACCTTCACCATGTGTCCACTATACTGGTGATGAAACTCTCCATATTTATCTTAGATGGTCCTCATAAAGCATATTTGACCTGCCACCAGAGTCCTCCACACAACTTTTCCATCAGGGGATAACTATCCAGAGCTCACATTTTGCTGGCACAGCCTTTGAGAACCCAAACATTGGAGGAGAGCTTGGTGGAAGGGAAAGACATTTACAGAGTAATTAAGTAGCAAGGAATGGTTGAAACACAAAAATGCCAAATCATTGAACAGACTTCCTCACTGGCTTAAGAAGAGCCTGGTTTGGGGGCAGCTAAGTGACGCAGTGGATAGATAACTGGCCCTGGATTCAGGAGCTCCTGAGTTCAAATGCGGCCTCAGACACTTGACACTAGCTGTGTGACCCTGGGCAAGTCACTTAACCCCAATTGTCCCACCAGAAAGAAAGAAAGAAAGAAAGAAAGAAAGAAAGAAAGAAAGAAAGAAAGAAAGAAAGAAAGAAAGAAAGAAAGAAAGAAAGAAAGAAAGAAAGAAAGAAAGAAAGAAAGAAAAAGAAAGAAAGAAAGAAAGGCCTGGTTTGTAGGACTACCTAATGAGTTGTGCACATTATATACCTAGCTAGGTGGATCCTAAAACAGGTAGGTGGGAATGGGGAGGGAAGGAAGGTGTTCAGGGAATTCTTAGACTCTTAGATCTTAAAGAGACCTTAGAAGCATCTCATTTTACAAATGAGGAAACTAAAATCAGTTGATTGACTCCATCAGCCAATCAGCCCTTATTAAACACTATATGCTAATCAAAAACAGTCCTTGTCCTTAAGGAAATTGCATTATCAATCAATAAACATTTATTAAGTGCCTACTGTATGCCAGGCACTGTGCTAAACACTAAAGATACAAAAAGAGGCAAAAGACAGCCCTTGCCCTCAAGGAGCTTACAGTCCAATGGCTTACAATTCTAATGACCTGCCAAAATTCACACATCTAGTTAGTAGAAAACTAGAGCAGGTCTCTGGAACTCTGATCTATAGCTGTTTGCCCTGTACAATACTGCCACACCATTCTGGTTTATTTGGGTTTTGTTGTTTTGATGGCGAAAAAGGGAAGGGGAATAGATTAATCAATAGCCAAGCACTCCAGGGCTCTAGAGAGAAATCATGGAAGGCTCAAGGATTTGGCTAGATGTAGATTGGAATAGACTAGTAAACCCACACTGCTGATTGTCTTACTCTTTTATCACAGAAGGCTTTGTGCTTTGATAGGAATCTATCTTCTCAACACCATCCAACTAGTTTTCATCAAGTATCCATATGAAAAACTCTAGGAACGAAGAGGATTACTACACCCTAAGGCAACCCCTTCCACTTTTAAGCAACTCTAATTTGTTAAGAAGCATTTCCTTCTATCTAGATCAATCTGCTTCTGCATCTTCCACCCCTCACTTCTATTCCTGCCCTCCGGGGACAAGCAGAACAGGTCTAATACCTTTTTTTTGCTTTTCTCCTTCATGTAGTTGAATACAGCTGCTATGGCCCATGGATATGATTCCTGAATTTGTATACTCTTTTCTGTGCACCAATCACACTTGTTTCCTAGAGTGTGTGAAAGCTGAAGGGAGAAACAGAGAAAGAGACAGAGAGACAGAGACAGACAGAGACAGGCACAGACAGCGAGAGTCCTCCAGGGCATGGAGCCATGGCAAAAGCAGCAGAAGAGACTCAGGTAATCAGTATTTTAGTACAGAAAACCAGGGAATGAAAAGAGCCAAACAGACTCAGGGACCAGGAAAGACTACCTCTAGGTGGGGTTTCAGGACCTGTGACATGTAGATTGTTGTGATATGAAATCTTCAGGCCAAGGGAAAGTTCCCACAGAGCAGTTTGTTATATTCTCTTGGGAAGATGATTCTGTACTGCTCCATGGGCCTGAGGCTTAGGGCAGATCATATACAGGGACGATCACCATCCAGAGGCAGCTACGTGGTTATTGCCTGTTCTTTTTATCTCCCTCTGTCCTTCTCCCTACCTACCATCACCTCCCTAGTCATGGGACACTGCCTCTCCTAATGTAGCTTAAAATTGCATTAGCTTTTTTGGTTGCCATATTATAGGAAAGGGAAGAGAAGGAGAGGGGAGGGAAGGAGAGGAAGAAAGAGAGGGGACTGGGGAGGAGGGGAGGAGAATGGGGAGAAAGGAAAGGGAGGGGAGGGAATATGCATTTATTAAGCACCTACTGCTTCCTAGGCACTGTGTTAAGTGTTTTACAAATATTTTCTCATTTGATTTATATTTCGCTTGTAATCTACTAAAACTCCAGTACTTTTACAAATAAACTACTATCTAGCCATGCCTTCCTCATCTTGTACTTATAAAATTGAATACTTGTCTTTATACTTATCCCTATTAAATTCCATTTTATGAAATTTGGCCCAACATTCTAACCTGTCAAGAACTTTTTGAATAGTGGCCTTGTGTTGGCTTTTTGTCATCTGTAAATTTGATAAGCATGTTTTAATTCAAATGTAAGGGGGGTGGAGATTTAATTTTTCTTCCACTAATTGCCCCTTCTCAGTTGTTGTAATTACAGGATGTACTCACAGATGATGAAGTATTTTTAATTAAATTTTATTTTGTATTCAGATCCGAATTTTCTCCCCCCCCACCACCACCTTCTTCACCTCCTTCAAAAACAGAGAAAGCAAAAAACAAAAAAATCCCATTATAAACACTATAGGCAAGCAAAACAAATTCCTGTATTGCCCATAATAAAAATAGTCTCACTCTGTACTCTGTTTCTATTACCTCTCTATCAAGAGGTCAGTAACCTAATTCATCTTGAGTCCTCTAGAATTATGGTTGATCATTGTGTTGAGATGATGGGATATTAATATAGTATAACAAAGGTTTTTGTTTGTTTGTTTGTTTAGTATAACAAAGTTTTAACGCTTACTTGGTGATCTCTTGTTCACCTACTTGGACATCTTTCTCTGATGGAATTAAAGGAGCCTGGCCATTGGATGAACAAAAAATTGGCCACTCTTAGTGACTTGAAATAGCTAAGCCCTGAAGACAGTCGGGTCACTCAAACAAGATGGAACAGTAAAAGAAAAACTCAGCAAAGAGATTTTCTCTCCCAACTCCCTCCCCTCCAATTAGAGGCACTAGCCTCTAACAACAATGCTACCCACCCAGAGGAAGAAATTTCATACAATAGCTGGAGATATCATTTGAGGGAATTCAGCTGAAGGAGGCACAGGTGAGGGAGCAGAAACACAGGCTCTGAAGAGACAGGTATAATGAGGAAGGCACTGAAAGTAGGAGGCAGCAGAACATGACCCCTGGCAGCAAAGAAGAGAGTTGTTAACACAAGAGAATTAGCCCTGAAAATTGAGAACCGTTCACTTGTGCTCTTTACCCAGCTGTCACTACCATTGTACTCTGCCCCCACTCTTCCTACAGATATCTGGGAGAAGGTGAATCCCAGGTTGGTGGGGAAAATGTCCTCCAGTTACTGTTTTAACTATGTTGTTTTGGAAAAACTTTTCAACGAGAAATTTGTGTCTACTGGGTGACTATTAATAGGAAGCAAACAAGTGGACTATGGTGTTAGGTATGGATACCCATAGGGTACCACTTAGAACCTAAGGGTAGTTACCCTCCTAGGGACTCAAACCTCCATTGTGAGTGTCAGTTGGAGGAGTTTTCCCAAAGGAGGTGCTGCACAAATGTTATAAAGTAGAGGACCAAGCACAGGTCTTTGGCTAACGCCACTAGAAATCTCCTTTCAGGTTGATATTGAGTTATCTTTGAATCTGGACATGTAAGTATTTCTGAATCCCTCAGTCCCTACCAAGAAACTAATACAGGGAATGTGTATATTATATATGTATGTATGATATAGATATAAATACATGTGTTCATGTATGTGCATGAATGTACATGTATGTGGTACATATAGACACACAACATGTATACGTGTGTGTATATATTTCTAACACTCTCATTACATTTCTTAATATAGCTTTAAAATATTATTTTTGTTTTCCTTGGCTTTCAGGTCATTTTGAGCTTTAACATTCTGACACTATTCTTGTATGATCAAAGTTCTTATAGCATTATATAAGATAATATATGTAAAGTGCTTCACAAACATTAAAGCCTTATATAGGGGCAGCTAGGTGGCGCAGTGTATAGAGCACCAGCCCTGGAATCAGGAGTACCTGAATTCAAATCCGGCCTCAGATGCTTGACACTTACTAGCTGTGTGACCCTGGGCAAGTCACTTAACCCCAATTGCCTCACCAAAAAAGAACAAGAAAAAGCTCTATATAAAGGTTAGCTGTTATTATTTCTGTGGTTTGAGTTCTTGGTTCATTGCCTCCTCTTACTCCTGTCTTTGGTATGTGTCTTGAAATCTAAGACATCAATGACCTGGAGATTCACATTAGTCTCCTTAGACAACTCTCCCTCTCTTCTTTGTTGGAATTATTTCTCTTTGTGTCTTCATAATTCCATTCCTGAGAGGTCTTCTCATCCCTCTTGGTCAGAGTTCCCCAGTGGCATTTTAGGCCACAGAATCCCACCCTTTGGAACCCTATGAAATCTACTCTCCTAAAATCTACAATTCATGTCAAACTAGGCCTATATGCTCTGTCACAAACTCTAAGACAGAGTGGCAAATTCCACCCAAGGCTCTCATCATTTCCACCTCATCAACCAGTTGTTACTTGCTGGTGAGAATCAGATACATAATATAAATTTCTTTCATTTATCCTTCTACCTTTTAAAAGATGAAGTGATCATGAAGGCAAATCAAAATCTTGTTAGCTCCTCTGCTTTGGAAAGAGAGTGATCTTCAGCAAATGTTCAGATAATTGAAGTCTCCCATCACTGCTGTATCAGGTTTCTGTGACAGGATCCTGATATCTACCTCCTAATTACCTCATCCAGTTCAAGCGTTCTATAATATGACAATATTTTTTCTATCTGTCTTTAATAATTTTCAGACAAACATATTCCACCATGTATCACCCCTCTGATTTCTATATTTCCTTTCGTAAATATATAATAGAGGTGAAGACATTCACACACAAAACAATATACAAACACACCCCTTCCCTCTTTAGATGACGTGTTACAAAATCCTATTAGAATAGTACTTTACTCTGAAATTGGTCTAATTTGAATGAGACACTCTTATCTGTCTTTCTTTATCAGTTCTAAAAATGTCTCAAAATTAATTCTCAAAACATCCTTTTCAAAGCCTAACCTATTTCTGAAACTAAATCACGGTTTCTGAGTTGCATTATGTATCAAGTATCCTCAATAAGTCTGACACCAATAGGGTAAGCATCCATTGGGGGTTGGGGGGTGGGGTGGGGAGATGCAGCTGGCTACCTAAGGAAGAGGGAAATGACTTAGAATGGAAACTGGATGGGGCAAAGTCAATGAGTACCAGAAGCTGCATCTCTAGCCTGGGAAAGACAGGAAAACCCAGTCTAAAAAAAAAATATTTAGAGAAGAGGTCCCTAGGCTTCACTAGACAGCCAATGGTATCCATGTCACAGAAACACATTAAGAACCCCTGTTCAAGTGGTCACAAGGACATTTTAAATGACTATTGTTCTGTTTTATTAATAGATTCTATTGTCAACTTTTACCTAAAGTCCATGACTATGTTATATCTTATTGTGAAATTCTGGCTTTATTTGGGAATGTAATAAATTGCAGCTCCATAATGTCTGGCAACTGAGAAATTTTCAAAGGCATGGGAAGATTCTGCCTTCTTGGACTTCTCTTTAAGCAGACATGTTTAGGATTAGAATGATTGAATCAATAAACATTGTCTCTGGCAGGCTTGTGGACAAAAAGCATAGTTTTTTTAATCTTATACAATGCTACCTCTCCACCACCATCCATCCTACTCTTATCTGTCCTATGTTTTTGAATAAGGCTTACTCTCTTGGAGTCACATTCTAGGCTTGCATCTCATCTCACCAAATCTCAATGGTAGCCATGATATAAGCTATATGTCCTTGGATTGTTATCTGTAGTTCATCTTGCTTGTTACTCTTTGGTGGGGAGGAGGCAATGAGGGTTAAGTGACTTGCCCAGGGTCACAGAGCTAGTAAGTGGCAAGTGTCTGAGGCTAGATTTGAACTCAGGTCCTCCTGAATCAAGAGCCAGTGCTCTATCCACTGCTCCACCTAGCTGCCCCCTTGTTACTCATACTTTGTATGTTTGTGTATAGATATTATGCCGGCTCCTTTCTTGGGTTTTATGTCCTGTGAGTTGTAGAGTATACTTAAATTCTACTAACCCAATTAATCCCAGAAAGAACTGGGAACTCAAGCAAACTGAAACCCTATGCCCACTCCTATAGAATAATTCTCTAAAATGGGGCAAAATACAAAATCCTATTTGTTGTTCTATAGATGTGAATTCACATCTCCATTTGACACATCCTTCCCCTTCCTTGTCATTCCGGAACTGCTTCCCCAAACCTCCATAATACAGATGATGCTGTGGGTCCCCAAGGACCGTGACTCAAAGCCTTTGGGAAGCCAACATAGAGTGACCAAAGGTGAGGGACTGAGGAGACTCCATCCCTCTTAGGTTTGCTGCCCAGTGTCTTTTAAAGTGACTGCTTGATGTCTGTAAGTTTGCATCTAAGGACTTTGGGGTTCTACAGAATATTGTAAGGGCTCCTCTGATCCAAGACCCCCCACCCCTTCCCCCATTCATCTGGGGAAGTTCTCATCATGAAAGGGAAAAGAGAGAGCCAAGGCTCAGAGACCAGGCCAGATGGCTGCCAAACAGAATCCATGGTGGAGAGGTTTTTTCAGTCCAAAGGACAAGTGGAATGTGACAGTGACTGGGCCAGGAAATCCAGTAGTCAGCAAACAACCAGAAATGTACACGAGGCAATAGAGACATAAACCAGAGGAGGTTTGTTGGGGGAAGAATTTATAGGCTCAGACACTCAAGACAGAAACTCTGATGACAAAAGAAAAACCTCAAGGCACGCTTCCATTGTCCGGATATCAAAGCTTGCTCCTCCCCTGAACCCATAAAGATAATTGGATGCAGAGGACCAGTTGACACTGAGGGCAAAAGAAGAGGCCCTGGAAAATAACTCTGAGCATCCCTACCTGTATTTGCATTTAAATCTGCTGCTTAACTATGTATGTGCCTTTAGTCATTTAAGTCCTCTGGGCTATCATTTTGTCCCCTAAAAAACTGAGTGGATAGACTAAGCAATCTCTAAGGTTCCTTCAATCACTATTGCTATCCTATTATCTATTCCTCAATTCCTCAAGGCCCCGTGCAATCCTTTTCCACCAAAGACTTTGAGAACCTAAGTTCACCCCCACATTTTGTGAGATAATGGAACAAGGTTTTAACAGAGAAGAATAAACTTATTTTTAAGCATGGGGCCTCATCAAGGAGTGACACTCTCCTCCCCACCCCCAAAAAAGCTGGGGCCTTCCCTAAGAGGTTAGGACACAGTTCACATTTTCTCCCACACAAAAGAACCAAAAAAAAAACCCATATCCCCCCCGTCATGGGTCTTATTCCTGAACGAAGAAGATACTGATCCTAGTAATGGGTGGTAGAGAGAAGAAGGGGAAGGGGGGAAGCAACTACAACTGTCAACTACTAGGAAGCCCTTTGCCTTTGGCACTTGCAGGAAGGGAAAGTGTGACTGGGGAGGGGGGGGGAAGCTTATAAAGACTTTGAAGATGAAATGGGATCTGCCGGTCCATGAACAGTGATTGTTGACACAGCCATACCAGAGAGGCAAGCTAACTTGGTTCTTAAGAAGACAGGAGTGATGCCAAGCCAATAAAATGCACCTATCATCAACTTTTCGCTGCCCCCTTTAATGCAGCTCCCCCTGACAAATAAAAAGGCAGAGCCACGGCCTGGATCACAGAAGCATTTGCTGGATTCTCCTCCATCTGCACCAGTACCTCCTACTACCTTCGCCATGACTTGTGGAGTTAGCACAGTGGGCTGTGGATTCCGCCCCAGAAACTTCAGCTGTGTCTCAGCCTTCGTGCCAAGGATTGGTGACCGCTGCTGCGTCAGCGCTGCTCCCTACAGAGGAGTGTCCTGCTACAGGGGACTGACCGGCTTTGGCAGCCGAAGCGTCTGTGGGGGCTACAGGGCCGGCTCCTGTGGCCGGAGCTTTGGCTACCGCTCTGGGGGAGTGTGTGGGCCCAGCCCCCCCTGCATCACCACTGTGTCTGTCAATGAGAGCCTCCTGACCCCCCTCAACCTGGAGATCGACCCCAATGCCCAATGTGTGAAGCACGAGGAGAAGGAACAGATCAAGTGTCTCAACAGCAAGTTTGCTGCCTTCATCGACAAGGTCAGTGTCACAGTCCCTTGGGTTCCCAAGCTCCCTATAGTACTGGACATTATGGAGAGACCTAGATCAACAAGGGAAAATGGCTGCTACCTTTGGGACACTTTTAGTCTGGTTGCAGAAGAACTGAAAGTGAAAAACAATTGAGCAGGCAGTGGGGCATAATAGATAGGGCTTTGGGTGTGAAGTCAGGAGCACCTGAATTCAACTCTGTCCTCAGAAACTTAGAATCTGTGTGCTCCTGGACAAGATGCTCACCTTCTCTGTGCCCGTTTCCTCTCTATCAAATAACTCCAGTGCTTCAGTGCTCTCTAAGATCCTTCCCAGCACTAAATCTAGACAATGGTGAGAGACCAGAACAGAATTAGGCACAGCTGGACAGAGTTGTAGATCTCAGTGCCTTAGGTAGAGACAAAGAAAGAGGGGAAACCTGGAGACCCAGAGAGTGTGCTCTATGAGATTTAGGTGGGAAATATTTAGCATGAAGAAGAAAAGAACAGATGAGGGTGAGCTGGGACGGTGTGTGACTGTGGACACGTCCCTGCGGTCCTCTGAGTCTCAGATTCCTCATCTGTAAAAATTAAGGGGTTGAACTAGATGTTCTCTGAAATTCCTTCCAGCTCTAGGTTTATGAGCCTATGAACCTTGTTATAGAGACTGACGTAGGAAAAAAAGGGATTAAACTTGTTTCACTTGAGCCCAGAAAGCAGAACAAGGAGTGATGGGTGGAAGTTGATGAGGGGCATATTTCTACTGTGAAAAACTTCCTAGGATCAAAGCTCTTCCAAAGTTGAATTATTGACCTTTGAGAGGTAGTGAGTTTCCCATTTCTGGAGCTCTTCACAGAAAGGCTGAATGACTACCCACAGGGGAAGAGGGCATTGTAGAAGGTAATCTGAACCAGGCATAAACTAGAGAAGATGATCTCTAAGGGCCTTTTACTTCTCTTCAGGCTTGCCTGGTGGTGGTCATTTTCATCCTGGAGTTTGAACTGGGTATTTTTTAAATCTTCTGTAAAATGGGAAGTGGCATTTAAGTGTCCACTAGGGGGCAGCCTGGAGTCAGGGAAAACCTGAGTTCAAATCTATGCTCAGGTCCTTACTAGCTGTGTGATCCTGGGCAAGTCACTTAATTTCTGTTTGCCTCAGTTTCCTCATCTGTAAATTGAGCTGGAGAAGGAAATGGCAAATGTCTTTGCCAAGAAAACCCCATGGACAGTATTGGCATGTCCATGAGGCGATGAAAAGTCAAACATGACTGAAACATGTCAGGAGAACATGACAAAACGAGTGGCCATAGAGTTCCTGTAGAAAAGAACTTTGAAAAAAATAAAAGAACTTTGGTTCATGGCCTTGGGATGATCCCCAAAGCTCTCTTTAAGAAAAGCACCACTCACCTTGACCACAAAAATGTGGGTCAAAAAAGTGTTTGGTCCAAGTGTCTTTAGCCAAAAGAGAATGATGACTGAATGGGGAAGGGCTCTGTCCTTAAAAGAATCAGATGTCAAGAATCCTAGAAGCCAGGAGTTAGAAAAAGCCCTGGAGAGCATCTAGTCTAATGCCTTCATTTTCACAACTGAGGAAACTGAGTCTCAGAAAAGTGGGATAATAGCTAATATTTCTATAGGGCTTTAAGATTTACAAAGTGCTATACAAACATTATCTCATTTGATCCTCCCACCTACCCTGGGAGGTAGGTGCTTTTATTGCCCCTGTTTCACAGAATAGAAAACTGAGATACACAGAGGTTAAGTGACTTGCTCAGTCACACAGCTAGGAAGTGTCTGAGGCTGGATTTGAACTCAGGTTGTCCTGACTCCGGTTCCAGCACTCTAACCACTGCACCAGCTAGCTGGGAATGACTTGCTCACTGGCACGCACGGCTAATTAAGTGGCCGAGTGAAGGTTCAAACCCAGATCTCCTCTCATACACAGTCCGGTGTTCATTCTGCTTACCGCAGAACATTCTTTCCTCAATACCTTAACTTCCTTGACTGCATGTGGTCAGAACCATGTTGAATTTCACTCTAGAGAGGAAGAGACTGCCATATTTTATCTCCACTGAGGACCAAAGGAAATAGACTGAAACTGCAGCATGAGGGTTTTAGAACAGATGAAAGGAAAGAAAAATTTATCAAAAGGGAGGGTCATTAGACCAGGAGCCATATTGCTGTGAATCCCTCTCCTCTGGGACACTCTGAAACAAGAGAGATTGCTATGTATTCAATGATTTCGGTGGAATTCTGTCTACAACCAGGGGAGGAGGTGGGTTTCTAGAGCCCCCTTCAGGCTCTTCACTCTATGGTAATTAAACATAGTGGACTGGGAGTCTGGAGAAGTGGGTTGTAGTTCTTCTTTTGCCACTAAGGTGCATATTGCTCAATCCCTCTGAGCCTCCTTTTCCAGCTCTGTCAGACAAAGGGGTTGGACTCAGTGATCTTTGAAGTGCCTTTCAACTCTCTTGTTCAGTGGCCACAGATTCTAATTGCATTATTACCAAACAACCGAAGCACTTTGCTCATTATTCAGCCTTATTATTCACCTTCTTTTTGGCGTGGGTATGGGAGGAAGTTTACTCTTTGGTCTAATTGAAGCACATTATGTCAGTGCTCTGCATGCAGCTGCACATGTGAAGATGAAAAAGCCCTGACAGAGTTCCTCCTCCCCTTTTCCCTTACCCCAACTCTGATCGGTTGTCATGTCTTGTTAATTTTGTCTTAAGAATTAATTCCATTTAACAGAGCTTTAGGGTTGACAAATCATCTTCTTCACAATAAGCCAGTGAACTTACTAGCTGAGTGACCCTGGGCAAGTCACTTAACCCTCATTGCCCTGCCAAGAAAACAAAACAATAAGCCAGTGAGCTAATCCATTCAGTAAGCCCTGCTGGGCCCCTTTTACAGATGAGTAAACTAAGGCACAGGATCAGCCTTTAGAATCAGACCTTTTAGATGCAGATGTCCCACCCCCCCACCCCCAAATCAAGTTGCAAGTTCCTAGGCAGGAACTGTTATAATACCCATCAACTACCTAGCACAGTGCCTTGCATTCAGTAGGTACTTAATAAGTGTCTCTTGAAGACCATCAGATGACATAATGGATAAAGTGTTGGACTTGGGGTCAGGAAGACCCCAATCGAATCTTGCCTCAGATGCTCTCTGGCTGGATGGCTCTGGGCTAGTGATTTCCCTCCTCTCTGACTCAGTGTCCTCATCTATAATATAGAGATAATAATGGGAACCACCTCATAGGGTTGTTTTGAGAATCAGATGAGATCAAAAATATTTTGCAAACCTTAAAATGCCATATATATGTCAGCTATTATTAGACTCCATCACCCCTAAAGATGTTCCAGGCTTTAGACACAGAAGGAACATTAAGGCAGCTTTCTCATTTCTCATCAGAAGTAGCTGATGCACTGAGATGCTAAAAGTTACTCAGGCCTACAGAGGCAATAAGGATTTGAACCCAGATCCTCCAACAACAGAAAGAGTGTTCTTTCCATTATTTTAACCCCCATGTAATTATACAGACCAACCCCCTTAGAGGCAGATACTCAGACTTTTTGTCATTGGCATCATAGGTACGCTTCCTGGAGCAGCAGAACAAGCTTCTGGAGACCAAGTGGCAATTCTACCAGAACCGGAAATGCTGCGAGAGCAACCTGGAGCCCCTGTTCAATGGATACATAGAGACCCTGAAGCGGGAGCTGGAGTGTGTGGAGGCCGACAGTGGACGTGTGGCTTCTGAGCTTAACCACGTGCAGGAGGTGCTGGAGGGCTACAAGAAGAAGTGAGTCATTGGTGGGGTGTGGGGAAGGTTCCTGGTATCTAATAAGAATTCTCCTCTAAACCACGCTTGCAAATGCTGTCTCAAAGACCATGCTCATTCCAGGTTTTATTAGGATTGGGGCAATGTAGGGGAATCTTAGAATGATCTTTGCTTCCAGAGAAGCAAGTGCCTGGGGAATGGAAATAAGTAAACGTTTGTGACTTGACCAGGTCTAGACAGAAAGCTTCTAGGGTTCTGGTCCTTATGTATGGCCTCCTGCTTCTTTCTCTCCCTTCCAAACCACTCTCTACCCTGTGGTTCTATGGCTCATCCAAAGCAAGAGCTGCACTGGGAATGGATAGATTTGAGCCATCTTCCAAGCTCCTTCTGAGCCCCAGATCTGTGGTTGGAGGAGAGATTGGGGCCACAGTCTTCTGAGGACTGAAATAATCTGTTTAGATTATTTCAATCCATTTTTTGAGATTTGTTCAGACAAGGCCTGATCCTCTTCTCTGTCACTGCAGGTATGAGGAAGAAGTGGCTCTTCGGGCTACAGCCGAGAATGATTTTGTGGCACTGAAGAAGGTGAGTGGCTGAGAACCAACGACCAGAAGCTGATCCTTCCTGCTCCCACCCTGGACTGGTAGCCATCTTTCTGATCTTCTAAAAAAGTAGATGGGCTTTGCTCAGTTGTCTCCCCTACAATCTCTCAACAGGAGGTGGACTGTGCCTACCTACGCAAGTCAGACCTGGAAGCCAATGCTGAGGCACTGACAGAAGAGATCAATTTCCTGAGGGCCCTGTATGAGGAGGTGAGAGAGCTTGGGCATTGAGGGTCAGGGCACCCAGAGCATCATTGTAGCAGAAGGTTTGGCAACCCACGAGAATGGTTTGCTGTCTTGGCGATAGGCACCCACTATGCTATAGTTATCACTATGTTAGTGATATCTGATAGTGCTCCCCACTGTGTTCCCTAATGATCTTCTATTCAGCCCTCTCCCCTCCCTCAACCTCTACCCCTTTCTTCTCTCTCTCCTTTCCCTCACTGCCCCAATTTCTCCCTTCCACCCTCTTCCTCTCTGTTTCTCCATGTTCCTTTCTCCCACTTCTCTCTTTCCCTCTCTTTCCTCTCTGATTTCTCTTTCCCTGCGTGTGGTCACCTCAGTCCTGCACAGGCTACCCCAGGTCGCTACTTGGTGCCAGCTATGGCAGATAAACAGTTTGAGACTGAAATATGGGTAGAAGTGTTAGTGAGGGTTAAGAGGGGAGAGAGCATTTCACTCTTTGGGTCTAGTAAAAAAAGAGGGTCAATCAAGGACATTTCCTCCAAGGTGTCAGAGCCTCAGACTTGCAGAATATTCTTTGTGGGCCAGAGCTAACTCTTCTTTCTCTGTGCGGACAGATAAGAGCAACCACATGCACAATCTCATGCCATGAAAGATCCCCAGATCAATTCTGTTATGTTTAGAGAAGATTGATGTGATTTCCCTAACAGTTATTACCCTTCTTAATTCTTTTGGGCTAAAAGAAGGTTAAAATGGGCTAATAGAAAATAGTAGCCAATCTAGAAAAAGGCTTAGGGACTGAGAGGGTCAGTCTAAAATCAAACATGGCCAAGAGATAATTGGGATTAAACAAGGTCCATAATAGAGACAATTGCTATTGAACGCTATTTGACCTGAAGGAAATTTTCCTTCTATGAAGAATGTAAGATTGTTTCACGGGGTGGTGCATCCCCTCCAATCACAGGTCCTTGGACTTCAATGAGACAAGAAGGAACTGGACCACAAACTTGGAGCCCAAATGAATTGTTTGTCCTCTTCTCTCCCAATCCACTTTACAGGAGATCCGAGTCCTCCACACCCACATCTCTGACACCTCCGTCGTGGTGAAGATGGACAACAGCCGAGAACTCAACATGGACTGTGTGATTGCGGAGATCAAGTCTCAGTACGACGACATTGCCAGCCGCAGCCGGGCCGAGGCCGAGTCCTGGTACCGCAGCAAGGTGAGCGGCTCTGGCTCCCTCCCGTCCTAGAAGCTGCAGAGAGAGGGATCTGATGCTCGGGGAGTAGATGTCAGGATGGACTGCCCCTCCATTTGCAGACGCATGCCCAGACCGCTTTGTAGTCTTCTCCCCTGGGGGTATTTGAAGGAGGCACAGACGCCTCCTCCGGCTGGGATGACACAGAGGCAAACACGGGAATGCGATGGTCCTCATAACCTCCCTGCCTCCCGCAGTGTGAGGAGATGAAGGCCACAGTGATCCGCCATGGAGAAAGCCTGCGCAGGACCAAGGAGGAGATCAATGAGCTGAACCGCATGATCCAGAGGCTGACCGCCGAGGTGGAGAACGCAAAGTGCCAGGTATGGACGCAGCATTCCCCTTCTGTCCCCCGCCCCAAAATGTGTTCAGTTGAAACCAGAGAAATTCAAGGCAGGTGCTATAGGACTTTCCATGGATTGTCCCAGGACGGGCAATAGACCACACTGAGGAGACCTTCTTTGTTGGGGTCGTCCTATGTGGATGATGGCGGGGGAGGGGGGGAGGACACTTGGGTTGTCTTTTCTGGCATCATAGACTCTGGGTGTCCATGAGTCCAAGACAGTTCAATAATTCTCTTTCCACACCCCACTATACTTCCCCCTCATTCCCCAGAATTCCAAGCTGGAGGCTGCTGTGACCCAGTCTGAACAGCAGGGTGAGACTGCCCTCAATGATGCTCGCTGCAAGCTGGCAGGGCTGGAGGAGGCTCTGCAGAAGGCCAAGCAGGACATGGCTTGTCTGCTGAAGGAGTACCAGGAGGTCATGAACTCCAAGCTGGGCCTGGACATTGAGATTGCCACCTACAAGAGGCTGCTGGAGGGCGAGGAATACAGGTAGGGACCCCCCAGGGCAAGTGCCAGGCAGAATTCCAAGGAATTCCCAAGTGTTGGCAAGAGAGAATTTTCCTTACCCATTTCTTTACCATAAGATAATTAAGGTAGTGAGCTCTTAAAAAGAGAGGAGTGGGTTGTTGTAGCTAATTTGACTCAGAGAATTATCTTTCCCTCACCCCAGGTAGAAGTCAGAGGATACTAAGTCAGTGCTAGGGTAAGGGAGAATAGAGAAAATCCAGTTTCCCAGAACATCCTGGTGAGGTTTTAGCCATGCACTAAAATGACCCCCTAACCTTCACCAACCAGGAAACACTAATCTAGAAAGTAGATAGTTAATCAGTTATTCAGTAAACATTTACTAAGTGCCTACTAAGTGCCAGGCACTGTGCTAAGTGCTGAGGATACCAAAAAAAAAAAAAAAAAGGCAAAAGACATCTCCTGCCTTCAGAAAGCTTATAGACTAATAAGGTTAAGTAATTTATTTGCCCAAGGTCCCACAGGTAGTAAAAAGCAGTGTCAAGACTTGAGCCCAGGTCTTCTGGTCCAGGGCTCTTTGCACTATGTGTACCCAGATATCCTACCCCCCCCCAGCCCCATCTTTCTAGCTTCATCCATCCATTTCCCCATTCCTGGAAATTTAGCAGCTGAGAATGAGTTGGGATCCTATTCTGACATGTCTTTTCTCTCTTTCTTCCCTCTCCCCTCTTCAGGCTATGTGAAGGCGTTGGTGCTGTGAATGTCTGTAAGTAAATTTGACTTTGGAAGGAGGACTTCTTGACTGGGAGGGTAGAGCAATGTCTCTCCTAAGACCACAACTAGAGGGGATGCTCTGATTTTGCCACAGAAGACCAAGCAAACCGTGGGAGGGACTGGGATTAGCCTCAGGAGGTACTTCCCAGATGGGAAGATGGGAAGACACTGAAACAGGACAAGGAGGAAATGGCGACCATTTCCTTCCTGAGAATTCTGGTCAGATTAGAGACAGCCTTCCCAGGGTGGCCTGAGCCAAGAAATCACTGGCCTTGCTTGGCATTGGAATCTTGAAAACACTGACTTCATAAGCAGGAAATCTGACCTTGCCCTGAACCCTCTTCCTTCTGCAGGTGTGAGTAGCTCCCGAGGTGGTGTCAGTTGTGGTGACCTTTGCCAGACAGGCTCCCGACCCATCACCGGCAGTGTTTGTAGTGCCCCTTGCAGTGGGAACATGGTGGTGAGCACTGGATACTGTGCGCCCTGTGGGTCCCTCAACACCAGCTGTGGAAGATGCTAGAGAGAGAGAGACAGAGACAGAGAGAGACAGAGGCGCCCTTTCCATCATCTCCAGATGTGCCCTATTCCCTCCCCTCCCCCATCTCTAGGTCTCAGCCTCCTAAAACAGCTGTTTTCCTACCTCATGTTCTGAGAACACGCCAAGCTCCACATTCCCTCCCAACTTCCATCTTCTGGAGCCATAGCATAGATCCCATCAACAGACCCCTTTTGGATCCTGGACCCACCCAGAATAAAGGGGTTTGAATCCAGGACATTGCTAATCTGCCTCAGATCCTTCTCAATGCATATTGTCTTATGTGTATCCAATAAACTTGGGAAGCCATTTTTGGCACTGAAAATATATGGCTTTCTTGTGGTTTCTCATCCGGGCTATGCCCAGTGGGAATGTTCTCCCTGGGGAACAAGACAAAATAGAGGATGTCACTGGTGTGAGCGCTAGTGTGGATTTTAGGGTTATAGATTTCAGTAACAGAGAACTTAGAGATCATCTAGTCTGACTTCCTCAAAGATAAGGACACTAAGGAACAGAAAATTGAAGTGAAGTGACTTGCCCAGCATTATACATAATATGGAGTAAAGCTAAAATTCAACCCCAGGTCCTTGGACTCTGAATCCACAGTCATTTCTGCTCCACTTTTTCTGGGTTAAGGGCAACGTAGATACAGAGATGAGAGCTCAAGGATCTTATCCCATCCCAGTCTCAAGAACATATAAAGTCTCAGGGACAAAAGCCGCTATGGAAGGCAGCTCTGTTCTCCTCTTCAGTCCTAGGGAGGAGAGTGTTTGCTGTGTGAGGAAACTCTAACTAGACACCACTTGTCAGTCTGGGCTGGTTTAAATTTAGTTACAGAAAGTTGGATCCAGAAAACAACCAGAGATCTACAGTAACCATAGCCCTGGGAAGTTTTGTTGGGGGACAAGGGAGAGAGGAGGGTGGTCTGAGAGAGGCAAACAGTGATTGAAAGGCAATACAGCTCCTTAAAAAATTTCTTCATATATTTAACAAAAATTTGTTAAGGGCTTACTATATACAGACTGCGTGAGGTTCTAGGGAAAATAAAAACATTTGGGGACAGCTAGGTGGCGCAGTGGATAAAGCACCAGCCCTGGATTCAGGAGGACCTGAGTTCAAATCTGGCCTGAGACACTTGACACTTACTAGCTGTGTAACCCTGGGCAAGTCACTTAACCCTCATTGCCCCAAAAAAAAAAAAAAAAAAGGAAAGGAAAAAAGAAAAAGGAAGGAAGGAAGAGAGAGAGAGAGGGAAAGAAAGAAGAAAAGAAAAGAAAAGAAAAGAAAAGAAAAGAAAAGAAAAGAAAAGAAAAGAAAAGAAAAGAAAAGAAAAGAAAAGAAAAGAAAAGAAAAACGTTGTTGTAAAATGCAGCCCCTGAGACCAAGGAGCAAAAGAGCAAAGGGCATAAGATACCAGCACAGATCATGATAACATGCAATGGCTTGAGCCCTAATCATCTGGACCAGTTATATGGGAAAGAGAACTTTCCCACCGTCTAAGGAAAAACTATGTCAGCCAACCTTGTAGGGACCTTCCTAGATATTTTACTCCTATCACATCTCACCCCTTGGTGGAAGGGTCCTAATTGTCTTTTTTTTTTTTGGTGAGGCAATTAGGGTTAAGTGACTTACCCAGGGTCACACAGCTAGCAAGTGACAAGTGTCTGAGGCCAGATTTGAACTCGGGTCCTCCTGAATCCAGGGCCAGTGCTCTATCTACTGTGCTACCTAGCTGCCCCTTTTTTAAAATTTTATTTATTTATTTATTTATCTATTTGTTCGTTTGTGGGGCAATGAATGTTAAGTGACTTACCCAGGGTCACACAGCTAGTAAGTGTCAAGTGTCTGAGGCCAGATTTGAACTCAGGTCCTCCTGAATCCAGAGCCGGTACTCTACTGTGCCACCTAGCTGCCCCCACCATCAGTGCTTTAATCAATCTATGATCTTATGAATGAAAAGACTCCTTCTAATAGTGAAAAATCACAATCCACAGTGCCTTCTTCTCCTTTATCCATTGGCACAAGTCCACTCCATTATGAAGCACAGGAAATCTTTTGACATTGCCTGGATACCAATGAAACACATGGGCTATCCATCAGTTATACTCTCATTCTCTCTACATAACCGATTTTCTGATCATGCTTCTGTTAGATGGCACTCTTTATGCCACTTTTGTAGCACAAATCTTTGGGGACATCCTGGAGGCTACTCACCTGGATCATGTGTCTCCCCACTGGCCGTCAGGTAATGCTTGAAACTTTAATTCCTTGGAGATTGGCATATGACTCATAGCCACATAGCATCACTGGAAAAAAAAAAATGTGTTAAAAGAGGAGGCCCTTTGTTTCAGAGAGAAACCTGAACTCAATAAAACACTGGATAATTTCTCAATGTAATTGAGCTTAATTCCCTCCTCTAATTCAATTCTTAAGAAGGCATACTTGGGAGACATTGTAGGGTCGGTTCCAGACCGCCACAATAAAGCAAATTCATAATAAAGCAAGTCATTATTTTTTTTTTGGTTTTCCAGTGTATATAAAAGTTATGTTCATGTTATACTTTAGGGGCAGCTAGGTGGTACAGTGGATAAAGCACTGGCCCTGGAGTCAGGAAGACCTGAGTTCAAATCTGGCCTCAGACACTTGACACTTACTATCTGTGTGACCCTAGGCAAGTCACTTAACCCCTGTTGCCCTGCCCCCCCCAAATTATACTATACTTTAGTCTATTAAGTATGTAACAGCATTATGTCTTTAAAAACAACTATGGGGGGGGCAGCTAAGTGGTGCAGTGGATAAAGCACCAGCCCTGGATTCAGGAGAACCTGAGTTCAAATCCCACCTCAAACACTTGACACTTACTAGCTGTATGACTCTGGACAAGTCACTTAGCCCTCATTGCCCCCCCCCCACACACACACACAAACACACAAATGTGCATGCCTTAATTAAAACATACTTTATTGCTAAAAAAAAATGCTAGACTTCAGCAAGTTGTAATCATTTTCTTGGTGGAGGGTCCTGGCTCTATGTTGATGGCTACTGACTGATCAGGGTGGTGGTTGCTGAAGGTTGGAATTGCTACAGCAATTTCTTAAATTAAAACAACAGGGAAGTAGTTACATCAACTGAGTGTCTTCCTTTCACTTGAATGCTTAGAGGTCACTTTAGGGTTATTAATTAGCCTAATTTCAATATTATTGTGTCTCAGGGAATAGGGAGCCCCAAGGAGAGGGAGAGAGACAAGGAAACAGTCAGTTGGTGGAGCGGTCAGAACATATCCACAAAATTTATTGATTAAATTCAACATCTTTTATAGACATGGTTTGTGGTACCCCAAAATAATTACAATAGTAACATCAAAGATCACTGATGACAGATCACCTTAATAGATATAATAATAATGGAAAAGTTTGAAATACTGTAAGAATTACCAAAATGGAACACAGAGACACAATGTGAACACATGCTGTTGGGGGGGGGGGGGGAAATGGCATTGATAGACTTGCTCTGGACATGGAGTTGCCACAAACCTTAAACTTGTAAAAAAAATACATCTGCAATGTTCAATAAAGTAAAACACAATAAAATGAGGTGTCCCTGTAGTAGATAGAGTGTTTCTTAGCCCTGGAAGAAGATCTGGGTTTGTTTTGCCTCTGACACATATTGGCTTTGATCCCTGTACCGGTGAAATCATAGATGAAATCCCTGTCCCTCTTCATATATGTAATCTTCCGTCAACATATGTCCTTTAAATGAGCAAATGAAAGAACAGGTATAAAGCACTTCCCAAACCTCAGGCACTGTGTAAATGCCCACTGTTTTTATTATCACTACTGATGGAGCAGATCCATGTACAGGCTATCTACTCATCTACACATCATAAGCTAAAGAAAAAGCCAGGCACTTTTCATCCACCATTTTGTCTTGTGCTGAGAGTTAGGTCAAACTCTTTTGAGTCATCGTGGACCATTTTTAAGATGCTCTGGAGAGTTTCAGGACTTGGTGGAGTCAGCACGGTGTCATTTCCCCAAAGGAGCTGAAAAACCTCACTCTTCATATAGAGAATCCCTCTTTCATATAATTATAGCCCTATTTACACATGTAGCCCAAGCCCTGTATGTCCTCCCAACAGTAGCACACACTACTGGCAAGTGGATATCTCCCTGTTGTGAACTTCATTTGAAACCTCTTCATCCTAGAAAATCCCTTCAGCCCTGGAGTTCACACCTTCTAAGTACCCTTAGCCCCAGATCCCAGTCCTCTAACTGGATGGCTCCTCCCAGAACTTTTACTTGAGGAAGGCCAACAATCTCTTCATTTCTTACCAGGCAGAACTCTGGACTTCTCTATCACACTCTTACACTGGGTACCTTGCCCCCTCCTCTTTCAAATTTATTTTATGTGTTGTCTACTCCCACTACAATGTACACTCTTTGCAGACAGAGACTGGCTTTGTGTGTGTGTGTGTGTGTGTGTGTTTGTATTTGTAATCTGGGAACAGCGCAGTTCCTGGTGCATAATAAGTGCTTAATAAGTTTGTTGACCAATTTATAAGATAGTCATCAGACAAAGCTATGTGGCTGTATCTTATATAATTCTGACATAAGCAAGGGGAACACCTTTTAAAAGAAAAGGGCCTTTAACATGGCAGCACAGTTTTTATAATTAGATGTGGGGTCTTATTTAAAATAAACCATAATCACAACAGATTCTTGTACTCACTATGCTTATCAGTAAATCGTATGACCATATATGATCTGCTGTGTTGTTTTTTGTTGTTGTTCAGTTGGTCAATTGTTTCTGACTTTTTGTGACCCTGTGGACCATAGCATGCCAGGCCCTTTCATCCTCCACTATTTCTCAAAGTCTGTCCAAGCTCATGTGCATCACTTCCATGACACTATCTATCCATATCATCCTCTGCCATCCCCCTTCTCCTCTTGCCTTCACTATTTCTCAGCATCAGAGAATTTCCCAATGAGTCCTGTCTTCTCCTTACTCCTCTAAAGTATGTAAGTTTCAGCTTCAGTATTTGTCTTTCCAAAGAATAGTCTGAATTAATTTAGTTCAGGATTGACAGATCTGACCTCTTTGCTGTCCAAGGGACTTGCAAAAGTCTTCTCCAGAACTGCACTTCAAAAGCATCAGCTTTCCTTATAGTTCAATCTCACAGCCATACATACATTGCTACTGGAAAAGCCATAGCTCTGACTATACAGACCTTTGTTGGCAAGGTGATGTCTCAACTTTTTAATCTGCTGTCCTGATTTATCATAGCTTTCCTTCTAAGGAGCAAGCGTCTTTTCATTTCGTGGCTGCAGTCACCATCTGCAGTGATCTTTGAGTCCCCAAAATATAAAATCTTATACTTTATTCTCCCTCTATTTGCCAGAAAGCGATGGGACCAGATGCCAATTTTGTGATAAGCTTCAAACCAACTTTTACACTCTCCTCTTTCACTCTCATCAAGAGGCTTTTTGGGGCAGTTAGGTAGCACAGTGGATACAGCACAGCCCTGCAGTTAGGAGGACCTGAGTTCAAATCTGACCTCAGACACCTGACACTCACTAGCTTTGTGACCCTGGGCAAGTAACTTAACCCCAATTGCCTCACAAAAAAAAGGCTTCTTAATTTTTCTTCACTTTCTGCCATCAGAATAGTATTGTTTGCATTTCTAGGATTGTTCATATTTCTCCCAGCAATCTTAATTCCAGCTTTTGATTCATCCAGCCTGCATTTCACTTGATGTATTCTACATATAAGTTAAATAAATAAGGTGACAATATACAGCTTTGTCATGCTCCTTTTCCAATCATAAACCAATGAGGTGTCCATCCTCAGTTCTAACTATTGTTTCTTGACCCATGTACATGTTCCTCAGAAGAAAAGATGATCTAGGTCTACATCCTCTTTGAGAACTTCCCACACTTTGTTATGATCCACACAAAGGCTTTAGTGTAGTCAATGAAGAAGAAATATGTGTTGTTGTTGTTGTTTTCTGGAACTCCTTTGCTTTCTCCATAATCTAATGAATGTGGGTAATTTGGTCTCTAGTTCCTCTCCCTCTTCAAAAAACAGCCTGCTTTTCTGGTAATTCTCGGGTTTTATTTATTATTTTTATTTATTATTTATTGCTGAAGCCTAGCTTGAAGAATCTTAAGCATAACCTTGTTGATATGTGAAATGAGCACAATTGTTCAGTAATTTTTTCCAATCCAGTGGCCACTGTTGAGTTTTCTAAATTTGCTGATATATTGAATGCAGCACTTTAACAGTATCATCTTTTAGGATTTTAAATAGCTCAGCTGGAATTCTGTCACTTCCACCAGCCTTACTGCTAGCAATGCTTTCTAAAGCCCACTTGACTTGATTCTCCAGATTGTCTGGTTATAGATTAATAATCACACCATAGTAGTTATATACAATGTTAAGATTGTTCTTGTACAGTTCTTTGGTGTATTCTTGCCACCTCTTCTTAATCTCTTCTGCTTCTGTTAAGTCCCTGCCTTTTATCATGTCCATTTTTGCATGATACTTTCCCTTGAGATCTCTAATTTTCTTGAAGAGATCTCTTGTTCTTCCCATTCTATTATTTTCTCCTATTTCTTTGCATTGCTCATTTACAAAAATCTCTCTCCTTGCTATTCTCGGGAATTCTGCAATCAGTTGGGTATATCTTTCACTTTCCTTCAGCTATTTGTAAAAGTTCATCTGACAGCCATTTTGCTTTCTTGCTCTTATTTTTCTTTGGAATGTTTTTTGTTGCTGCCTCCTGTACAGTATTGTGAACCTCTGTCCATAGTTCTTCAGGTACTGTATCTACTAGATCTAATCCCTTCAGTCTATTTATCACTTCTACTTCATATTCATAAGGGATGTTATTTAGGTCATACTTATCTAGTTTGATGTGTTTTCCTTCTTCAATTCAAGTCTGAATTTTGCAATAAGAAGCTCATTATCTAATCCATAGTCAGTTCCAGGTCTTGTTTTAAACAACTGTTTATATTCTTCATATGAGCTTCTCTACTTTTGGCTGCAAATAATCAATGTGATTTCACTATTGACCATATGGTGATGTCCATGTATAGAATAAACTTTGGGGTTGTTGCAAAAGAGTGTTTGCAATGACCAGTGAACTATCTTAACAAAACTCTGTTAGCCTCTGCCTGCTTCATTTTGTACTCCAAAGTCAAACTTGCCTACTATTTCAATTATCTTTTGATTCCCTGCTTTACCATTCCAAACCCCTATGATGAATGTGACATCTTTTTTGTTGTTATTTCTAGAAGATTTTGTAGGTCTTCATAAGCCTGATTCACTTTGGCTTCTTAGGTATCAGTGAATGGAGCATAGACTTATATTACTGTGACTGTAAGTGGTTGGTATTGGATCTGCTGTAGAATATCATTTTTTATAACCTGTGTCTTCCTTTCTCATATCTTCATCAAGCATGTCCTCTATGTATGTAGAATGTTTTCAACATCATAAAGATGTTTTCTGAATCATCATTTTTTAGTAGTAGGGAGGTCCTCAATTTCCCCCCAAACATTTGGTATCCTAATCTCACAAATATTTGAGAATCAATCCCTCAAAGCCCCCAATATTGTGTTGCCTCTAGCATGGAACTCCACTATGTATACTTTGTCTAGTCCAGTTGTTTTTCTCATCTTTATTTTAGTTATTGCAATTTCTACTTCCTCATGCAGTATATCAGTAGTAATTACTACATTGTCATTGATGGAGAGCTGAACAGATCTTTTTCATTTTTTATTTTTTAATTTCCCTAGTTTCTTTGTTTTTTAATGTCTTATTAATTTTCTTATGTCATTGTCACATTGGTTGTTTCTGACAAAGTATAGCTTGTTCTTTATTCATATTCCCTTACCTCTTTGCTAAAAACATGAAAGTCTGTTTCACCATCAGTCTTCTGAAGTCATAATTAGTCATTGAATTGATCAAAGTTTGGATGTCTTGCAAAATTGTTTTCTAGAATATCATTGATAATTGTATGAATTGCTCTCTTGATTCAGCATACTTACCTTTGCATGAACTCATGAAAATGCTCCCAGGCATCTTTGAATTCCTCATATTTGTTATTTCTTTTCTTTTTGTTTTTTTTTTTTAGCAACAAACATGTATTTTATTTTCCAGTTACATGTAAGGGTACTTTTCAACATTCATTTTCATAGGATTTAGAGTTCCAAATTTTTCTCCCTCCCTCCCTCCCTCTCCTCTCCCCTCCACAAGATCGCAACCAGGTTATATATGTACAATCCACAAGTGTTCTTTTTATCAGTTCTTTCTATAGGGGTGCATAGTAAGCTTCCTCATTAATTCCTTGGGATTGTCTTGAATAATTGCACTGCTGAGAGTAGTTAAGTCATTCACAATTGCTCATTGAACAATACTGCTGTCACTATACACAATGTCCTCCCAGCTCTGCTTACTTCACTATACATCGATGTTCATTAGTCTTTCCAGGTTTTTCGGGGATCATCCTATTTGTCATTTCCTGTAGCACAAGACCATTCCACTACAATCATATAGCACAGCTTTTTCCATCATTCTTCAATTGATGGACATTCCCTTGATTCTCAATTCTTAGCCTCCACCAAGAGTTGCTATAAATATTTTTTGTACAATTTTCCCCCCTTTTCTCTTTTTCATGATTACTATTGTTAACCATTTCCCTTCCATCCTATTCCCTTCCCCATGATATTTATTCTATTATCCATCTTCTTTCATCCTATCACTCTTCAAAAGGGATTTGTTTCTGTCTGTCCTCTCCCCCACTCTGCCCTTCCTTCTTTTGCCCCTCTCTCTTTATCCCCTTCCCCTCCTATTTTCCTACAGGGTGAGAGAGATTACTCTACCCAATTGAGTGTGTACATTATTCCCTCCTTGAGCCAATTCTAATGAGATTAAGGTTTTTGAGCCAATTCTGATGAGTGTTAGGCTCATTTACTGCCCAGATTAAATAGATTACTCCACCCAGTTGGGTGTGTCTGTTAGTCCCTCCTTGTGGCAGCTCTGATGAGTTTAAGGTCTTTGAGCCTTTTCTGATGAGTGTAAAATTCATTTATTGCCCTGCTCCTCTACCATCTCTTCCCCCACTCCATAAGCCTTTTCCTGTCTCTTTCATTCAGGATTTCACCTCTGCCCTTCCCCTTCCCCCAGTGAATTCCCTTCACCCCTCAATTCAACCCTAAAGATGTCATCACCTAGCTAAGTGACACAGTGGACAAAGCACCACCCTGGACCCAGGGGGATCCCAGACAAAGCCCAGCCTCAGACACAAGACAGTTGCCCACTATACGACCCCAGGTATGTCCCCCCAGCTCCAATTTTTTATGGTTCTCTAGGGTCTTGTATTTGAAAGTCAAATTTGCCATTCAGTTCAGGTCTTTTCATCACAAATATCTGAAAGTCTTCTTTTTCATTAAAGTCCCATTTTTCCTGCTGAAATATTATGCTGAGTTTTGCTGGGTATGTGATTCTTGGTTGTAATCCCATTTCCTTTGCCCTTTCAAATATCATATTCCATGCTCTCTAGTCCTTTAATGTAGAAGCTGCTGGATCTTGTGCTATCCTGACTGGGGCTCCACAGTACTTGAATTCTTTCTTTTGGGCAGCTTGCAATATTTTCTCCTTGACCTGAGAGCTCTGGAATTTGGCTATAATATTCCTAGGAGTTTTCCTTTTGGGATCTCTTTCTGGAGGTGATCGGTGTATTCTTTCAATTTCTATTTTAGCTGCTTCTTCTAGAATTTCAGGGCAATTTTCCCTGAGAATATCTTGGAAGATGGTGTCTAAGCTCTTTCCTTGATCATGGTTTTCAGGTAGACCAATAATTTTCAAATTATCTCCCCTGGACCTTTTTTCCAGGTCAGCAGTTTTTCCCAGAAGATATTTCACATTGCCCTCCATTTTTTTATTCATTTGGATTTGTTTTATTGTGTCTTGGTTTCTCATAAAGCCACTGGCTTCCATTTGTTCAATCCTCATTCTTAGGCAATTATTTTCATCAGAGAGCTTTTGTACCTCCTTTTCCATTTGGCCAATTTGACTTTTCAAGCTGTTGACTTTTTTCTCATGTCTTTCCTGCATCACCCTCATTTCTCTTTCCATTTTTTCTTCTACCTCTCTAACTTTATCTTCAAAGTCCTTTTTGAGAGCCTCTATGGCCTGAGACCAATTCATATTTTTCTTGGAAGCTTTAGATATAGGGGCCCTGATGTTGACATCTTCCTCTGAGGGTGCCCCTTGGTCTTCCTTGTTACTGAAGAAACTTTCTATGGTCCTCACCTTTCTTTGTTGGCTCATTTTGCCTTTCTTTTACTTGACTTTTAGCTCCTTAAAGTGGGGCACTGTTTCCAGGCTGCAGTATCCCAAGCTTCAGAAGTCCCAGGTGGTATGATTTAAGGAGAATCAGGTTCTTCACTCCCAGGCCTGTTCCCTGGTCCTTAGATGACCCTAGACCAACTTGCTAATCAACCAGCTTTGTGTGTTATGGTTTTTAGCTCCAACAAGCCTGTGCCCCTCCCCCACCTGGGCCACTTCTACTCGAGCCTACCTCCTGGTTCTCAGCAGGGGTGTAAAATCCAAGTTCTGCCTTAGCACCAGCATAGACCCCTGTAGTCTCCCCCCTGCCAAGGGCTCATGCCTCTCACCAGACTGTGAGCTTAGTTCCAGATGACACTGGCGCTTCAGCTGATTCAGAGGCTCTGGGGGTCTCCTTCTCTGGTGAGGCCTTCCTGGGACTGGATCTGTGTCAGGGTGACTGTGGGGTTGTGCTTGACTCCTGTATCAGCACAGCAGCTCCCTCCTTCTGACCTTCCAAGCCATTCTTGGTTAGAAGATGATTTCAGCACATTCTTCTTTGAGTTTTGCTGCTCCGGGAATCTTCCTATGGCATTATCCATATTTGTTATTTCTTAAGGCATATGAATATTCCATTACATTAGTAGATTGTAATTTCTTCAGACATTCTGCCATCATTAAGAACACACTATATTTCTGGATTATTGGTATTTTTTTTCTTGGACCACCATATTATGAATGTTGCTATGGGGAGGAGGGATGGTGGTTGTAGAGTAGCTTCCCATTAACAACATCACTGAGTCAAAGGGGATGAGCAGTTTAGTGACTTTTCTAGTATAATTCCAAATTATTTTCCCAGAGCATTGGACCATCTCATTTCCACAATCAGTTCAATTGCTTCCCAGTTATCTATTCAGTTGTTTTTTCTTTTTTAACTAAATAGTTTTAAAAACTAATAATTAATTAATAATTTAATAGTTATGGCTTTATAATATAGTCTGAGTTCTTTTAATGCTAGACTTTCTTCACTGCTTTTTCTCCCTATCATTTCCCTTGGAATTCTTGACCTTGTGTTCCTCTAGATGAAGTTTATTATACATTTGTCTTATTTATGAGGTGATCTTTGGTAGTTTGATTGTTATGGCACTATAAGAATAGTGTGATATAGTTGAAAACATTCTAAATTTGGAAACTGAGGACCTCAGTGCTGCTATCTTGCTACCTATGTCACCATGGTCAAGTCACATAACCTATTGGATACTTGGTGTCTCATCTGTAAAATAAGATGGTTGGACTAGATGATTTCTCAGATCCCATGCAACTCTAAATCTATGATTTGAAGTCTATAAATTAATTTAGAAAGTAACATATTTTTTATTATATTGAGGTGGCTAGATAGCATTAGACTTGTAATTAGGAAGACTTGAGTTCAAATTCTGTCTTTGACGCTTTCTGGTTGTGTGACCCTATGTGACCTCTTTCAGCTTCAATTTTCTGTAAATGGGTATGATAATAGAACCTGCATCACAGTATTGTTATCAGTATTAAATGAGATAATATATGTAAAGCACTTTGTAAACTTTAAAACATTGCATAAAAGCTATTATCATTATTATTGGCAAGGCCTAGCCATGAACAATGAATATCCCTCCAATTATATGTCTTGCTTTATTTCTTCAAACATTGTTTTCTCTAAGTTCTGAATATGTCTTAATAGTGCTTAATAATGCTGAGATATTTCATGCATTTTTTGTTGCTTTAAATGGAATTTCTTTATCTCCCCAGATTTTGTAAGTAATATCCTGAGAGATTTTTTGAATGCTTTTTATATTCTGAAATTAATTTATCAAAAACTAATGGGGGAGGGGACAGCTAGGTGGTGCAGTGGATAGAGCACCGGCCCTGGAGTCAGGAGTACCTGAGTTCAAATCTGGCCTCAGACATTTCACACTTACTAGCTGTGTGACCCTGGGCAAGTCACTTAACCCCCATTGCCTCACTAAAAAAAAAAAAAAAACTAATGGGGGGGGGCGGAGCCAAGATGGCGGAGAGGAAGCAGCAAACTGCCTGAGCTCTCCTTCTGTTCCCTCAAAAAGAACATTAAATCAAGCCTCTGGACGGATTCTGAAACTACAGAACCTGCAAAGGGACAGAGAGACACAGTCCTCCCACCAGAGATAATTTATAAGACTTCAGGAAAAGGTCGGTCTGACTCGGGCAAAAGGGAGGCCCAGCACAGGGCAGCAACCCAGCGCCGAGGGGGTCAGGGCAAGTCAGCAGGAGCTGAGGGCCACAGCCGAACAACCGAGGCCCCTGGAACCTGGTTCAAAAATCTGGTGGCCAAGAAGGACAGTGGAAAAACCTACCTGCAACTGCCAGGAGGGCGATGAACGGGACACCAGGAGCAGGCGCCTGGCTGGCCAAGCACATCCAGACAGGAAGTGCAGGGCGGGGGATCTCCACATACCATAAAGGCCTCAGAGTAAAAAGCTGGTCACACAACACCTATACCCCTGCACAAGAAGCCCAAAACAGGGACTCTGGTGCCCCGAGAGCAGACCTCAACTTAAAAAATAAAAAAATAAGCTGCAATAATGAGTAAGAAGCAAAAAAGAGCCCTCTCCATTGAGAGCAAACTCAGATGAGGACAATACCCTCAAATTGCCTACATGTGAAGCCTCACGAGGAAAGGTGAATTGGTCTCAGGAACAAAAAGCCTTCCTGGAAGAGCTCAAAAAGGATTTTAAAAATCAATTGAGAGAGGTAGAAGAAAAAATGGGGAGAGAAATGAAAGCAAAACAAGAAAACTATGAAAAAAGAATCAGCATCTTAGAAAAGGAAGCACAAAGATTGACTGGCCAAATGGGAAAAAAAGTGCATAATTTCACTGAAGAAAACAAAGCCTTAAAAAATTCAGTTGGCCAAATGGAAAAAAGGTGCATAATCTCATTGAAGAAAACAGTGCCTTAAAAAATTCACTTGGCCAAATGGAAAAAAAGGTGCATAATCTTACTGAAGAAAACAATGCTTTAAAAATTAAAATTGGACAGTTGGAAGATAAGGAATCCATGAGACACCAGGTATCAGTCAAGCAGAATCAAAAGAATGAAAAAATAGAAGAAAATGTGAAATACCTCATTGGAAAGACAACTGATCTGGAAAACAGGTCCAGGAGAGACAATTTGAGAATCATTGGACTGCCTGAAAGCCATCATCAGAAAAAGAGTCTAGACACCATATTCCAGGAAATTATTAAGGAGAACTGCCCTGATATCATAGAATCAGAGGATAAAATCATCATTGAAAGAATTCACCGATCACCTCCTGAAAGAGACCCCAAAAGGAAAACTCCAAGGAATATTGCAGCTAAATTCCAGAATTATCAGGTGAAGGAGAAAATAGTCCAAGCAGCCAGAAAGAAGCAATTTAAATATCATGGAGCCACAGTCAAGATTGCTCAGGACCTGGCAGCTTCAACATTAAAGGACCACAAGGCTTGGAATATGATATTCCGGAAGGCAAAGGAGCTTGGATTGCAGCCAAGAATCTATTACCCAGCAAAAATGTGCATTTTCTTTCAGGGGAAAAGATGGACATTTAATCACATTGGGGACTTTCAATCTTTCCTGATGAAAAGACCAGAACTGAATAGAAAATTTGATCTCAACATGCAAGATTCAAGAGAAGTTTAAAAAGGTAAACAGAGGGGGAGAAAAAAAAAAAGGTTACCCTATTAGGTTAAACTGTTTATATCCCTACATGGGAAGATAATACTCATAACTCTTAAGAACTGTAAATGTATTTGGGCAGAGAGAAGGACTTTATACAGAGGGTATAAATATAAATTGTCTTTGATGTGATGATACAAAAAAAAATTTTAAGGGGTTAAAAAGGGAGTCTCTGGGGAGGAGAGGAAAGGGGAGGAGGAAGGGGATGAATTATATCATATGAAGAGGTGAAAAAAAAACCTATTACAATAGAGGGAAAGAAAGGAGGGGTGAACATTGTTTCAACCCTATTCTCATTAGGTTTGATTCAAAGAGGGAATAACATATACGTTCATTGGGATAAAGAAACTTAACTCATTCTTTAGGGAAGCAAAAGGGGAAGGGAAAGGGGGGGACTGATAGAAGGGAGGACAAAAGCAAGGGAGAAAAGGGTAAAGAAAAGAGAGGGGGGTGATAAAAAGGGAGGGCAGATTGGGGGAGGCAGGGGTAAGAGGTAAAACGTCGGTGAGGAGGAATAGGGTGAAAGAAGGGGGGGAAAGTACAAAGGGGGTAAATAGAATGGAGGGGAATAGACAGTCAGTAATAATAACTGAATGTGAATGGGATGAACTCTGCTATAAAACGGAAGTGAATTGCAGAGTGGATTAAAAACCAGAATCCTACAATATGCTGTTTACAAGAAACACATTTGAAGCAGAGAGATACACACAGAGTAAAGGTAAAAGGCTGGAGTAGAATATATTTTGCTTCAGCTAAAGTAAAAAAAGCAGTAGTAGCAATCCTTATCTCAGACAAAGTGCAGGCAAAAATAGATCTCATTAAAAAAGATAAGGAAGGAAATTACATCTTGCTTAAAGGTACTATAGATAATGAAGTAATATCAATATTGAATATGTATGCACCAAGTGGTATAGCATCCAAGTTCTTAAAGGAGAAGTTAAATGAGTTACAAGAGGAATTAGACAGTAATACTATACTAGTAGGGGATCTGAATCTCCCCCTCTCAGAATTAGATAAATCTAGCCAAAAAATAAATAAGAAAGAAGTGAAAGAGGTGAATAGGTTACTAGAAAAGTTAGACATGATAGATGTCTGAAGAAAATTGAATGGGGATAGAAAGGAATATACCTTTTTCTCAGTAGTACATGGCACATTTTCAAAAATTGACCATGTATTAGGGCACGAAAACATCATAGTTAAATGTAGAAAGGCAGAAATAGTAAACACATCCTTCTCAGATCATGATGCAATAAAAATTACATGTAAGAAAGAGCCAGGGAAAAGTAGAATGAAAATCAATTGGAAACTAAATAATTTCATTCTAAAGAATGAATGGGCCAAACAAGAAATCATAGAAACAATCAATAACTATTTCCAAGAAAATGACAATAATGAGACAACATACCAAAATCTATGGGATGCAGCCAAAGCAGTGCTTAGGGGAAAATTTATAGCTCTAAATGCTTACATGAATAAAAAAGAGAAAGAAGAGATTAATGAATTGGGCATGCAACTTAAAAAGCTAGAAAAAGAACAAATTAGAAATCCCCAATTAGATACTAAATTAGAGATCCTGAAAATCAAAAGAGAAATTAATAAGATTGAAAGCAAAAAAAAAACTATAGAATTAATCAATAAAACTAAGAGCTGGTTTTATGAAAAAACCAATAAAATAGATAAAATTTTGGTTAATTTGATTAAAAAAAAGAAAGAAGAAAACCAAATAACCAGTATCAAAAACGAAAAAGGGGATGTTACCACCAATGAAGTGGAAATTAAATCAATAATTAGGAATTATTTTGCCCAACTGTATGCCAATAAATTTGGCAATCTAAATGAAATGGATGAATATTTACAAAAATACAAACTGCCCAGGTTAACTGAAGAGGAAATAAAATCCTTAAATAAACCCATATTAGAGAAAGAAATTGAACAAGCCATTAATGAACTCCCTAAGAAAAAATGCCCAGGGCCAGATGGGTTTACGGGTGAATTTTACCAAACATTTAAAGAACAATTAATTCCAATATTATACAAATTATATGGAAAAATAGGTGAAGAAAGAGTTCTACCAAATTCATTTTATGACACAAATATGGTGGTGATACCAAAACCAGGCAAAGCAAAAACAGAGAAAGAAAATTATAGACCAATTTCCCTAATGAATATTGATGCTAAAATCTTAAATAAGATATTAGCAAGGAGATTACTGCAAGTGATCACCAGGATAATACACTATGACCAGGTGGGATTTATACCATGAATGCAGGGCTGGTTCAACATTAGGAAAACTATTAACATAATCAACCACATCAATAAGAAAACCAACCAAAATCATATGATTATCTCAATAGATGCAGAGAAAGCTTTTGACAAAATACAACACCCATTCCTAATAAAAACACTGGAGAGTTTAGGAATAGGGGGAGGTTTCCTTAAAATAATAAACAGTATCTACCTAAAGCCATCAGCAAGTATTATATGCAATGGAGATAAATTAGAGGCCTTCCTAATAAGATCAGGGGTGAAACAGGGATGTCCATTATCACCCCTATTATTTAATATTGTACTAGAAATGTTAGCTTTAGCAATCAGAGAAGAGAAAGGAATTAGAATAGGCAAGGAGGAAACAAAACTATCACTCTTTGCAGATGATATGATGGTATACTTAAGGAATCCTAGAGAATCAACTGAAAAATTACTTGAAACAATTAACAACTTTAGCAAAGTAGCAGGATATAAAATAAATCCACATAAATCATCAGCATTTCTATACATGACCAACAAAGTCCAGCAGCAAGAGATAGAAAGAGAAATTCCATTTAAAGTAACAGTAGATAATATAAAATACTTGGGAGTCTACTTGCCAAGAGAAACCCAGGGACTCTATGAACACAACTACCAAACACTCTTCACACAAATCAAATCAGATCTAAATAATTGGAAAGATATCAATTGCTCATGGATAGGCAGAGCTAATATAGTAAAAATGACAATACTGCCTAAATTAATTTACTTATTCAGTGCAATACCAATCAGACTACCTAAAAATTATTTTATAGAGCTAGAAAGAATAATAACGAAATTCATCTGGAAAAACAAAAAATCAAGAATATCCAGGGAAATAATGAAAAAAAATTCACAGGAAGGTGGGTTAGTGGTACCAAACCTGGAGCTCTACTATAAATTGGCAGTCATCAAAACTATCTGGTACTGGCTAAAAAATAGAGTGGTAGATCAATGGAATAGACTAGGCTCAGGAAATGCAGTAGTAAATGACACTAGTAATATAGTGTTTGATAAACCCAAAGACTCCAGCTTCTAGGATAGGAACTCAGTATTTGACAAAAACTGTTGGGAAAACTGGAAGATAGTATGGCAGAAATTAGGCATAGACCAACATCTTACACCTTATACTAAAATAAGGTCAAAATGGATACATGATTTAGACATAAGAGATGATACTATAGGTAAATTAAGAGAGAAAGGAATAGTCTACCTATCAGATCTTTGGAAAGGAAAACAGTTTTTGACCAAAGAAGAGATAGAGTATATTATAAAATGCAAAGTGGATGATTTTGATTACATTAAATTAAAAAAAAATTTGTACAAACAGAAGCAATGCATCCAAAATTAGAAGGGAGACAAAAAGCTGGGAAACAATTTTTGAGGAACTAAATCAAATTTATAAGAACCCAAGTCATTCCCCAATTGAGAAATGGTCAAAGGATATGAACAGGCAGTTTTCTGATGAAGAAACCAAAGATATCTATTCCCATATGAAAAAATGCTCTAAATCTCTAATGATTAAAGAGACGCAAATTAAAACAACTCTGAGGTACCACCTGACACCTATCAGATTGGCTAAAATGGCAAAAAAGGAAAATAATAAATGTTGGAGAAGCTGTGGAAATATTGGAACACTAATGCATCGTTGGTGGAGCTGTGAACTGATCCAACCATTCTGGAGAGCAATTTGGAATTACGCCCAAAGGGCTATAAAGCTGTGCATACCCTTTGACCCAGCAATACCATTTTTGGGTCTTTTTCCCAAAGAGATCATGGAAGGGGGAAAGGGACCCACATGTACAAAAATATTTATAGCTGCTCTTTACGTGGTGGCAAAGAATTGGAAGTTGAGGGGGTGCCCACCAATTGGGGAATGGCTGGACAAGTTGTGGTATATGAATACAATGGAATACTATTGTGCTATAAGAAACGATGAGCAGGAGGAGTTCAGAGAAACCTGGAGGGTCTTGCGTGGGCTGATGATGAATGAGATGAGCAGAACTAGAAGAACATTGTACACAGTAACATCAACATTGAGTGTTGATCTACTGTGATGGACTATATTCTTCTCACCAATGCAATGGCACAGAAGAGTTCCAGGGAACTCGTGATGGAAGAGGATCTCCAAATCCAGGGAAAAAAAAAAAAAAGAACTGCGGAGTATGGATGCTGAATGAACCATACTATTTCTTTTGTCTTCGAGGCTGTTGTTTTTTTCTATTTTGAGGTTTTCCATCATTGCTCTGGTTTTTTTTTCTCTTATAACATGACTAATGCAGAAATAGGATTAATGTTATTATATGTGTGTGTGTGTATATATATATATATATATATATATATAAAACCTATATCAGATTACCTGCTGTCTAGGGGTAGGGGAGGGGGGAGGGAGGGGAGGGAGGGAGAAAAATCTGAAATTGTAAAGCTTGTATAAACAAAGGTTGAGAACTATCCTTACATGTAACAGAAAAAAAATAAAATACTTTATTAATTAAAAAATAAATAAAAAAAAAAACTAATAGGGGCAGCTAGGTGGTACAGTAGATAGAGCACCGGCCCTGGAGTCAGGAGTACTTGAGTTCAAATCCGACCTCAGACACTTAACACTTACCAGCTGTGTGACCCTGGGCAAGTCACTTAACCCCAATTGCCTCACTTAAAAAAAAAAACAACGTAATAGTAAGGGGCAGCTAGGTGGCACAGTGGATAGAGCACCAACCCTGTATTCAGGAGGACCTGAGTTCTAATCTGGCCTCAGACACTTGATACTTACTAGCTGTGTGACCCTGGGCAAGTCACTTAACCCCAATTGCCTCGCAAAAAAAAAAAAAAAAAAAAAGATGATCTGGCTTAGTATGTCTCTCACCAAACTTTCTATAATTTTTTAGCCACTTTTGCTCTTTTATAAGATGATACTCTCATAATCCCACCCCATGCTCCTATACTTTTACAAACAACTTTATATTCAAGATTGATGTTGTCCCTGGCAGTCATTTATTGTGTTTTTCTCAATCCTCATTCTCCTTGATCACTCTGCAGTCTTTGACACTTTGGATCACTCTCTCCTAAGTGATACTCTCTTCTTTCTAGGTTTCCAAGACACCTCTGGTTCTCCTTTTTCCTATCCGACTACTCCTTCTCTATCTCCTCTGTTGGACGTTTATCCAGGTCATGCCAACTAATTCTGGATGTTCCCAGAGATCAGCTCTGACACCCCTTCTCTTCTTCCTCTATTCTTTTCACTTGGTGATTTCATCAGTTCCCACAGATTCAATTGTTATCTCTATGTTGATGCATCTCGGATCTATTTATCCAGCCCTAACCTCTGCTGACCTCCAGTCTTTCATCTCTAAATACTTATTAGACATTTAAACTTGCTGTCCCATAGACATTTTATACTCAACTTGTCCAAACTCAAGTCATTCCCTTTTCCCCAAAATTCTCTCTTCTTTCCAATTTCCCTGTTACTATCAAGGGCATCATCATTCTTCAACCTCCCAAGCTCACAATCTAAATGTCATACTTGATTCTTTACTCTTGTTACCTATATGCAATCTGTTGACAAGGCCCATCAATTTCACCTTTGTAATTAATATCTCTCAAATATGCCCTCTTCACTCTCCCAATATCACCACCACCCTGGTCCTCATCTCACACCTGAACCACTATAATAGCCTACTGACTGATGAATCTGTGTACTATAAATCTGTCCTCATTTCAGTCCATCTAAAGTACAGGTCCAATTATGTCATTCCCCCACCTCAATAACCTCCAGTGACTCCTTTTTTTTTTTTTTTGGTGGGGCAATGAGGGTTAAGTGACTTGCCCAGGGTCACACAGCTAGTAAGAGTCAAGTGTCTGAAGCCGGATTTGAACTCAGGTCCTCCTGAATCCAGGGCCAATGCTTTATCCAGCTGCCCCACCTCCAGTGACTCCTAATAACCTTCAGGATCAAATTTGCAATCCTCTGTCATTCAAAGCCATTCATGACCTAACGCCTCCTTATTTCCCTAGTCTTCTTAGACCTTACACAAGTACTCTTTAATCCACTGACACTGTCCTCTGCTGTTCCTCAAACAAGACACTCAATCTCCTAAACCTACATTTTTACCAGCTGTCCCTTATGCCTGGAATATTCTTCCTCCTCATCTCCTAGATTTGCTAGCTTCCTTTAAGTCTCAGCTAGTCTCATCTATAGGGAGCCTTTCCCTTTTAATTCTAGTGCATTACTTCTGTTGATTATTACTTATATTTCCTGTATATAGCTTATTTGTACATAGTTGGTTTTTTTGTTTGTTTGTTTTTTAGTGAGGCAATTGGGGTTAAGTGACTTGCCCAGGGTCACACAGCTAGTAAGTGTTAAGTGTCTCAGGCCGGATTTGAACTCAGGTACTCCTGACTCCAGGGCTGGTGCTTTATCCACTGTGCCACCTAGCTGCCCCCATAGTTGTTAATATGCTGTCTCCTCCATCAACGGCAGGGATTGTCTTTTACTTTTCTTTCTATCCCTCTGCAACTAGATGGTACAGTGGGTAGAACATGGGGCCTGGAGTCAGGAAGACCTGAGTTCAAATTTGGCCTCAGAAACTTGCTAGTTGTGTGACCCTTGGCAAGTCACTTAAATGTGTTTGCCTCCATTTCCTCATCTGTAAAATGAGCTGGAGAAGAAATGGCAAACCACTCCACTGTCTTTGCCAAGAAAACCCCAAATGGGGTCATGGAAAGTCAAACATGACTAAAAAAATGACTGAACAACAACTTATATCCTTATTCCTTAGCATAGTGTCTGGCACATAATAGGTATTTACTAATGTTTATTGACTGACTGACTTAGATAGATCAAGTACTTTCTTGCTAAGGCAGGTTCTTGGCTCTCTTAGTCCCCTCTTTTCAATCATTGATTTAGTCACTTAGATTTCTATAGTAAATGGTAATTGACTGTGCTGGTGTCTGTTTATCCATTTCTTTTTTTTTTTTTTGCATGAATAGTTTATTTAAACATTTCAGTTTGGAGTTATTTTAATTGCACACTATATAATCCTATTTTTGTTCTCCTAATTTGGCGTTGATTTTGATCCTTATTCTAATAAGCCAATGATTCATAATAGCTCCCGCATTGGTAACCAGTTATTTCCTGTCTAAAATCATCGGCAATTTCATTTTTTGCGATGCTATTTAGTGCTTCCCATTTTCAATATCTCTCAGTTTTCCTCCTGAATAAAGGTGTCCCAAAAATCTATGGTTAAAAAAAAAAAAGAAACAAAAATCTATGGCTAAGACTCTGAAAATTCTGAGTGGTATATAAGGCTTTGGCCTCTTTTGTTCATGATTCCTGAGCATATTCTCCAACATACTTTGCAAAATCTTCCTCTTTGTCCATCTTTGCATTGAAGTTGCCCAATATTAAGGTTTGTGTTGATTTTGAAAGGTCTCATGCATTTCTTCATATAATTTCCCTTGCTCTTCATCCTCTGCAACAAATGCCACATAAGCTATAATTATGTTCACAGCAATCCTTTTATAAAAGCTCATCATAAGTAATACAATACAAAATGACAAAGCATCCCATGAAATGATATTTCATGTTGCATTTGGATGCACAATAAAAACCAATTCTGCCAACTCCTTTGTTTGTCTCTCCAAGGAGAAAGAACCCATGAGCCATCTTTCTATTTGGCCGTGACCTCCTTGGTCTTCTGGTTTCATTAACAGCAAAAATGCCTTTATTAAAATAATTCATTTTCTCCCTTCTTTGGTCACTGGGCAAAGGTGTCACATTTAGAGTATCCACAGATGAATCGATATTTATGTATAATTTAACAACAGTGTGATTCTTAGTACCTTCTCCCCCTTTCCCCCTGCCATTCACCCTTCTTCCACCATCACTACATAAGCAAAAAAAGGGACAGGATAGAACTAAAGCTCATTTGGTGTTTTTTTCTCTATTTTAAAGGTTGTCATGATCAAAAGATTCTTCTTTTTAAAAAAATAGATCAAAAGATTCTTGAACAAGTGACCAACCTACTGGGAAAGAAGCCCATAGCTGAAGCTTTTCCAACCTGGTAGAATTGGTAGCCTGTATTCTAATAGCATAGCCTTTGAAAACCTAAGGTCACCTACATGTCATGATTCAACAATAGAATAGTATTCTGTAGAGGATTACCACCATCATTGATTGAATGCCTACTATGTGCTAGGCATGGGAATTATAATGCATTAAAAAGGCATGGGCCTCTCTCACAATCCATACTTATTTCAGGACTCTCCCTTGCTCCTTTCATGGCAACCATACTTCTCTCCCCCGCATCCACCCCATCAAAAAGATGAGGTCTGTTCTTTCCCAGATATTTTGACAAAGGTACCTAAGACACCACTTGGTGCATAGACGGGGTGTTCACTGTTGCTGACAAAGCAAGTAATTTGTGACTTTCAATATATCTCATCAAATGTTTTTGTTTTGTTTTGTTTTGTTTTTCCCTTTCATTGCCCTTCCCATCATGAGCTTTCATATTCCAGTTCTGGGATAGTCTCTACCCTGTAGCATACACCCCTCCCCTCCTCCCCCCACCTCACACACACCTTGAAACCCTTATAAAGACTGGGAGTAATGGCCCAAAGTAAAATAAGTAACCTCTGAGCTCCTTCCTAGCCTTGAGATTCTACACTCTCCTTGTATTGGGAGCTCCCCAAGCTAATAAAGTCACAGGTCCCATCCCTCTCCCTTTCCAAAACACTTCCTGTTTCTGCGTTTATCTGACTCCAGCTGATTTGGTGCAACCACCCAAAAGCCTTAGTGCACTTTTAAGTTTTAAAAGTTTAAGACTGGAGGCAGCTAGGTGGTACAGTGGATAAAGCCGGCCCTGGATTCAGGAGGACCTGAGTTCAAATGTGACCTCAGACACTTGACACTTACTAGCTTCTGTGACCCTGGGCAAGTCACTTAACCCTCATTGCCCCGCAAAAAAAAAAAAAAAAAAGCTTAAGACTGAAACAAAGACTTCTGAACATTTTTCTGGGATTCTCCCTCTTCAGCCTCTCAATCCCCTCTTTAAACCAGGGTTGGCCTTCAGCTACTGGTAAATAGAATAATACTAGATCACCTTTATCTAATGCCTTAAGGGTTACAAAGCAGTTTCCTTAAACAATCCCATGAGGTATAAAGGAGAAGTATTATCTTCCCATTTTGTGGATGAGGAAAGTGGGGCTCATCAAAATAACTTTTCCCTGATCTCATACCTGAAAGGGAGATTTGTAACCGGGTCTTCTATATACATAGATCTCTTTGTATTATGCCACATTGATTTTCTTTTCTTTTCTTTTCTTTTCTTTTCTTTTCTTTTCTTTTCTTTTCTTTTCTTTTCTTTTCTTTTCTTTCTTCCTTTCTTCCTTCCTTCCTTTCTTTCTTTCTTTCTTTCTTTCTTTCTTTCTTTCTTTCTTTCTTTCTTTCTTTCTTTCTTTCTTTCTTTTTCGGGGCAATGAGGGTTAAGTGACTTGCCCAGGGTCACACAGCTAGTGTCAAGTGTCTGAGGCTGGATTTGAACTCAGGTCCTCCTGAATCCAAGACCAGTGCTTTATCCACTGTGCCACCTAGGTGCCCCCCACACATACACACACACACTGATTTTCTAAAATCTTTTTTTGTGCCCCTGGTGGTAGAAACAGTTATTTCTAGAGCCACCCCGCCCCACCCCCAGGCCAAGGCCACCTTCCTAGACTGTCTCCACCATTTCTCTGCAGGCTTTTGTGCTTGCAGTATCCCCCAGTCCAAGTCATGTTCCATACCCCTGCCTGAATTCTTTCCCTTATTCATGGATTTGGTCACACTGCTCTGTCTTCCACTTAAAGATCTTCAATGGGTTTTTGTTGCTTACAGAGCAAAAGTCAAATTTCTTTGTCTTAAACTCAAGGCCCTTCCCAATGTGACAGCACCTTTCTTCTCCTCCCATTTGTTACTACCTTTCCAACCATATTTTAAACTATTCTTTTCTATGCCCCCAGCCAAACTATAGTATATCTCTCTCTGCTCCCAAACACATCCTTTATACTCTCTCATCTCTGTGCCTTTGCTTACACTGTTCCCTATACCTTTTCAGTTGTGGAATTTTGGCCCATTCTTCAAAACCAAACTTAAAAGCCCCCTCCCCCAAGAATACATTGATTCCCCAGTCAGTAAAGACCTCTTCCCTTGGACTTCATATAGCATTCTACTTCACTTTTCTCTCATATATTAAAACTAATAAAAATAGCATTTATCCAACACTTTATAATTTGCAAATATTATCACATTTGATCCTCGCAACAATTCTGGGAAGTAGGTACCATTATTATCCTCATTTTACAGATGAGGAAACTGAGGCAGGGAGAGACTTGTCCAAGGTCACACAGCTAGTAAGTGTCAGAGGTCAGATTTGAACTCAAGTCTTCCTGACTCCAAGTCCAGGATGCTATTCACTGAACCACCTACCTAGCCGCACCACATACATATCAGGAATCAGAAGACCCAAGCTCCAATTCTAGTTTTGCTGTTTAATTTACTATGTAACCTTGAGGGAAACCATTCCTCTCTCTTAGAGCTGTTAAATGAAGAAACCATTAGAAGGTTTCAAAAGTCCTGTCTGATACCCTAAAATTTTATAATTCTAGGACTCCTGACATTCTAGAATTCTGTAATTCAACCTCTGCATAGGCCTGTTTGACATAACACTGACCCTGAGGAAACAGCCTTCGATTTCTTTAAATGTTTATTTTTTAGGGGGCAATGAGGGTTAAGTGACTTGCCCAGGGTCACACAGCTATTAAGTGTCAAGTGTGTGAGGTCAGATTTGAACTCAGGTCCTTCTGAATCCAGTTCTGGTGCTTTATCCACTGCACCACCTAGTTGCCCCCAGCCTTCAATTTCAAAGAGAGGGATTGTGTGACATCTAGGAAATTTGTAAACAATCGGGAAAACTCAAAAATGTCCATACCAGGCCAATTTGACCCAGAAGGGAAATAACTTAAAGACACAGCCAGATGGACTGAATCATTCAGTGTTTGAAGAGGTGGGCTTATTAAAACAGAGGATCTTAGAGCCCAGAAGGATAAAGAGACTCAGCCAGCCTCACAGGAATCAATGATGAAGCTAGCAATACAGGACTCCTGTGTCTCTTTGGATCTAGGTCTGTGATGCTATGATTCTCACTTCACTGTGTCCACTAACCCAAAGATTCTTAGCTCTTTTGTGGGTTGGGGTTTAAAGGAAGGAGAAGCCAAGTTCTGAGCCCCAGAATCCTCTGGAACTATGACCTGGCTCCCTGGGGGTGGAATTGCTAATCATGTTTGGGATTTTGAAAAACATTGACCCAACTTTACATTGAAAATGCTCTAATTTCTGGAAAATATACAAACCATGTGGACGGACTCATACAAGAAGGGTACAAGAATGCATGCATATATCCATGTGCTGGTCACTCTCTGAGTTCCCATCTTTGTTTGACACATGTAATTTCTCCTTAAAGGTCAGCTCTTTCCATAACAAATAACCCAATGCCCTGGTGACCCTCTGGTTTCAGAGGCTGTGCAGTTTTAAACTGCATGTGACAAGGATGAACAGGAATCCCTGATCTCTTGAACCTCCAATTAATTTGCAAACATGGCAAGGGAAATACCCAGTAAAATGGAGTGGGAAGGAGTTCCCTGTTCGTTCCTATTATATAAAGAAAGGGAAATGGAGTCTCTTATAAAGGCAGCAAACTTGAGTTGGTCAAGTATAGCAGAACACAGGGGTTGGTAGAATTCCTTTGGAGTTGGGGACTAGCCTCATGGATATTCATCAGTCACTCCAACCATCATCTGTGTGTGTGTGACTTCTCTACCATTAGGAAAGAGGCAGATCTAATCAGCCTGTATAATTTAAGGAGAGTATACTGCCTTTGAAATCATCTCACTCAGAGGCAGATGAGCTGACTACCAACTGAAGAATTCCCCAACTTGCTCCAATCCTGGAGTAATTGTTAGGCCTGTAAGGAGTTCTTTGAATCTCCTTACTCACATATGAGAGTCAAGGTCACTGGTATACTTAAGACCCTTAGACACAAGATTTGATTCACTACATTGAGTTTATTGGAGATACAGAATGAAACAAAGACAAACATACAAGAAATTGAATTATTGGCTTCCTGGGAACTTTTGGGTACGGACACGGAAAGGAAATTAGATGGGGTGTGGATACCATAGAGTCAACTGAAAACAAAAATACAGCAATGTTTCTCATCTTCCCATTCCAGAGGCAGCAGCCACAATGACAGCATAGACAGGGTGACTGTTGGCACAACCAAGAATTATCACCTAAAGTTACTGGGAAACCCCCTGCTCCCAGATGGGGTTTCTCCTCCACCCTCCATAGTGTGTTTCTATAGTAATAAACCCGCCAGAGCCAAATAATCCAGCAGAAGACAGATGGACAGTTGGAGAAGAAGAATGTGAACCCATAGTATAGTGAGATAACTACTAAGAAATAACTGCCTGGGAAAAGCAACAGATTCAGAAGAGGGAGCCATCCACCCATCAGAGAAATTGATCTGATTAGGTATTATGATCAGGCCATCCAACAGCTACTGAGGTCTGGGTTAAACAAGGACATCAGGCAGTAGAAGAAGATGGAAAACCCTGGGAAAGTTCATTTGGAGGCATAAAATGTGCAAGTTCTCCTCCTCTGTGGTTGGAACTGTGGCTGGGCCCATGGAGAAGGGATGGGGCTGAGGAATGCATTGCTGTCCAAGAGCAGTAAGGGATGTGACCAGATTCCAGTGACATTTCTGGGGTGAAGTTCAGTTTCTGTTTTCTCCTGACTTCCTAACATCTCTTGACTCCACAACAGCTGGTGCCACAAGAGCGGATGCTACTGCCAGTGCCGACCCCACAGGGGGCACAGGCATTAGGTGCACTGACCACCACGCTGCCTCCGGAGGGGCCGCTGCTGCCGGTGTTGACAACACGGGCACCGGAGGTGCTGGTGCAGAGATCGCCACAGACGACGCCACCTCGGGAGCTGCTGACACCTAGGAAGAAGATAGGCAGGAGAAAGACAGGGTCAAACCTGGGCTATGACATGGTCTGCTTCATAGCATCCAGAAAGCAACAACCAGCCCAAGAGACGCTCCAGCAACCCCAATATGAGCAAAGGGGGAAAGCTGAAATTACTTACAGACATTCACAGCACCAACGCCTTCACACAACCTGTGTGGGAGAAGAAAAGGAAGAGAGGTCAGTCTAATACCAACAGAGTCCCTCAGTCCTCTCAATTAAGATGAAATAAAACTCAGTCATTCGGTATGTACTGAATCTTGAATCAGAAGACCTGTGTGTTAAATTCCAGAACTGCTACTTATAAATATTGGGATCCTAACTTCCACATTAGACTGGGAACTGGCTGAAGCAGGAACCAATACCTTCCTTCCTAATGCTCACAGAAAAGAGATGCCCAATATGGAGAGTTATACTACTGACTGACTTAAGTGGCTGCCTGGAGGACCCAAGAGGCACAGACTGTACTTGGTTTAAATTTTTCTGTCCCATCTCCTAGTTTGACCCAGCTAGAGGCACCAGAATCATCTAGTCTATTCCCCTGCCTGCCATGAGACTGCATTTCAACATCACTAAGAGAGTTATCATTTCCTTTTGTAAAGATCTATCTAGAAGGAGACACAACCTTTGAGAATCTCAACAGAAAGCTCTTCTTGGTGTCTAGCTGCATCCTTTGCTTCCATAATTGATACCAATTTTGGGAACTCCACAAGTCAAAGTGCATGTGGACAAGCCAATGAAAGCTAACCTTCAAAACCCTCAAGTATAAAAAGACAATTAAATTGATAAAAAGCTGGAGCTGGATTGCCCAGGAAAGTTGGGGTGATGGCAATGTGATTAAAGCCTTGGAGCACCTATAGGGACCAGGAGAATCAGGGATAAAAGGTAAAGTGCCTGGGGAGGAGGTCTAGGGAGGAATTGCAGGTTATTGGTACTGGGTGCAAAGGGTCAGGGTTCAAGAACTTGACTCTGCTACTGTGTTCAGGAAGCTATAGGCAAAGCCTTGAGCTGAGGACCCACACCCACAGCCAGTGAGTCCAATTGAGGACCCCCACTCAAATGCTTCTAAGGGGTGGGAAGAGTACTCATAGGACTAAGTTTAAATTACCTGTCCAGTGCAGGATGGGGGGGAAGTTTGTAAAGGAGAGTCGAGTGATTGTTTCCTCTGCCCTAGTTCGGGATGGGTAGGGACAGAGCAACCTGGGAGACTTGGCTGGATTAGGAAGAAGGAAGGACTCTCTCAGGCACCCACCTTTGCTCCTCGCCTTCCAACAGCCTCTTGTAGGTAGCAATCTCAATGTCCAGGCCCAGCTTGGAGTTCATGACCTCCTGGTATTCCTTCAGCAGACAAGCCATGTCCTGCTTGGCCTTCTGCAGAGCCTCCTCCAGCCCTGCCAGCTTGCAGCGGGCATCATTGAGGGCAGCCTCACCCTGCTGTTCAGACTGAGTCACAGCAGCCTCCAGCTTGGAATTCTGGGAGGGGGGAGAGGAGCCAAGAAGGAGAAGGTAAGTTAGCAAAGTATTCCGGACTGATGTTTCCCAAATGAGACCAGGCCAACCCTTTCCCTGCCTTTGTACATGATTCTTCCTTTACCCACATCACACACACATATACACACATGTGCCATGTAGACCACCTAGAAGGGGGCTTCTCTAAGGGTAAAGGTTCTATAGCACCCCCTCTACCTTCTATCCTTTCTGGTTCATTGGGAGTTCCCCCTGATATAGATACGGAATCCTTCCTGCTATGGTCTAACCCAGTTCTTTCCTATTCAAATGTGATCTGTGTCCATACCTGGCACTTGGCATTCTCCACCTCGGCGGTCAGCCTCTGGATCATGCGGTTCAGCTCATTGATCTCCTCCTTGGTCCTGCGCAGGCTTTCTCCATGGCGGATCACTGTGGCCTTCATCTCCTCACACTGTAAGGGGAAGAAGAGGAAGACAGGAAGCATGGATGAGAAAAAGGCAAGAATCATCAACATCTCTTCCATCCCCTTGCCTCAGTCATCTTTTCCTCCTTTTAACCTCACTGGGAAAGGAGCCCCCATAACTGCCCTGAAAATGAACATGCCCAGATAACAGACAAGTCCTTCCCAAAGCCTACCCATCAATCTTCCCACTGCACTTGTGTAGGGAGAAGAGGGAAAGAATTTCATGCCTGCTCACCTTGCTGCGGTACCAGGACTCAGCCTCGGCCCGGCTGCGGCTGGCGATGTCGTCGTACTGAGACTTGATCTCGGCAATGACGCAGTCCATGTTGAGGTCTCTGCTGTTGTCCATCTTCACCACAACTGAGGTGTCGGAGATGTGGGATTGCAGAACTCGGATCTCCTACACAGTCAGGGGAAGGGGGAAAGAAAGAGATTGTCAAAAGTTTGTTGAGAATGGGATTCTACCCCTGTATGGCCCCCTACTCTCAGAGCCCCCTCTTCAGACACACGGTCCCAGGAGAGCCAGGGAGTTTCCATTTCCACTTAGTCCTGTGAGCACTTTCTCAGACACTTCTGAGCAATTCCCATAGAGGATCTGGAGTCTTTAGCTAAGGGTTTTGCCTCTAGACTCCTGAGGCGGGAATGGGGCTGAATTCGTGAGTAAACTGAGTAGCCTCAGCCCTTTGCTCCCCACTCCAATGCCTACTGTCCTGGGGAAACTTTGCTTCATGGTTCAGAAGAGACTAAGTCAGGAGACCAGCTCCTGGCCCACCACAAATGGGCCATTCTCCATAGACCCCACAGTCCCTGGTAGCTTTCCCCTGCCCCTGGCCTTTCCTCTCCTCCACGAGTCCCCACTCAGGTTCTCACCTCCTCGTACAAGGCCCTCAGGAAGTTGATCTCCTCAACCAGAGCCTCAGCATTGGCCTCCAGGTCAGATTTGCGGAGGTAAGCCTGGTCAACATCCTAATGGGAAATGGAGAAGGAAGACATGAAAGCTTAGAGGTTATTGAATCCTTATTTTAAAGTGGAGGAAATGGAGGCTCAAAGAGATAGCGAGATGCAAAGGTAGGACATCAAACCAGGTCTCCTTGGCACATGTATTCCATTTCCAGTTTCAAATATGTGCTCCTCCCTACCCCTAAGATTTCCCATGGGCTATCTCCTAAGCTTGGGCAATATCCACAGATCTACTCCTCCTTTTCTTTCCAACCAAGCATTCACCTACTCCTTAACTCCCTTCCCAACTCCTAAGTCCTGATGTATATAAATTATGTCCTACTACTCCTACTCATATCCTTGCCTATGGATCTGATTGGGCAGAACCTTTTAGGTTCCACCTCCAAGGAACAAAGAAGAAACTCTTGGGACAGGAGGAGACACAAATGTATAGATGCTTCCTTCTCTCCGTGGCCTGGCAGAACCTCCTCCTCTTTCCAGCTGGTAGGTCCCCAAATGTGAAGCTAGAAGACTCCCACAGAGGTCAATTTGTACCTGTCCCTTCCTTGGAGTTGGATATCACTCCCTGATCACACATTACCTCCCAGCCTCTAATTGTGTTGCTCAGTAGCCTGGCTTCTTAAAAAAATGTATCAGACCCTCTTTGGAAATATCATCTTGCCCTCTTCTGAGGATAACAAGTATCGATACCTTGAAGAAAGCTTTGTGGGTATACATTTCAGGGAAGTCCCCCTTCTCTCTCTTTAGAGTCAAGCCCCATGCCCAATGTCACTCACCTTCTTCAAAGCAACAAATTCATTCTCAGCTGTGGCTCTCAGGGAGACCTCTTCTTCATACCTGAAATGCAATGAAGGAGAGGGTACCCAGATTAGTGGGAAGCAGATTGCAGTCTCTTGGCGAGGCATATAAACTGGGAGAAATCCCATGGATTAGGCCAGTATCCAAAAATGGAGATCTAATTCTTGGCTCTTCATACCAATGAAGGGGTCACTAGCAATGCAGAATTTCAACTAACTGACCATTTAAAAGCCATCCTCTGTTTGAACCCGGGACATGCTTTTGTCTCTCTGTGTGAACATTGGCCATAATCTAGAAATCCATAACACTTCAGAAAGGAGGAGCTAAAATGTTGTCCATCTTCCTCAGTTTATCCATGGCTTCATTTCTCTCTGTCTCCACTGTCATATTGGGGGAGGAACAGCATCAAATCATCAGCCTGTGTTGAGCTGCCTTCTCCCTCTGAGCTGGCTAAGCTGATTCATGCCCTTCCTGGAATACGGGTGTAGGTAATAAAGCAGTAACAGAAGACCTTTCTTTCTAGTGGCCAATTAATCTATAAGATTTTGGGGGGAGTGAGGATGTGCAGGAGATTGGGAACTGACTTGAGAAGTGATGTCAAGAGAGGAATTGAAAGCTTCAATAGGAATTTGAAAGCAAATCTAAGATGGAGGAACAATAAATACCCAGAGGGCTCTTCTTTCTTCCCTTCCTAACACCAAAATGGAGGGGTTTCTAACACCCTTCCTTCCCTCCTTACCTGGTGCATTCATATCCCATGCACCTGAATCTCCCATCTATTGAAAGTCTTTTGGTCCCTAATCTAGTTTCTACAACTTTTACTATTAGGAGACTCTTTAATGGATGCCTGTTTCCTTTCTTTTGCCAAACACTCACTTCTTCTTGTAGCCCTCTAGCACCTCCTGCACGTGATTGAGCTCAGAGGACAGACGGCCGCTGTCAGCCTCCACGCACTCCAGCTCCCGCTTCAGGGTCTCGATGTAGCCACTGAACAGGGGCTCCAGGTTGCTCTCGCAGCATTTCCGGTTCTGGTAGAATTGCCACTTGGTCTCCAGGAGCTTGTTCTGCTGCTCCAGGAATCGGACCTGCAGCCCAGGGAGGGAGGTGAATGGTCAGGGTAGTTCCTGCTTATCCCCATATCCCATGGAGAGTGCTTCAGAGGGAGCAATCCAGCCAGGAGCTCAATAGGGGGAAATGAGGAAATGTCTTCAGGGGGAAGGGGGAAGAAATGGAGGAAAGGGGAAAGAAGACAAGAGAAGGAAGAAGGCAACCAGAAACCAACAGTAAACTGGTCCTATAAATGTGTGTCAGGTCAACTGGTCCTATGTCCAGTTCAGAGGAAAACTACTAGAAAACCAAATCCCCAAATGTTTTCACCCAAAATGAAAGTCAAAGCTTTGGATTTTGTCATTCCAAGGAGAGCTGGTGGGAGTCATCATGCTTTTCTTTTTTTTTTTTTTTTTTTTTGGCAGGGCAATCAGGGTTAAGTGACTTGCCCAGGGTCACACAGCTAGTAAGTATCAAGTGTCTGAGGTCAGATTTGAATTCAGGTTTTCCTGAATCCAAGGCTGTTGCTTTATCCACTGCACCACCTAGCTACCCCTGACATCATGCTTTTCTAATGCAGAAAGCATGCAATGAGTTATTCAACATCTGGACTATCCACTGGAGGGAAGACTCAAGAACAGAAGGGGAGAATATAAAATCCAGAGCCAGAAGATTCCCTTGGGATCACCTAGTCCAACCTTCGCATTTTGTGGATGAGAACTATCTGGTTCCCTGAGTCCTAATGAGAAAACTGCTCGAGTCCAAGGCCCAGCTCTCTCATTCCAAAGGAAGAAGTCTCAGATGGGAGTCTCCAGTTCCCTTGTACTCATCCCACAAAGGACAGACTATAGACCACTGGGAGAAGCTTTGAGGAAGATGGGATTTCTAGGGATACCTGTGCTGATTGGGGTATCATGGAGCAATACAGAAGGGGAAGATAGCTATCAGTCCTTGTTCCCCTTTCGTCATGGCTCAGAAAGAGCCCCATCCTATACTAGACTCATCCCTCTGGTTGTCTGTGTTCTTCTCCCTTCCTGGACTGGGCATCTCATAGAATATAGAACACTGACCTTGTCGATGAAGGCGGCGAACTTGCTGTTGAGACACTTAATCTGCTCCTTCTCCTCATGCTTCACACACTGGGCGTTGGGGTCAATCTCCAAGTTGAGGGGGGTCAGGAGGCTCTCATTGACAGACACAGTGGTGATGCAGGGGGGGCTGGGCCCACACACTCCCCCAGAGCGGTAGCCAAAGCTCCGGCCGCAGGAGCCGGCCCGGTAGCCTCCGCAGTAGCTGCGGCTGCCAAAGCCAGTCAGTCCCCTGTAGCAGGACACTCCTCTGTAGGGAGCAGCGGTGACACAGCAGCGGCCAGGCCGGGGCCCACAGGCTGAGGCACAGCTGAAAGCCCTCACAGAACCTCCACAATAAGATCCACAAGTCATGTTGCTGCTTCTGGGCACGGTTGTCTAGTGAGAAGGAGAGGAATTGTCAACAAGATGTCAGGTCTGTGGTCCCGTGGTCCTTTTATACCTGTGAGAGCCAGGCTTGGCCCCCACCACTGGGTCAAGAGCAATTAACAGCCTTTATGGGCTTGGGACATTTTGCTGCTTCAGCTCCTCCCTTAATTTGCTTAATTGGGGGCCAGATGCAGCACAGATGTTTATGAACCTTCACCCCAAAATGCCCGCTTTTCATCTTCAAAGGCCCAACTCGCACCACCCCTCCCATTATGCAGGTGTGGAAACTGAGATTGGAGTGACTCAGGCCAGGGGACTGAGGCAGGGCCAGTAAGTGTGACTGAGGTTTTATCTTCCCTCCCTGCCTTCTCCTCCCTCCCTGGATCTAGATCTCCAAGCTCTGGACAGGGGTCCTCTTTCCTAGAAATGTTTTCTGTCCTAAGTTGGGGTGTGGAGGGGGGGAGAATCCCGAACCAGGCATTATTTGGGGGAACAGGAAAGGACATTGGACCTTTTTTCATGATTCTCTGAGACTGCTTCTTTAGCAACATATAGGGGTAGCATATATACAAATGCATGTGCACACTTCTTCCATGCCTATTCCCACATAAGATCACATACAACAATCACACAAAGTAGATTCATAAATTGCCTACATACACCTATGATTGTACTCATGCCCACACATATGCACAGGCACAATCATGGGATTTAAAACTGGCAGGGACCCTAGAAATCCTCCAAGCCCCTCATTTTAAAAAATTAACATTTTTATTTAAAGTTTTAACTTCCAAATTCTATTCCTCCCTGAGGCAGTAAGCAGTCAGATATAGGTGATACATATGCAATTATGTAAGACATTTCCATATTAGTCATTTTGTATAAGAAGACTTGAATAAAAGAAAAAAAATGAAAGAAAGAAAGTGAGAAATAGCATGCTTCAGTCTGTAGGTAAACAATATCAGTTCTTTCTTTGGAGGTAGATAGTATGCTTCATCATTAGTTCTTTGGGATTGTCTTAGATTGTATTGCTGAAAACAGCTAAGTTATTCACAGTCCTTCATCGAACAATATTGCTGTTAGTGTATACAACTTTCTCCTGGTTCTGCTCACTTCACTATATATCAGCTCATGTAAGTCTTTCCAGATTTTTCTGAGAGCACCCTGCTCCATCATTATAGCACTATTCCATTACAACCACAAAACGTAGCTTGTTTAGCCATTCCCCAATTGGTGGCAGGCCCCTCATTTTTTCAGATAAGGAAACTAAAGTCCAAAGAAGTAAGCTGACCTGCCCAAGGTCACTCAGATACTAAAACACAGAAATAGTGACTGAACCAAGGTCTTCTGGTGTCAAGTTCAGTGTTTTATCTATTCCACAAATGCTTCCTGCTCCCCAAGTTTTCTGATAAGGCTCCACACACACACACACAAATGTAAAATTAGACTCTGTTCAAGAGTCCTAGCAGTGGAGATTTCTCTACAGACTGGATGGAGAGTTCTGTCCTAGCCATCAACTTTTCAGCACCTTCTGATACCCTAGAGACCCATAGCTTCCTTCTCCTCCAAGAGTCAATGACCCCTCCAAACCACCTCACAGCTCTAACTGCACTGTCCTACAGTGGGGGGGCGGGTGGAGAGAAGGGGAATGAAGTGCCCCAGCTGGAAGACAACCAAACAAAAGAACCACATTCTTTAATCTGATCCTTCCCCATCCCCAACCTGCCCCCTTTCAGCGATGAGGCTGCAAAGCTGCCCTTTGTTATTTCAAAGCCCTACAAAGAATTGAAGTGGTGTGGATTCTAGGATCACAGATTTAGGGCCTGAAGCTATCAGATTCTCTGTCCCGTGCCTAACAGTATAGTGGAAAGAGCATCAGGACTCTTCTGAGCCTCAGTTTCCTTATCTGTAAAATGAAGAGGTTGAATTAGATGAAGGAAGTACAGAAGTCAGTCAACTGGAAATGGTTCTTGACAGCTGATTGTTAAATTTTCATTGTGAGCATTTACACCTCAGAAATTAACAAAGGTTTTAAATGAGTGATTTATGGTTTTGTTGATTATCCAGCCTTTAAAAAGTGATGGAGAAAATGTTAATAATGCTGATTTAAGCTTTTGGAGAGTTGGCTATTAAGTATTTTACTAGCACCCCCTGGATTAGATGATCTTTAAATTTCTCTCTAACGCAAAATCCTATAATCTATGAACTAGCCTCTCTGCTTCTTCTTTGAACTCTCTTACTACCCTTTGTTTTCCATAAGTAACTAAAATGGCTGTTATTCCTAGATATAAAATGTTCCCAAACACCCTGCATTTCTAAATCCTCCTCTAGACACTCTAACCCCTTCTGCAGAAAGCCTTCCCTAGAGATATTTATTCCTAACGATAATCAACCCATCAACAAGCATTTGCTAAACTGCCAGGAACTCTGGGGTTACATATACAACAGCAAGATAGTACCTGCCTTCAAGAAGTTTAAATTCTACTGGGAAGATACAGGGCAGGGAGAGAGGGAGAGAGGGAAAGAGATGGGGAGAGAGATGGAGCAAAAGAGAGAGAATAAACATAAAGTGATGGGAGGGACAGCAGTGACCAACTGGGGGAACCAAGGAAAAGGCTCTTGAAAAAGCTAACACTTGAGCTGAAGCTCAAATGGAAGTAGAGATTCCAACAGGGAAATCATTTCAAGTATGAGAACAGCCTAGTCACAGATGTGGGAGATGGGATGTCATTCATGGGAAATAGCCAAGAGACAATTTTGGCTTGATTGTAAGGTATGATATGTAATATCATAATATGATATTATATATATATATATATAATATGATAAGGTATTGATATGTAAGCATCCTGGAAAATAGACCAGAGCTAGACTGTGAAAAACCTTAAATGACAAAATATTTTATATTTTATCCTAATGGCATTAGGGAGTCACTGAAGCTTCTTGAGCAGGAAAGTTATGTCACACCTATGCTATAGGAAAATTCACTTTGCTATTTGTATGGAGGATAGATGATAGAGAACAGAGACTGGACGTGGGGAAACCAATTAGGAGGTCATTGTAATAATTTAGTCTAGAGATGTTGAGAGACTTAACTAAAGTGGTTATAGTGTGAGTGGAAAGAAGAGGAAGGAATTAAGAGACATTGTGTAAGAAGGATTGACAAGACTTGGCAACTGATTAGATATGGAAGCTGGGAGAAATTGGAGAGTTGAGATAGCTAATGGCTTGTAAGTCTAGGGGGCTTGAAGAATGGTGGACCTTCAAAAGAAATAGGGTGGGTTTAGGAGGAAATTAAGTTCTTTTTTATACATGTTGGGTTTAAGATTCTGACGGGATATCCAATAAAGAAGTCCAGCAGGGAATTGGAAAAACAAGACTAGAGTTCAGGAGAGAGATAAGTACATTTGGAGGTTATCTGCATAAAGGTGATCATTAAATCCTGGATAGTTAATGAGACCACCAAGAGAGAGAAAAGAGGAGAGGGTCCAAGAGAGAGCCCTGTGCTATATGGTGGAACATTGATAATAATCTTGTAAAGGAGACAGAAAAGGACTGTCCAGAAAGCAAGAGAACCGTGACAATGCGGTATCATGAAAACCCAAACATATCAAGAAGGATTGGGTGGTTGATAGTGACACTCTGGAGAAATGTCCAAAAAGAATAAGAAGTGGAAAAAGGCCATTAGGTTTAACAATAAAGAGATAATCAATGGCATTGGAGAAAGCGATTTTAGTTGGATGGTGGTAACAGAAATTGTATTAAGGGCTTAAGAAGCAAGTGTGAGGTGAGAAAGAGAGGACATCAAATCTAGACCCCTTTTCATAATTAGCTATGAAAGGAAGGATGGGGGAGAGTCAGTTAACACACTGAATAATGGTCAGGATCCAGAAAAATCTTGACAGGCAAGAGTATTGAGCTCAATCCAATAAGATGAAATACAATAGGGATAAATGTAAAATCTTACACTTGGGTTCAGAAAATCAACTTCACAAACACCAAATGAGAAAGATGTAGTTGGACAACAATTTGTCTGAAAAAGATACAAAGGTTTTAGTGGACTGGAAGCTTGGCATGAATTAACAGTGGGTTGTGGCAGCTGAAAAAGTTAATATGATCTTGTGACACATTGAGAGGCATGGCTCCCAGGAATAAGGAGGTAGTAGCTCTTCTAGGGGGGAAAAACAAGATCAACTGGCTTTCTTGATGTTCCTCACATGGGACATGCCATCACTGGATGTGCAATCCCTCCTCCAACTTAGAATGCCCTGTTTCCTTCAACACTCAGCTCACTCTCCACCTTCTACCCTAGCTCCCAGAGCTCTCCCTCTCAACCTTGTAATTACTTTGTATACTTTCTGTATACATTTATTTCTGTATGTGCTGTCTCTCCTGTTAGAATCTAAGTTGCTTCTGAAGTCACCGTTTCATTTTTGTCTCTGTACCTCCAGCAACTAGAACAATGCCCAGAACATAGTAGGTCCTTAATATATGCTTATTGATTTATTAATCAATAGCTTGATTAGATAGCAAGCCCAAGGAAAGGTTATTTTAAGGATCAGGGAGATCTGAACATGTTTATAGGCAGCAGGGAAGGTGCCAATTGATAACAGTCCACAGTTTGGAAGCAGAGAGGCTGCCACCAACCTCTGGAACATAGTACCCTGGACAAGTCCCTTAAGCTGACCCTACTCTTGTATGGCCTTTCAAGATATCTTCACAATCATTGTCTCCAGCTCCCATTTTCTCCTCAGTCAAACATTAGGTTAAAACATCAGCTGAGTGTAATTATATTTTTATTACTCTGGTTCCAACAAGGTTGGGATTTGGGGAACACAGTTTTTGCCAGAACATTATGTTAATGCTTTTAGGTCATTATACTATGAGGCAACCCAAATGGCCTGGTTGTTGTTCTCTGTGTATAACATCTCATCTCCGACCTCCATGACTTTGCACAGGCTAAACCGCTTGTCTGAAGTGCTCTTCCTCCTTTCTTACCCCCTTGACGACCGGGCCTTTTGTATTTGTTTCCTCATGGTCTAGCACAATGTTGGGCATGTAGTGGGTGATTTCATAAATGCTTGTAGATTTGAATGATCCCATACTACGTCTACAAAGGACTAAGAACACTTTCTTCTGTTTTCCCCCAAAAAGAAAAAGTTCTGGCCTTTGTCAACAAAGGGATGATAGCCTGGAAGCAACCATGAACCTTTACTTCCCAATTAAGCTAGGGTCAGGAAGGTTGGGGGTAGTTATCCCTTCTCTCAGAGAACCAGGCCACAGGTGCTTGCTCTCTCTGTCTCTCTGTCTGTCTCTGTCTCTCTGTCTGTGTCTCTGTCTCTCTCGGTCTGAGAGGGGGGAAGAAAGGAAGAAAGGAAACAAGCATTTATTGAGTGCCTACTATGTACTATTTTCCAGGCACTGTACTAAGCACTTTGCAAATATTATCTAATTTGATTTTCACCACAACCCTAGGAGGTAAGTGCTATTATTATTTTACAGTTAAGGAAACTGAAGCAGGTAGCAGTTAAGTGACTTGTTCAGGGTCACACAGCTAGGCCACATTTGAACTCAGCTCTTCCTGATTCCAAGGCCAGGATTCCATCATTCCCTAGCAAGCTGCCTAGAACGTATGCACAACACAAGCTCTCACCCCTTGGATGACTTAGGAAAGGCCTCATTTGAACTCTTTCTGGTAGATGGAAAATGCTGCTAATGGCATTACTGGAAATGAGCTGAGGCATGAATAATCCAAATATTCTGGATATTTCAAAACCACAGATGATTCATGAATAACTTATTTGGCTTTGGAATACAATCAGAAATTGTCCAATAGATCAGGAAGTAATGAGTTCTCCATCCCAAGAGGTCTTCTGAGACTGGATGGTCACATTTAGGAGATGTGGTAGATACTAGGAGTCCTATTCATTTACTGATTGAATTAAATGACTTCTAAGGTCCCCTCCAATTCTGAAATTCTGTCATAGATACCCTCAAATATATGCACCCACTTCCCCCTCCTGAGCAACTTATCCTGACTCAAGCTATATGCCAGCAGCCCAGGATGAAGCTGAATAGTAGAGGGGAGGATGCTAAAGATAATTTCACAGGAGGCAATTCTCTCAGGGATAATCAGGAGCAAACTCACAGTGCAGTTGGAGGCAAACAATGCTCAGGACTCTTCGCCCATCATTAAAGAAATTATGTTATGCCTATATCAGATTTCTTGCCATCTTGGAATGAGGGGAAAGGAGGGAGGGAGAAAAATTTGGAACTCAAGCGGTTATAAAAATGAATGTTGAAAATTATCCTTACATGTAATTGGAAAAAAATAAAATACTTTTAAAAATAAAAATAAAAAAAGAAATTGTGTTACAAGCACAAAGTTTTCCATTCTTTAAAGAGATAAGTTTCAAAATGAGTAAGAGAAGGCTGAACACAGGACATAAGCTATTGGGAGAGTGAGGTTTGACTGAACCAGAAACCTCCTCAAAACTCCAAAAATCAGTCAGCTCCCTGCCTGGCTAAGTCATGTTTTAAGGAACACGTTCAACAATATTTTTTGTGGTCCCACTGTGTGAAGAACCCTTTCCTGGATACTGCGGGGAAGGGGATATACAGGAGAATCCAGAGCTTTTCTGCCATTGGGGAACCCCTAGTCCAATAAAGGAAACAGGATGCACATGTTCCAAAACCACTGAAATGTGAAGAACACGTCAACCAAGTACGAAAATCAAACAGAGTTGGCCATGAATTTTGAGGGAATGCTGAGTGATTAGTCTTGTGTCATTTGGTGGGCTTTTCCCCCTCCCCAGTTCAGGGAAGGTCAGGGAGGGTAGTCAGGGAAGGCTTCCTGGAGGAGTCTGGGACTGTGTTTTTTAGATATAAAGGGAAAACAAGGCTAAGGGTCTGAAAGTCAGAGGTGAAGAGAAGGTGCAAGGCCTTTGCACTGAGTTGGAAATACATGAACCCAGCAAAAGTGAAGAATCTGGGTGTACGTAAGACAAAGGAAGGGAGGGAGGCAGTGGCTACAATTTTTGGAGAGGTTTTGCAGCACCCCTCCCCATCCCACCCCCACTGTAGGCAATGAGGCCATTGGAGACCCAATTATTTCCCATCACTGTGAGTGGGAAAGGGCCATCAATGCATCCACATCTGAATGGTGGCCAAATATGTCTATTCAGGGCCTACAAGGGCTGGTAGGGCTCTGCCAATGCTCTAACTCTGAAGTGTGACCACTGAGCCCAAAAGTCCAACTGCTAAAACATGGCAGCTAGTAGTTGGGCCAAAGGGGGAGAGTGTGGTCAAGTCTGAATTGTGAGGAGGCAAGGATGGTAAGCATTACACAGTCAGAAGCAACACTTGGGCTTTTAAAGAGGGAATTCAAGCCATACCCCATAGACCAATGGATGAGTCAGGCTGTGAGGCCCTGGGCCCCTTAGGGACCCGCTGTGGGACCCCCTTTCTCTCCTACCACATACAACCAACCAATCAGTTAGGTAGTCACAAGATAGGGGAATCTGGAGCCAGTGGGAGGGGGAATGGATAAGTATTGAAGGACACAAGTGGGGAACCTCACTCAGGCAAAACACTTTGACTCAGAAACCCTGCCCTCCCCCACTTCCTCCCACAAACATACCACCAGTACCAGCAGCACCACCGGCACCATTGAATCCAGCTATAAACTTCCCAACAAAAGCTGGGGCCTCTGTAATTGCTGGGGATGGGCCCACCCCACCCTCAGCCATTGTTTTACACTTTGGCCAAAAGAGGACTCAATACTATAAAAGGAAGAGCCTCAAAGTAAATCCTGCTTTGTGTCCCCCCAAGATAAACAATGTTCCCCTTGGGTTCACTGGGACAGGAAGCACATCTGACCCTCCGTGCAAGAGTCGTCTTCTTCATCTCCTATTTCCCCCCCTCACCTACTCCACAATAGAAAGGTGGAATCTTTGATTTCAATCCAAGCTATGACATTTATTAGCTAGATGACCCAGGGGAAGGGGCACATCCCATCACCTCTCTGGACCTCAGTTTCCTCACATGTAAAATGAGAGAGTTGAACTAGATGGCTTCCAAAGTCCCTTCGAGCTCTAAATCTATGGTCCTGGGGGCAACTAGGTGGTGCAGCGGATAAAGCACTGGCCCTGGATTCAGGAGTACCTGAGTTCAAATCTGACCTCAGACACTTAACACTTGCTAGCTGTGTGACCCTGGGCAAGTCACTTAACCCTCATTGACCTGCAAAAAAAAAAGGCATTAGTAAATCTATGGTCCTATGACTTGTACTGCCTACTTTACTTCTTCAAGGAAAACCAACAAAAGAATATGGAAATGTGAGCTATTATTTCCCCCTTAACCCTTGGGGTTCATAGGATTACAGATTGGATTATCCCATAATTCAACAACTCAGTTGACAGTTCCCAAGCTGGAAAATCATGACAGTGACCTCATCTGGAAAATCAATGACACTGATCTCTTCCAAATTTGTTGAATAATAAATAAGAACCATTTTGGCCCAAAGGAGAAATTTTCATGAGAAAATGTTTGCTTACAAGTAATTATTAGTAGTAATATGTATTTACTGAATTAGTGGCAATATGTATTTACTGAATAGTAGTGCTTTCAGAGCTCAGGTAAGCTTTTTAAAATGGAAAAGAGAAAGGTAGAGAGAAGGAAAAACCAGTGAATGAACATAAACAAAAAGGAAAAAAAGTCTTCTAGATTTAGGGTCAGAAAATCTGGGTTTGGACTGTCATTCTGCCCTGGCTGGTTGTAACTATATTTGCTTCTCTGAACCTAATCTCTAAAAAGGGGGAGGGAGGCAGCAAGCCCTCCCCTGCTTACCTAGCAGGATTGTTTTGATTATACAAGATAATAAATACAAAACACTTCAGAACCATAAAGTCTATTAAAATGTTCACCATAGATTTGCTGAGCTATAAAAGGACCTTAGATATCATCTAATCCAATCTTATTTTATAGATGATGAAAATGAATCACAGGGTGAAGGGTGCAGTGGCCAGTGACCAGTGAGCTAGTGACACTCCAGTACAGGGATCTTTCCACTTTATCATATTATCATTACTATCATTATCTTTAACTACATATCAATTGCAGCTGCCCACAGTTAGGCATGGGCTGCCTTAGGAGATAAAAGTTCCCCATCACTGTAGGTCTTTGAGCAAAGACTATATAATCACCTATCAGTAACATTTTATTTTACTTTTTTTTTGCAGGGCAATGAGGGTTAAATGACTTGCCCAGAGTCACACAGCTAGTAAGTGTCCAGTGTCTGAGACTGGATTTGAACTCAGGTCCTCCTGAATCCAGGGCCAGTGCTCTATCCACTGCGCCATCTAGCTGCCCCTATCAGTAACATTTTAGATGGGATTCTTATTGAGATACAGAACGACCAAATGACCCTTGAGTTCCCCTCCAACTGTAATGTTACATAATTCTTTGACAACATACTGCCAAGTTTAGGTACTGGACACTTCCTCTAACTGCCATCTCTTAACTACCCACTTCCAATCCATGCCCTTCCCCCACAAGAAATCTTCCCTAATTAACCAACCAATTTTTGATAGCTCTACTACTCAATACTCAAAGACTCATTTTGCACAATTTACCCTTGAGTCAAGACACTAATCCATGATGTCATTGGTCCTCTACGAAAAGGAAGGACAAACAACAATCTTAATTTGTGCTCTATTCATTTGTACACATTAATGGATCGCTGTCTATGTTTATCTGGTCTGCCCCAAGCTTTCTTAGTCGTCTAGAATAACGTCCAGGTTTGATTAAGCAGTCATTGATAATAGTTGATATTTACCAAGAAAGGAATGAAAGGGGCACAGCTAGGTGGTGCAGTGGATAAAGTACCAGCCCTGGAGTCAGGAGTACCTGAGTTCAAATCTGGCCTCAGACATTTGATATTTACTAGCTGTGTGACCCTGGGCAAGTCACTTAACCTTCATTGCCCCCCCCCAAATTTTTTTAATTGGGGGAAAAAAGGAATGAAAGAAATGAAAGAATGAAAAAAAACCCACCATATATTAAGCACTTACTATGTGCAAAGCATCGTGCCAAACATTGTGTATACAAATGGCTAAGACAGCTCCTGCTCTCAAGGAGCTTACATTCTAATAGTAAGAGTTAATAATACATAGAGGAGATTTCAACTCCAAGTGGACTGTAATGCATTTTCTTTAATGGTACCAAGGACTTTTGTGATAAACACTGTATTTCCTGGTTCCTCAGTAGATGTGGCTACTTCAAGGAGGAAGGTGGAATATAGTACCATGAGGGACAATAGTCCCCCATGCCTAGAATGCTCTCCCTCTTCATCTCCACCTCCTGACTTCCCTGGTTTCTCTGGCTTCCTTTAAGTCCCAACTAAAATCCCATCTTCCATAGGAAGCCTTTCCCAACCCCTCTTAGTTCTAGTTCCTTCCCTCTCTTCTTTATTTCCCATTTATCCTGTATATAGATTGTATATATTTGTTTGCTTATTGTCTCCTCTCTTAAATTGTGAGCTCCTTAAGGGAAGGGACTGTCTTTTGCCTCTTTTCAGATCTCGAGTACTTGCCTGGCACATAGTCAGTGCTTAATAAATGTTTATTGACTGACTTATTGACTGAATAGTGAATAAGTCACATTTCCACAAGTATTATTCCCCTGGAAGATGACTTCAGGGGATGGCCTAGATGGAGGGCCAGTGGTCTGGGTGGTGCTGATGTTGGTAGTGCTGGTGGTAGAGAGAGCCACACCAGAAGCAGAGTGATCTGGGGGTGATACTACTGTTTCCAAGGCTCATGGCTTAAATTTGTACCTTAACATTTATATTTCTTTAAATTTTGTTCTTAATAGTTTTTTCTTTCAAAATGTTAGGTAAATGTTACTAATGAATAATCATCATACTTATTATTTAAATAGCTTTATTGTAACCTGGAGGTGACCTTGGGTTATCAACTGACCCTTGTCACAGAAGCCATGTGCTACGTGGTGGCAGGGCTGTGATTTTGAATTGGTTGGAAGAGTATCCACACTGACAAAAGTATAGGTCCTTGAAGTATTGAAATAATTTATAAGGGTTGGTAGAAAGAGTTGAGTTGACTGAAGTATGCTTGACTCAATTATCCAAGCCACCATAGTTCACTTGTCAGCAGCTCCCTGAATTGCAAGCGAAGTTCAGGGGAAATAAGTTGACTCTAAAATGCCAGCTTGGCTCCTCCAAACCTATAAAATGATGGCAAATGTCACCCTCCCTGAACCACCAGATGACCCACATAATTCTTATTCTTAATTTCCCATCTTGACAACCTGTTTTCCCAAATGTGCCCCCAATTAGAGTGTCCCTCCCAAGGTTCCAGTTTTATTTCTCCTTCCCTCATTCCCATACTCTGCAGAATCCCCTCCACTCTTTGACTATAGCTCTCAGCTTTCCATCCCCTCAGAGAATCAAAGATGTCCTGAGCCACCAGGAAGTAATCACAGCCTTAAAAGCACTTGAATTTACCTCCCAACCCAGAGACCTCCAATGGTTTGAACTAAGCCTAAACTTTGGAATAATGAAGAGAATGTCAGGGCTCAACCTAGCCTTACTCCTGATTGGTCCTCTCATCTCTGGCCACACCCAATGCTTTTCTGTTTCCACCTACCAATCTTATTCTGGGCAGCCCCCTCCCCAATTGCTTTGGGGTCCTTCTGACCCTACTGCCTCCTCCCTCTACCAAGATTGGAGTAGGGGGTCTCCCCCAACATTAATCTGTGCACAGCTTCCTCTGATGCATGGCCAACCTTCTCTGCTGCCCCTAGCATTCCTGCTGTCCCCAATACTGGGCGATGGCTGGGTGTGTGCCCTGCTAGGGAAGCACTTTGAAGATGAAACGTGCTAACTATTATTTGCACCAGGCTGTGGTGTTTGGGTGGGTCCCATACACTTAGGCGAGAGAGCAGTGGAGCTAACCGCCCAAGCTCATAAAGGACCAAATTGTTCCATCACCATATGCATAACCAAGCCTGGGGTGGGGGAATAAATAGGAGCCCAGGAGCTGAGGAGGCCTCTCAGATGGATCCTGAGGATCCCCAAATCTCCCCAGTTCTTTTCTCCTTTTTCTCCAGCATTTTGTAGCCCTACAGTTTCCAAGCACTATGACCTGCAGATCAGGATTTGGGGGCCCGGCATTTAGCTGCATCTCAGCCGGTGGGCCTTGGCCTAGCCACTGCTCATCAGTGCTGCCCCCTACCAAGGAGTGTCCTGCTACAGGGAACTGAATGGCTTTGGCAGCCACAACATCTATGGGGTCCCAGGGCTGCCTCCTGCTGCTTGCCTCTCCGGCATCACCACTGTGTCTGTCAATGAGAGCCTCAACCAGGAGACTGACCCAAATGCCCAGTGTGTGAAGCATGAGAAGAAGGAACAGATTGAGTGGCTCAAAAGCGAGTTTGCCGCCTTCATTGACAAAGGTCAGTTTCAATTCTTCCTGACCAATCCTGAGTTTTGCCCCGCAGTGCAGAGTCATGTCTATCTTCCAGAAGGAGGAGGAAAAGACCTGGGCCCTGTCTTAATGGGAATGCACACTCTGATGGGGAAAATAGCGTGCGCACGCACACGCACACACAAACACACACACGCACACATACTGTGGCACAGAGAGGCACAAGGAGAATCTAGTGCTAAGGGGATACGGGCAGGAGGAACCCACTGGGAATGTTCAGCAAGAACTTGGGGAAATGGGGAAATGGGATTCCTGCCTACAAGGTCCAAACAAAAGGGCAGTTCATGGCAGTGTCATTTTCTAAACAACAAAAGAAGGGGAGTAGATAGAGCAGGGAGGGCAGGAAAGTCTGGTGTTCACCCTAAAGAAATCCCATCAGAACCTATCCTCGGAAGTCTCACCTTCCTGGAATCCCCTCTCAATGAGTTGAATCTTGAACTTTTGTCCTTCCCTGGGAGAAGCTATTCCATCTGGGACAGACACCTGTCAACTTCTGTACTCAGAGTGAAGGATTATGGGCCTTTCCATAGAGCAGGTCTCACCAATGTCAGTCTTTAACATTTGGAACTTAATTTTCCCTATCGTATTAAAATGAGAAGGTGAATTAGATCAGGGGCTCTAAATCTGGGGTGTGTGAGTTTATGATAGTTGGATGGATAGATAGATAGATAGATAGATGAATGGATGGATGGATAGATAGAGTGAGTGACCTATATACATACTTATATCCATGTATATGTATGTATATATATCTATATGTATACATGCACATGTGCATATATGCATATGAAACTATTTCAATATATCGGTTTTCCTTCTTAATCCTCTGTGTTTTGTTTTATGCATATAAGACCATTATTTTGAGATGGGATCCATAAGTTTTAGCAGGATACTAAAGGGGACTATGACACAAAAAAGGTGATGAACACCTGGACTCAATGACCTCTAAGGTGCCACCCAGGTTTCAATCTTGTTACACTAACTAGAGCAGACTGAGTTCTCCGGCTTCTTCACTGACCTTTCCTATGGGTTGAAAATTCAGATGTTCTGTTGCTTGTTAAATAATTTTTTAGAATATTATCTTTGTTGAGCAGCCCTCTGAATTATAAGATTCATATGTTCTTCAATACTCTGTGGCAGAACTTTAGCTGACTCCCCAAATCAGAGAGGCTAGATGTTCAATTGGGCAGTCTGAATTAGACAAGGAAGGTGTTGCTATGCCTTCCCCAGATAGCCTTCTCTCCCTTGGGAGTTCTGAGGCTCTAGGTTGGAGTTGTTGCCCTCTGGGTCCCCTCTGTAGAAAAAAGGAATAATTATCAAGGGAACTGCCCTAATCATGCACCTTCTTCCCTGGGCTGGAGGTGTGGTTCCTGGAGCAGCAGAACAAGCTTCTGGGGACCAAGAGGCAACTCTATCAGAATAGGAAATGCAATGAGAGGGACTTGGAGACCATGTTCCAAGAATACATCAGCTACCTGAAGCTAGACCTTGGAGAGCATGGAGGCTCATAGTGATTGTCCTCTGAGCTCAGTGACATGCAGGAGAGGGGTTACGAGAAGAAGTGAGTGCTGGGGGCCAGGGGAGTAAGAATTTCTGACATGAATATTCTCTTAAATCAGGCTGGCCACATGCAAATACTGCATGCCTACTCACATTAGACCAGGGGTGACAGAAGTCAAGAAATTTAGGAAGAATTCCATAATTATCTTTGTACCCATGAGTAGTTCTTGGGGGAATAGAAATGCCACAGCCTTTTGCAATGCAGTAGCCATGATCTGGACAGACAGAAAGCTGTTGACCTGTTATTGTTGCTTGTTCTTCATTCTCAAAGAGACCATGACATCAGGGTGATGTCATGACTTCAGGGAATTAGATTTATTTGTCTAATTCTTTTAATTCTTTTTTTTTCTTTTTTTCTTCTTTTTAGCGAGTTGGATTTAAATGAGGGAGGTTCTGTGCAAGGTCGCCAGCCTCACTCTCTCCTCTGGAGCCATTTGAGTCCAGTGGCTAGATATATAGCAGGACGACTGGAATTGGCGCTGGATGTTTTAAGTCAATTGGCATTAAGTGACTTGTTCAGGGTCATATAACTAGTAGGTTTGAGGTTTGAAATTTGAAGTCAGGTCCTCCCAATTTCAGGGCCAGTGCTCTATCCACTGTGCCACCTAGCTGCCCCTAACCTAAGGCTAAAGTTCCTGCAGATGAATTGTCCTGACCTGCTTTTCTCTCTGTCCCTGTACCTGTTAGTCTTCTCTCTGTCTCTCTATTCATCTTTCTTTATCTCTCTCTTTCTATCTCTCTCTGTCTCTGTTTCTCTCTGTCTCTCTCCATCTCCCTCTATCTTTCTGTCTCCATTTCTCTCTGTCTCTCTCTTCTATCTTTTTTTTTTGCAGGGCAGTAGGAGTTAAGTGACTTGCCCAGGGTCACACAGCTAGTAAGTGTCAAGTATCTGAGGCCGGATTTGAACTCAGATACTCCTGAATCCAGGGCTGGCGCTTTATCCACTACACCACCTAGCTGCCCCTTCTTCTGTCTATCTTTGTCTCTATTGCTCTCTGCTTCTCTATCTGTCTCTGTCTTTCTCTAACCCAAAACCGTTTGTGATTCCTAATGGATGAGCTGGCTAGAATTTTCACCCCAGGTTCAATGAGCCTGTATGAACCATCCCACTTCCAAATTGCTGGTACTGGAGGAAAGCAGAAGCTAGTGGCTAAAATGAAAGGCCTTGGTTTATTTGGGGATATCTATTATACAGATTCCCTGTAACTTGAGTACCTCAAGGGAGCTGCACTAAATACCAAACAGATTCAGACTCCCAATGGGGGAAAGGGGAGCCTCCTCTTTGTAAAGCTGAGTACCCAGTTCCTCCAACCCTGGCCTGATTTCCAGAGTGAGAGCCTGGCCCACTTTGGGGAAATCTCATGCTGGGCCCCTCAGCTTCCTCCCCATTAAGAAATACCTAGTTTAGAGAAGGAGTAAACTCTAACAATGGCTTCTCCCCTGATCTTGTGGTAGGAGGAGGTGGCCCTTGGGGTCAAAACTGAGAATGAATGCCTATCTTCCCAGTCATACCCTACTTGAGTTGTTCCCTATGGGGTCACTGGGGGAATCTAAAGGAAGGAGAAGATACAGAGAGTTCCTCCCACTTACAAGTCCCAAACCTGAGACATCGGGACATAAACTCTGTACACAGATTGGAAAACAGAGAAAAGCAGAAACTAGAAAGACCCAGATAGTTGGGATAGAAATGGGGGCAATGGAACTATAAGTAGATCCAAAGCTTCCATGAAGGAAGGAAATGATAAAAAGGAAGGAAGGAATAAAAGTAAAGAAAGATTGTAAGCAGGGTTGGGATGGGTGGGAAAATGGGAAATGGAAGTTGATACATTCTGGTCATCAACTTGACATTCAATCAAGAATTTAAGTATACTACAGAGTAACACTTTTCTCTGGAATGGTGTATATATGTTCTTGGAATTGAAAATTTCAGCCCATTGTAGAACATTAAACTTGAAGAAAGGAAGCAGGGAGGGTTCTTATATGATCATTTTTAAAGTTCTGGCTTCCAGAAAGACTGCAAAGTAAAGATAGACTGGACTCAGATTAGAGTATAGAGTACAGTATAACACAGGGGTCTAGGATATAGAATTCCTAGAGGCAGTGGCATGGATGAGATGATCTTCCTGGGTTGCTCTTTGAACTTGATTGTTTGATTCTCTGTTGGCCCTACAGGAAATGGATTTTGCCTGTCTTGAGAAATCAGATCTGAAGACTGACTGATGAAGAAGCCCTGACAGAAGATATCAGGTTCCTTGAGGAACCATGTGAAGAGGTAAAGGACAGGATCTCATAAAGAGAGAAACAAAGGAGAAGGAAAGGTTGGGAAGGCAGAAAAGGAGTCGATCATGACTATGGGAAAGGTCAACTTCTGCAGTCTTAGATAGACAAAAAGCCAAAAGACACGCAGGGAATATGATATATACTGGAAAGAAGACTAGAATAGAATTCTAGTCGTGGCATTTCCCTAGCTGTGATAATTTGGGTAACTTATCTCACTTGTGGACCTCAGTCTCCTCATTTGTAAAATTGGAGGAGAGGAGGAATTAGATGATTGCTAAGGTCCCTTTGAGCTCTGAATCCTATGACTCTGTGATCTGAGATGGTCCTGGAAATCCACAACTACTACTACTTGACCTAGCCAAAGTCAGAGAAAAAGAATGCTCCCTAGCCATGTTGAATGACTCCACCTAATACTCTCTCCATGATGAAAAATGAAAGAAACCACAGCATGTTTTCAGTACTCCAGAAGGAAAAGTGGTATATAGGTCCTTTAACACATACCTCTTAACTCCCTCCACAAAGGAAAAATGAAAAGAAACAAGCTACCAATGGGAGGGGGATGATGCTCTGTGAGAACAAGTAATTGATGGGGAAGTCTGAGAACTCCTGCATTTTATGTAGGTTTGGATTATCCATGTACCATCAGCAAGGGACAAAGACTCTGCCTATTTGACTCTTGGACCACCTTGGATAAAATTCCCAAGATGCAGAGTTCTCATTAGTCTAGACATCTGGGAGACTGGAAACACAAAACCTTGAGGTTGAGGTAGACCCTGTATAATGTTGGGGGAGCTCCTCAAAGCACCATCTCCTCCAGCACTCTCAGACAGCTAGAGGAGTATCCACCCAGTCCTAAGGATGCTCGGTGATGATGCAGTGAAAAAACAATAGATTTGGAATCAGAAGACTTGTGTTCAAATTCTGTCTCTGCCATATACAATGTAGGACAAGCCATTTGCCTCTGTGAGTGCTGGCCCCAGAGGCAGAAGACCTTGGTTCAAGTCGTGACTTGCTTACTTTCTTCATTTCACTTCACTTCACCTCTCTAGGCTGGAACTGTAAAATGAAGGGATAGGACTAGATGATTTTGAAGGTCTCTTCCATTCCTAATGAAGAGATAGGTTTAAAGTCCCTTCCATCTCTAAATCCTATGATCCAATCATTAATTGGGCCTGATGGCACCCCAATGTAGGCACAAGCCCAGGGGCCAGACTCTGATCATGTATCTGGGTCCCTTTCCTTTATCCAACAGGAGATCCGGATCCTCAAAGGCCAAATCTGAGACCCCTCTGTTGTGGTGAAGACAAACAACAGCCAAGAGATAGACATGGACTGTCAGAGATCGAGGGTCAGCACAATGACATCACCAGCTGCAGCTGGGCTGAGGCCGAGTCCTGGTGCCAAGCAAGGTGAGTGGATCTGGCTCCCTCAATTCCTAGAAACTGATAAGGAAAGCCTTCTCCCTCTGAAGACTCTATGACCCAAATAGTTACAGTGTCCTCTCCTGAGAATATTTCAGGGAGGGAAGAGGGCTCTTGGCCTGAGGTGTCATGGAGGCAAAGGGATATACCATTCCTGCACCCTGTGTGAATCACCAATCCTGCTTCTTTCCTTCTTACAGTTTGAGGAGATGAAGGCCACAGTGATCAGTGATGGGGAAGAGTCTACACAGGACCAAGGAAGAA